>NW_006159701.1:4554535-4569005 GCF_000334495.1 Tupaia belangeri chinensis | reverse complement strand
AAGAGTTTTAGAACAACTGAGAAGACTGGGACAATATAGTGCATTGAACTACTTAACAGACATTTATGCCAAGGGTGGGCAGATTAGATGGAAAGGCTCAGCTTAGAAGGAGAAATTTCCTACTCAGAATTGTCCATGACCTTCCTGCGATTTTTATCTGTTCTTTTTTAATTTTTGCCAGAGGGTGCATGTGCTTGCAGAGAGAGGGAGAGAGGGAGAAAGCATCCCCCGGTGAGGTGTGGTCACACCACAGTCCCTTTGTTTCTCCATCCTGTCGGGGTTTGGGATACATGCACATGCACATCCTGCGTGTTTCTAAAGCTAGCTACTGGGACTGGGATTCGAGCTGTGGGCAGCCATGTGGGATCCAGCCCCTTCCTGCAGTTTCTACCACAGTGCACGTCCCAGACCAGCCCTTCTCTATCTTGGAACCTGGGACTCAGCCTTCATTTCTTTGTTTATTTTTAGGGTTTTTAAGGGAAAATGAGAAATCACCCCCAAGGAGGGATGACCACACTATAGGAGAGTAATGGTCACGTTGTTGGACTTCCACGTGGTCAACTGTGGTTCAAGTCCCAGACCTGGCGGCTTAAAATTCACACCAGGTATGTATGTGTGCATGCCCAAAATCCTACAAGGAGAATGGAGGAGAAGGGATTGCAGCATGGCCATCCCCCAGGGTGGTGATTTCTAGCTTTCTCTCTCTGGTGGGTGCACATGCCCTATAGCAAAAAAAAAAACTCTCAAAAAAAAAAAAAAAAAAGGAAAAGAAAAACATGCTGGGTGTGTGTGGGTGCGTGCCCCAAATCCCAAGAGGACAATGGAGGAAGGAATTGCAGCATGGCCATCCCCTAGGGAGGTGATTTCTCACTTTCTTTTTTTTCTCCGTCTGTCGCTCCGGTGAGCACATTCGCCCCATAGCAAAAACTAAGAAAAAAATAATGTATTTACAGTTTGCCACATTCCCTCTTCCCTGCCTCAGAGAACTCAGAAGTCTGGATCTAGGTCAATCCCATACTAGCCTGACCTGCGAGTGGATCCCCTTGTAACTTGGTCTGTGATTAGCTTGCTCATGATAAACAGAAAGATGTTTTCTTTATGTTGGGCCACTGAGATTTAGTTGTTCCATATTGTAGACACGACCTAACCTATATCCTCTCTGAAACAATTCCTTTGGGGGAGAAAAAAATTAAGGATGTTTTTCATCAGCCAAGCTGTATCTGCTTAGCCAACAGCTAGCCAGCAGGAAGAGCACATTCCAAAGTAATCAGCTCCTTTCCACTTAGCCTCTGTGTGCCCCAGGCCTCTGGCTGCTAAAAAGCAATTCCTTAGCAAATTGAGTCTGTTCATTTTTCTTAAGGTTTGTTATCCTCCCAGAGGGAGGATGGTGTTGCTTGACAGATGGTTACAGTCAGTTCTGGTTGGTACTGACTGGCCAGCTAATCTTGCCTACGGCATTGGGAGCATGCCCACTTGGAGGAAAACGGAAAGGCAGCTGGATCTGACCCTTCTAAGAGTTTTAGAACAACTGAGAAGACTGGGACAATATAGTGCATTGAACTACTTAACAGACATTTATGCCAAGGGTGGGCAGATTAGATGGAAAGGCTCAGCTTAGAAGGAGAAATTTCCTACTCAGAATTGTCCATGACCTTCCTGCGATTTTTATCTGTTCTTTTTTAATTTTTGCCAGAGGGTGCATGTGCTTGCAGAGAGAGGGAGAGAGGGAGAAAGCATCCCCCGGTGAGGTGTGGTCACACCACAGTCCCTTTGTTTCTCCATCCTGTCGGGGTTTGGGATACATGCACATGCACATCCTGCGTGTTTCTAAAGCTAGCTACTGGGACTGGGATTCGAGCTGTGGGCAGCCATGTGGGATCCAGCCCCTTCCTGCAGTTTCTACCACAGTGCACGTCCCAGACCAGCCCTTCTCTATCTTGGAACCTGGGACTCAGCCTTCATTTCTTTGTTTATTTTTAGGGTTTTTAAGGGAAAATGAGAAATCACCCCCAAGGAGGGATGACCACACTATAGGAGAGTAATGGTCACGTTGTTGGACTTCCACGTGGTCAACTGTGGTTCAAGTCCCAGACCTGGCGGCTTAAAATTCACACCAGGTATGTATGTGTGCATGCCCAAAATCCTACAAGGAGAATGGAGGAGAAGGGATTGCAGCATGGCCATCCCCCAGGGTGGTGATTTCTAGCTTTCTCTCTCTGGTGGGTGCACATGCCCTATAGCAAAAAAAAAAACTCTCAAAAAAAAAAAAAAAAGGAAAAGAAAAACATGCTGGGTGTGTGTGGGTGCGTGCCCCAAATCCCAAGAGGACAATGGAGGAAGGAATTGCAGCATGGCCATCCCCTAGGGAGGTGATTTCTCACTTTCTTTTTTTTCTCCGTCTGTCGCTCCGGTGAGCACATTCGCCCCATAGCAAAAACTAAGAAAAAAATAATGTATTTACAGTTTGCCACATTCCCTCTTCCCTGCCTCAGAGAACTCAGAAGTCTGGATCTAGGTCAATCCCATACTAGCCTGACCTGCGAGTGGATCCCCTTGTAACTTGGTCTGTGATTAGCTTGCTCATGATAAACAGAAAGATGTTTTCTTTATGTTGGGCCACTGAGATTTAGTTGTTCCATATTGTAGACACGACCTAACCTATATCCTCTCTGAAACAATTCCTTTGGGGGAGAAAAAAATTAAGGATGTTTTTCATCAGCCAAGCTGTATCTGCTTAGCCAACAGCTAGCCAGCAGGAAGAGCACATTCCAAAGTAATCAGCTCCTTTCCACTTAGCCTCTGTGTGCCCCAGGCCTCTGGCTGCTAAAAAGCAATTCCTTAGCAAATTGAGTCTGTTCATTTTTCTTAAGGTTTGTTATCCTCCCAGAGGGAGGATGGTGTTGCTTGACAGATGGTTACAGTCAGTTCTGGTTGGTACTGACTGGCCAGCTAATCTTGCCTACGGCATTGGGAGCATGCCCACTTGGAGGAAAACGGAAAGGCAGCTGGATCTGACCCTTCTGCCCTACCTGTGCCACTTGGGGCCACCATGAGTATGATTTCGTCAGGGTGGGCCGGACCCGGGGACTGAGGCCTCTGGCATTCCAAAAGCCTCTAGCATCTGGTTTGGGGGTGGTCAGGCAGCATGTCCATGGAGAGGACAGGATAAAGGTAGCATAAGGAAGAGCCGGGGCCGTGTGGTCAGGCCCGAACTTCAGTCCAGGCTCCACCTCTTCCTGGCTGTGGGCTCTTGGGGAAAATCCAGGTACCTGAGCTTGGTAGTCCTCCACTGAGATGAACAAGTTCAACAATTCTCAGCTCATTGGGTTATTAGATTGTAGACAGTGAGTGCTTAGCTCGGGGTCCGGGCCATGGCAAGTGCTCAGAATGTGGTAACCATGGCAATGCCAAAGTTGATGAGCTAGATTCTAGTCCGAAAAGCCCCTCTCATCTGTGGACTCCAGGCAAAGCAGTGATGCATAATAGCCACTGTAGCTCGGATGCTAATTAGATCTTCCTTGTGATTTCAGAACTGATTAAATGTAGGTTTTCTTTCTTTTTTAAGGTTTTTGCCATAGGGTGTGTGCTCTTGCTGGAGAGAGCATTCCCTCAGAAGGGAATGCCCATGCTGCAATCTCTTCTCCATTCTCCTCTCAGGATTGTGGGCATGCATCCATATGTGCCCAGCATGGTTTTCAAGTCGCTGGGTCTGGGACTCAAACTGTGCTTGGCTATGTGGGAGTCCAACAGTTTAACCACCATGTCACCTGCTGGCCCCATAAATATAGGTTTTCTAGGTGCCAGCAGGTGGCATGGTGGTTAGAGGTGCTGGACTCCCACATGGCTGACTCAGACCTGGTGACTTGCGCTCTCTCTCTCTCTCTCTCACACACACACACATACACACATGCCCTGTGGCAAATTAAAAAATAATAAAACATACACAAAAATAATTTTTATATATAGATAGATTTTATAAGTAATGCTCACTCTAAACTGGTAGAGACAGAATCTCTCTTCCTCTGATTTACACTTGTAAGGATACAAGCCTATAACTACTGAGGCTTGCCACAGAGATAAGACCTCCCTGAGACAGAATCTATATTAGTTAGTTATTTCCTTTTTTTAATTAGTTTCTTTTTTTTTTTTTTCAATTTTTGGGACCAGCAGTTGGCATAGTGGCTATGTTGCTGGACTCCCATGTAGTTGACTGCAGTTTGAGTCCTGGACATGGAGGCTTAAACTCATGCCGGAAGCGTGTGCATGTGGTGCCCAAGATCCCGAGAGGAGAATGGAGGAGAAGGGATTGTGGCGTAGCCATCCCCTCTGGGGGGGTGATTTCTCGCTTTCTGTCTCTCTGTTTCTCTCTGTCTGGCGAGCGCATGCGCCCTGTAGTGAAAAACCTCAAAAAAAAAAAAAAAAAAAAGATTTTTGAAATAGGGCACATGTGCTCACTGGGAGATGGAGATCGACAGGAAAAATGAGAAATCACTCCACAGGGGGATGGCCATCCTGCAATCCCCTCTCCTTCATTTTCCTCTCAGGATTATGAGCATGCACACACACACACACAGCCAGCATATTTTTCAAGGTACCCAGTTGGGGATTTGAACCACGGAGTCAGCCGTGTGGAATCCGGAGCCTTAACCACCATATCACCTGCTAGCCCTTAGTTATCTATTTCTATGTAACAAATTACTGCCACAATTTAGCAGCTTCATATAACCAATATTTACTATGAGGCAAACTTAGTGAGGCGTCTCAAAGTATCTCACAAGGCTGCAATCAGGGTGGCTTCCAGAGCTACAGTCTCATCTGAAGGTTCAAGTGGTTGGGATCTGCTTCCATGCTCACATGGTTGTGAGCAGAATTTGGTCCTTTGTTGGACTGAGGGCCTCATTTTCTCACTGGCTGTTGGCTAGAGGCACCCTTCAGTTCCTTGCCTTGTGGGCTTGTCCTTAAGGCAGCTCACAACATGACAGCTGGTTTCTATCACAGTGAGCAAGTGACAATACAAGAAAGAAGCCACGGTTTTGTGTAACCTACTCAGAAATGACACCCCATCACTTTGCCATAATCTAGTCTTTAGGAGCACGCCATTAGGTCAGGCCCACATTCAAGGGTAGGGGATATATGCCAGAAGAGGGGTGTCATCAGTTGTTTTAGAAGATGTCTATCACAGAAGCCCAGGATTAAGGGGACTGACAAATTGTTCCCTGTAGTCTTCACTACAGGCTACCTATGGTCTCTCATTCAGAAGGTTCCTTCCTCCTTACAAAAGAGCAGACATGCAGAGCCCCACACTGCACGGCAGTCCTCCTGGCCTGCCTATTCCCACACGTCAGCATATCACAGTCACCTGGGAGCTGGTGAAGCACGCACTTTCCCAAGCCTACCTCCCAGATGGCCCTTCAGTGGCTTAGGGTGGAGTCAAGGAGTCTGCCTTCTTACAAGGCTCCCAGGTAATGCTGAAGGTGGCCCATGGACCACACCAGACCACCTACCTACAGGGCAGAAAAAGAAAGCCCATAGCACACCCCCTGGCCCATGGTTTGTGCCAACAGAAATAGCACTAGGGAGTCCAAGCAACTGGTGCTGGATCCTCTAGAGAACTCGGAGGCTCACTCGGTCCTGTATAGTCCTGGGGGTGGTTTCTAGACCTCCCCTGCCCCAGCTTTCCCAGAAGAGAGGAAGTAACAGCAGCACCACGTTCATTTTATAAGCACTTGGTTTTATTGCACAGAAGCAATTGAAAGTGGACTCCAGTGGAAAGTGCGCCCTGGTGTGGTTCAGTGGCCAGCGCCCAGCCCCATCCGCTCCAGCTCTTCAGGATAGGGAGCTCCGGGCCAGGGCCTGACCACTCCTTTGGAAAACAGAAGGCATTTGGGAATAGGTTAAGACATCTCAAGCATAATGTGTTTCTAACTGCTCATTCATTATTGCTCATTCATTATCTGTCAGTTGCACATACAGGAATTAATGCACTTATTTGGAAAGAAGGGGGACAGTTTTTATAGTCACGTGTTTACTTGTGGCATTCGGCATATATCACGTTCGGCTACATAAGCTATCATAACATAGTTGTCCATCGCTACATAAGCTATCATAACATATTTGTCCATCGCCTGGGGTGGGTTGGGGGCCTGGGAGAAAGGGGCTGGGTGTGTTCTCTCTTAGCTAACATATTGCTAACAAATTCCTGTTTGGTGAAGGAGGGCCCATAGTCTAAGCAGTTTCTTCTTCAGAAAGAAAAAGGGACAAAAATCAAAAAGAAACTTTGTTACACCGACCCTCAAGCTCCGGGACCCTCCTACGTTTCTTTGGCTGTTCTGGAAGTTCCTACCTTTCTGCCTTACTTCTCCCCCTTGGAGGCCTTGTCTTCTGTGGCCTTCTCTGGAGGTCTGCTGTCTTTTTGGTCTGTGCTAGAAGATTTTTCAGCCTTTTCCGTCTTGGGTTTGCTGGGTGTAGGGGCCTCCTTGCTGGGCTCTTTTGAGGGGGTTTTGTCATCCTCTTTGGCTTTGGCCTCTGTTTTGGGTTTCTCCTCAGGCTTCTTGGCCTCTGTGGCCTTCTCCTCCTTAGTGTCTTTTTTCTCTGGTGCTGCCGGTGTCTCTTCCTTCTTTGGCTTCTCTGGCTCCTTCTCTGTTGGTTTGGTGGGTTCTTTGGCCTTGGCATTGTCTGATTCTTTCTTGGCCCCCTCAGTCTTCTCTTTGGGTGGGGCCTCCTCCTTCACCTCCGTCTTGGCAGGGGCTTCCTTCTCTGGGGTTGCTGCTTTTTTCTTGTCTTCAGCCTCTTCCTTCTTGGCTTCAACTTTGGATTCTTTGGGCTTTTCTACTGCAGGCTCTTTCTTCTCAGCCTCGGGTTTGGGGGCCTCCTTCTTGGGAACCTCGTCCTTCTTGCTCTCCTTCTTCTCTTCGGTTTTTGGTGCAGCTGGAGCTTTCTCTTCCTCCACTTTCTTTGGAGGTTCCTTGACTTTAACCTCCTGGGGCTTTTTCTCCTCTTTCACGGGGGACTTCGCCTCTTCCTTCTTTGGGGTCTCCTTCTCAGGAGCCTTGGCATCCTCCTTTACAGGAGATTTGGCCTTCTCTGGGGTCTTGGACTCTTCCTTGACAGGGCTTTTGGGCTTTTCTGGGGATTTGGCATCTGCAGGGGACCTGGCCTCCTCCTTCACTGGGGTCTTGGCTTCTGGAGACTTCACGTCAAGAGTCTTGGCTTTCTCAGGGGACTTCGCTTCTTCCTTCACCGGGGACTTGGCCTTCTGAGGGGACTTGACCTCCACTGGGGACTTTGCTTCTTCCTTCACCGGGGACTTGGCCTTCTCTGGAGACTTGGCCTCAGCTGGCGATTTTGCCTCCTCTTTCACTGGGGACTTGGCCTTCTCAGGGGACTTGGCCTCGGCTGGCGATTTTGCTTCTTCCTTTGCCGGGGACTTGGCCTTCTCTGGAGATTTCGCTTCTTCCTTCACTGGGGACTTGGCCTTCTCAGGGGACTTGGCTTCAGCCGGTGACTTGGCCTCAGCTGGCGATTTCGCCTCCTCCTTCACTGGGGACTTGGCCTTCTCGGGGGACTTGGCTTCAGCTGGCGATTTTGCTTCATCTTTCGTGGGAGACTTGGCCTTCTCAGGCGACTTGGCCTCAGCCGGAGACTTGGCCTCAGCCGGCGACTTGGCCTCAGCCGGTGACTTGGCCTCAGCCGGTGACTTTGCTTCTTCCTTCACAGGAGACTTGGCCTTCTCAGGGGATTTGGCCTCAGCTGGTGACTTGGCTTCTTCTTTCACTGGGGACTTGGTTTCCTTCTCTGGTGATGCAGCCTCTTCTGCTGAGGGAGACTTTGCTTCTTCTTCCCCTTCTTCCTCCTCTTCTTCCCCTTCTTCCTCCTTGCCTTCCTCTTCTTTAGCCTCTTTCTCCTCTTCTTCAGTCACTTCTTCAGTCACTTGAATCTCCTCTGTCTGTTCCTCCACAATCACAGTTTCCTTCTCTGACTTTTCTACCACCTTGATCTTCTCTTCACTTTTGACCTTTATGTGAGTGGATGTGGAGGGGATTTTAGGGAGTCCTTCTGAAAGGGAGAAAGGACTCGGGCCAAAACCAATCCGACACTCTTCACCTTCCAGGAGTTTTCTGCAGGATGAATAATTGAACACATTACTATTAGTTCAGAACAGATTCACTGGTTTAGAGTCTTTTAGATTATCCAGAAGGTTCATGGCATCCAGTGATATAGACCGTGGTGGTGGAAGGAATAGGAAGGGTGGGCAATTACAAGGTTGGAGAACGTCACATAGCAAATCATCCCAGTGACATCCTGGAAACTCTAGCCCCATGGGGTTGCTCTTATCAAAGGCAGCCAGAATTGTCAACTCATGAGACTAAAACAACCTCCCTCCCCCCAAAAATGGCCCTCAAGAGAGCTGTCCAGCATTAATAAAAGTTATATTTATCGTCTCTTAACTAAAATGCTACTCAAGAGAAAGCTAGGAGGCTGAGCAAACAATTCCACATTTACAAATTTGGGTTTAAGAGGTCTTAGAATGTTCCCATTTGAATTTCATTCCAAGATCATCCTTTGGGCTTTGGAAATAGGGCGGTGGCAGTAGCTTCTCTTGGCTTTGCTGCTCATTAAGTGTGGCCTTAATCAAGCCACTAACTTTTTTCTTTTTTTTTTTTTTTTCCAGAGGGTATGTGTACTTGCCAGAAAGAGGGTGAGGTGAGAAAGCAACCCCCATGAGGGATAGTCACAGTATAATCCCTTCTCTGTTTCTCCTGGGCCTTGCAGGATTTTTTGATATGCGCACACGCGCGCGCACACACACACACCCCTTGCATATTTTTTAAGCTGTTGATTTCAGAACTTGTACTGTCGGCCACATGTGAGCCAGAGCCACTGGCTGGCTAGCTTCTCAAACTCTAAGCCTCAATGTCTTCATGGGTAAAAAGAGAGTCTTAAGTGCTTCTATTTCAGTGGGCTGTTTCAATGAGACAATGCATAAAAATGACTTGTCATGAAGTCAGAAGGAGGCAGGGAGTAACATAGCTGGGCCCACATGGGAAAGCTTGTTGGTTCAAACTCCAAGTGCTCCTTGAGCACACTGCCATGATCCAATGACAACCTTGTTGAGGGTGCCTATTTCTCTTTGTCATGGAAGACATAAGTAATAAACTTTAAAAAGAAGACTTGTCAGAGAGCCTGTCTCAGAAGTAAGTACAGGGGCTACCCCTATGGACCAGTGCTTTGTAAGTTAAAAGCATACAGCTCGCGTGGGGGGATCTCGTTAAAATGCAGATTCTACTTCAGCAAGGTAGGCCAGGGCCTGAGAGTCTGCCTGTTTGACGAGCTCCTGGAGGATACTGATCTTGCTTGTTCACAGGTCACGCTCTTCTAGACTAGAGCCAGGAGGTGGGAAGACAAAGGTCACCATTCAGCAATGGGACAGGTCCTTCTACGGTCATCCCTGCTCCTTAGCAATGTTGTAAAAACCCCTAAGAACTCAGGAACTTCTTTTCCTTCCAAAGCAGCCTCTGATGAGCTGGATTTGGGGAGGGGATAAGGAGCATTAATCCCCTAAGTCACTGACAGAATGAAAGTGAACCATTCTCAGGATTGTTTTTCTGGGTCATGTGGTAGTACAGTGGTAATGTGACTGAATCCACATGGGAAAGGTCCCAGGTTTGTGCCCCGGGCCCTCCCTGAGCCCACCAAGCACAAAGCATGCTCATGCTCTGGCTGGCTGATACTGGGGGTGGACCATGGCATGAAGGCCCTGTTGGAGATGCCTGTCTCGCTCTGTATCTTTCTGTTTCATGGGAGAAATGGATAAATAAAAATACTCCGACAGAAATTTCTGTTTGTTTTTCAGAAGGTGGAAGGCTGAAGGAACAGGGTAATATTGAATTCCTGCTTAATGGTATGGTGTTTCTGTCCCGGAGATGGATGGTGGTGATGGCACCACAGAGTACATGTACTAAACACCACTAAGCTATACACTTACAATGGTGAAGTGGTAAATTGTATGCAATCTATATTCTTTCTTGTGTGTGTGTGTGTGGAAAGGTTTTTGCTATAGGCTACGTGTGCTCGCCAGAAAGACAGAGAGACAGAGAGACAGGAAGCAAGAAATCACCCCCCAAGGGGATGGCCACACTGCAATCCCTTCTCCTCCATTCTCCTCTTGAGATATTGAGCATGCACGCATAAGCACCTGATGTGAGTTTAAGCCACCAGGTCCAGGACTCGAACCACAGTCAACTACATGGGAGTCCAGTGACATAGCCATTATGCCAACTGCTGGTCCCGATGCTATCTATATTCTAAATACATACACACACACACACACACAGATTTTGGTCTCCCAAGACAGGCAGGCTGCCTAAATGGGGGCTTGAAACCTACAGCTGAGCTCCTCACAAAAAACACAAGGGCTCCAAGCCACCCAAAGGCCCCTGGCCTAGCTCACCTGTAGGCAGCAATCTCAATATCCAGAGCCATCTTGACATTGAGCAGGTCCTGGTACTCGCGGAGCTGGGCTGCCATCTCCCACTTGGTGTTCCTGAGCTCAGTATCCAGCTGCTGAATGGCTTCCTGGGGACAAGAGGTCATACACGTCATGCACTAGCCAGTCCCAGGGAAGTGGAGATTAGCTCTGTAATCCCAGAGCAGCCCTATCCAGCCAGAGATTTTTGCTGGGGCCAGCAGATAGTATAGTGGTTAAGCCACCGGACTCCCATAGGGCAGACCACAGTTCGGATCCCAGACCTGGTAGCTTAAAAATCATGCTGGGCACATGTGCATGTGTGCCCAAAATCCCAGGAGAAGAATGGAGAAGGGACTGAAGCATGGCCATCCACCCTGGGGGAGTGGTGATTTCTCACTTTCCCTCACTGTCTCTCTGCCTTTTTCCAGTAAGCACATGTGCAGTAAAGTATAGCAGAAACCTAAAAAAAAAAAAAGTTGCCATAGGTGATGGCTGAATTCTTACAGCTCTTTTAACGTAAGAAAATACTGACTAGGTCAGGGTCTTCCCTGCTTTTGCTGCTCACTGTCTGCTCAATGCTCCAAATGCCTGCCACACAGTCAGCATTTGGGAAGCATCTGCTGGTGATGACTGAGACAAGGCCCAGAAACACATTCAATTCAAGTTGAACTTTTCTTCTGGTCCCAAGTGCACTGTAGCAAGCACATAATGTGAGCTATTTATTATAGCTTTTAGTTTCTCCTCTTTGCTTTCCCTATTTTCTAATTTTCCTACCATCCCTGTGTAGTGCTCACCTACTAAGTTCTTTGAAAATAGTAATTTTCTCTCATCAGTTGTCTTTTTTTTTTTTTTTTTTGAGAGATTTTTCTATAGGGCGCATGTGCTCTACAGACGCAGAGAGACAGAAAGGAAGAAATCACCCCCCAGCAGGGATGGCCATGCTGCAATCCCTTCTTCTCTTGGGATATTGGGCATGCATGCACATGTGCCCAGCATGAGCTTTAAGCCCCCAGGTCTGGGACTCAAACTGCGGTCCACTACGTGAAAGTCCATCGATGCAACCATTACGCCATCTGCTGGTCCCTAACCAGTTGTCCTAAATAAGAGGATTCTGCCAAGGCCTTTCCGGGCTGCCCATCACCACTGGCTGCTGTGCTGAAAGATGAAAGACCACCTGACCAAGTCACAGATGAGCACCTTCGCATTCTTGTTTTAAGTTCATCTATCTCTTTGAGCTTTAAAGAGATAGATACGTTTTGATTTTTTTTTTTAATTTGCTAGAGGGCATGTGTGCTCAGGAGACAGAGGGAAAGTGAGAAAGTGCACCCCATGGAGAATAATCTTGCCACAATCTCTCTCCTCCATTTGTCCTTTGGGGATTTTAGATACACACGCACACACACTGGCATGGTTTTTCAAGCTGCTGGGTCCAGGCCTCTAACTGCGCAATCAGCTGTGTGGGATCCAGCCACCTTAACCACTGTGTCATTGGCTGGCCCCGAAACATTTTAAACTTTAAAATGCAAAGCAGGCATCCTTTCTTTTTTTCTGCATTGCAGGGAAAGGCTTCAGACTCAGACAGGCGGATAACTACTGTACTCACACAGCTAGAAAAGTACTGCTATGTCTGACTCCGAGGCCCATGATCTCAGTTTTGACAACTCTGTCCAGAGAGGGTCAGTGACTTGGCCAGGGTCACCCAACTGGGTGAGGCAGTCTGGCTCTCTGCCCAACCCCTGCCCACCTGGTAGGACGCAATGTCAGCTTGATGACGGTCCTCCAGCTCAGAGCGCTGCCTCTCCAGTGATTCCTTCGTGCTTTTCAGCGTCTCCAGCTCTGTGGTCCTGGCCTGCAGCTGACGCCGATACTCAGTTATTTCCTCCTGCGCTGAGCGCATGGCATCTGTGTTCACCTTGGCTGCCTCCGACAGTCGGTCCAGCCTCACTAGGGAAGAAGCGGGCAGGGCATAGAGTAAGACATACCTGGCTTCCAGAAAACTCCCTGGGTTCCAGTGCCAAGATGCAGAAGGTGACATTACTGCCAGGCACCATCCTGAATATTTAATTCACCCTATCCTGTGAGATAGACAAATGACCACGGCTCAAAGCCACCCAGCTGGTATATGGCAGTGCTGGGATTAGAATCCAGTGTCTCTGTGGTTCCTATGATCACTCTTGTCTCAACCCGTGGAATTCATAAACACTGCAGGGCAGAGGAAGCCCCTGTTTCCTAATGCAAAAGGCTGGTAGTGTTAGGGGTTCAAATGTGAGACCTGGCCCTGGGGCTCGGCTCTAAGCTGGGTGTGGAGGCTACAGCTGAACCAGCTCATGTGACTTCTGGAGGCTCAGTGGTGCTGAAAGCATTAAGGTCACCACGTAACCCCGGTCCCTTCCTTGCAGGTTTTGGCAGAGTCCAAGGTCACTGCAGAGCCCGAGGTCTGTGTGCCGACCCTGCTGTCCCTTCCTCCACTTGGCTTCACATTCTTTTGCACAGAAGCCCCTGAGCCCATGGCAGCCATGCCCTGGCCCCTGCCATCAATGGGTTCCTGGTTCCCAGAAGACCTTCCAGGGCCAGTGGAAATCTGGAGACTGGCCTTCATCTGGAAATGAACATCCTGAATCCCCAGATACTCGCACCCAGGACCTGAGTCTTGGTAGAAAGGGAGGACGAGATCAGCAGGGTGGGCCAGAAGTCCTGGAATGGGCGGTCTCTATGAAGGGCAAATACAGGAGAGCAGAGAAGTCTGTTCTGGGAGGGGTCTTGCTGCAGAGATGGGGGAGGAGATGGCTCTGCCACTGCAGAAGAGTGGAAAGGGAAGGAAAAGTCCTATATCCACATTCAGCTCTCCTTGTGAAAGCCGGCAGACTTAGAACCCATCCAGGTGGGTGAGGATTCTCACCTACTGTGGATCACAGACCCGCCCGAAAACCACTGAAGCCTCTGCACTCTCTCCAAGAACAACGCACCATCTTTCAGGGATCCTGGAACTTGCCAGAATGAGAAGCATGGTTGGGCCACACTGCTCTCTCAACCCACAAAGAAATGAGAGGGCAAGTACTGCTCAAGGTCACCCCAACAACTTGAGCGCCTTTGCAGTTTAGCTGACTCAGGGCTGCATGGAGTTGGGGGAGGGGGGCCGACTTGGGAGGCTCCCACAGCCCTGAAGGAGAGAGGGGACACTACAATGTTAAAGAGCCCACAGCCATCTCAGCCACTGGCAGCAACTGGGTGATGGTCCTCCCTGAAATGGAAGGATGTGAGAATGACCTGCCCCTCCATCCCACAATGTAGATTAAGGTGGCTACATCAATCCTGGAACTGGTAGTGGGGAACAGCTGGGAAGGGGTGAGGAAAATGGGGGGTCCCCTGCTGGAAAGGGGAGTGGGTAGGGTTGTAAGGTGTCCATAAGTACCTGCTCTGGACGTGTAAAGGGAACCTGTTCTATTCTTGATGGGGAGATGGGCCATAGAGTGAGGTCGCCAAGGTTTGGGGTGGAGAGCAGAGGGACCCCAGAGTTTAAATATAGACATAAATCTGGAGGACGATAGCCAGACAACCCAGAGTGGGGGGCATCCCACAGCAGTCTCAGACTACCGCTGTTTAGTTAGGAGACAGAAGCTTTGGAGACAGAAACTGGACTGCTGGCTTTCTGGTCCAGCCAAGTCCTCATGAAGCCACCCCCTCCACATACACCCTCTTGGGTCTATGTGCCCAGCAGCTTGCTGTCTGTACAGCAGGTGGCGCCCCTCTTCCCCTCGCCCCACCCCAGACTCCCCCATGCCCCACCCCAGCGCCTGCGCACCTCGGAACCACTCCTCGGACTGCAGCGTGCTCTGCACCGCATGGCCTTCGAGCTGCGCGCGGATCTCGCGCAGCGCCGACGTCACGTCGCACTTGAGGGCGTCGCGCGCCTCGGCCTGCGCCTGCGCCTGCGCGGCGCCGCAGCCCTGAATCTGGCCGAGCAGCTCGCCAACCTCCCCCTGGTGGGGTCGGCGCAGGGTG
>NW_006159701.1:4521716-4553939 GCF_000334495.1 Tupaia belangeri chinensis | reverse complement strand
CGTTGGCAGTGGGGGTGTGGGGAGGAGTGCCCCGCCCTCTCCGCCTCCTCCCCGGCGGCCGGGGCAGACCGGCTCCGCCGCAGTGAGGGGGGCGGGGCAGGGGGCCCTAGGAGTAAAGAGGAATCGATGCAGCGTCAGTGGACACCCCCACGTCCCAGCGAGATCCGGGCAGGGAGGACAGAACTCCCGGCGTGGACCAGTGGGGACCCCAGTGTTCCAGTCAGAAGACCCTGCTAGTGTGTTCGGAATAAGAAAGGGGACCTGAAGCCGGAAGAGCCCAAGGAGACCTGATAGTAATAGGGACAAGGTGCCCTCCAGATGGAGCGACGGGAGACTTTGCAATCATTCGGAGGAGACCCCTGCATGAGAGGGGACCCAAGGTTTCCCTAATAGTTGAGGAGCCCTTCGGGACAGATTGTGGGGACCCGGCTGCCGGCTTTGAATAGGGGAGGGAGCCAGGCAGTCTCGAATGGGGGCACAGTGGAAGCTACAGAGGATAGAGATAGGGGACTTTTGAAGCGAGTACGTTTCCCTGATAGTTAGAGGGGCTACCAGGACAGAACGGAAATTCTGCAGCCAGCTGGGGAATCGGGGTCGGGGGCCTGGAGTTGGGGGAATGGAAGTTTGGGAATCACCGCAGAGGATGGAGAGAGGAATCTGGGATCCGGGGTGGGGGACATAGCGTTCTCTAAAAAGTCTGCAGCGTTCCCCAAGATAAGCAGGATACACTGTCAGGGTCCCTCGGTAGGCAGGAGAAATCTAGGGAGGGGCAGAGAACCAGAGTCGGGGTGCTGCAGGGAGGGGATTGGGCATGAAGGTGGGAGAGCTTGCTCTGTGTGGAGTGGGGGTAGGTGACAGATGTGCTAGAAGTCACCCAAGCTGCGCTCACGGGGGTCAGCCCTGCAGTTTGCCCCCCTGCAGTTTGCCTCCGGGTGACCTTGGACAAGTCGCCCACCTGGTTTTCCCATCTGTACGAGGAGGGAGTGGATCTTGCCTTAGGGAGAGGCTGCAGCTCTGTGCCCCTGCCTGTCCCAGGAGCTACCATTTTGGGGGGCTCTCGCTGAATCAGGGGATAAGAACCCTCAGATTGCCTGTGAGTACACCAGCCTCTCTCCCTCAACTTGGAAGTCTGTCTTCCCCTCTCCCTCTTCCCCATTTCCTCAGATTCAGCCCTCTCTTCTCCCAGCCAACCCCCACAGCAGACAAGCTGGCACCCCTGTAGCATCCCTTCTCAGTGTTGGGCAAGGGGTGGGTTGCTTTCTGGGTACCAAGGTCCCTCAACTCCATGAGCTCTAATGGGGATCAGGTAGGAAAAGGCACCCCAGGATCCGGGGATCCTGTAACTGGTCTTGTCTTGAGTGGCAGAAGCACTGCGGCTGACTCTTCAGCACCGCGGACAGGGCCTGATCCTTGTTGGGCAGTAAGAGGTTAACCTCCGGCTTCCCTTGATGGGAAGGGGCGGGAGATGCGCCAGTTCCGCCAGTCCTGCCTCGCCCACCCGGTGCTATGCAGATGGGAACTGAGTGATCCCCAGGGTCACATAGCTAGCCAAGGACCCACCCCTGGGCTTTTTGTTAGGAGTTCAGTTCCCTGCTCTCTCTGATGTTCTCCCCCACACTCTTGGACTGTCTCCTCTATTGGGAGCTGAAAGGACCCCAGGGGATCCTTGAGATTCCTTAGGAGTCAGTGTAGACTCCCCTCCTAGCTCAGAACCTCTTTGGTATAGTTATTTCAGCTCCCACTGCACCTCCAGTTTACCCTGATTTTCCTTCTGTGTGATCCCCAGGATGGGGACAGAGACTCCCCAAGAAAGACCTGCTCCTTTCTCTATGCCCTTAGCTTCACTCCCAGCCCCCTGGTTGTAAGCAGACGCTCAGAGCTAGGGAAGGGATGGTGCTGTCCCTTTAACCACGTTTTACTGGAAGGAGAGTGCGCTGGGGAGGAGGGAGGAGGGGGAAGGGAGTTTCTGGTTTCGCAAGGAGAAGCAGAACATGATGAAGCATTTTCCCCTGCATTTAAAGATCCAGTTGTGCTCCAGTTTGCAGGGGGCTGACGGCTGGTTTGCAGGCAGTGCTGGGAGAATGGAGGTAAGTGGCCGGTCTGAGGCAACTAAGCAGGGAGTTAGAGAGGCTTGGTAGGGCCCTGCTCTCTCACATGGCTCCCCAGGTATTTGTCATTCTGCTTGGAATTCTGCCATTAGAGCTTTGTTCCTTTGGGTCTTTTCAGTCTGCAGAATGCAGATACATTCTCCGGATGTGAGAAAGGTGACAAGCAGCTGACAGCAAGAAGGGAGGACCCACAGGAAAGGTCAGACGAGAAGGGAGGGGGCAGGATGGAGTCTGTTGAGGACGAGGGGCCCACAGCCATCAAGTTGCAGCTGCCTTTGGATTCCAGGGAGCCCCAAGCATGACTCCGGTGGCTGGAGAAATGGCACGAGGGCAGGAACCCTGAGGTCAGTCCCACACAGGGCCATTCAGGCTCACCTCCAGGAAGCCATCCCTGACTAGGGTCACCCCCACATGTAGTAATTCTCCCTCTGCGGTGCTGCCCTGGTCTCTAGTCCTAATCCCTGTCACTGCACTCCCCACTCTTGTGTAGTAACTGACTGAAAGGATGGGTAATCCCATTCATTTTCAGCCAAGCTTGTGGTCTAGAGGGGACTGAGAGTGATTCTGCGTTGAGTCCTTGGGGCTTGACTCACTTTGACCTTCCTGTGATTCTCTCTCCCTTCAGAAGTGAGTAGAACAGCATATGAATTCAGCCACCCACCAAATGCTTACTGAGCACCTGTTACGTGAAAAGCACACACTGAACATTGAGGATACAGAATTTCCGGAACGCGCCCAAATTGTCTGCCTGGGTCACGGAATCTCAAGTCCTTTCCAAATCCCAGCCCAGTATTTCCCAAGACACCCTGAGGAGGATGATAAGTTACTCCTTTTAAAAAGGAGAAGAAAAGAGGGAGTGTCATGGCCAAAAGAGTTAAACAGAGTTTGGGAGCAGCAGATGGCATGGTGGTTAAGTTGCTGGACTCCCACATGGTTGAACACGGTTCAAGTCTTAGACCTGGCGACTTGTAATTCATGCAAGGAGTGTGTATGTGCATGCCCAAAGTCCAAGAAGGAGAATAGAGAGGGAAGGGATTGCAGTGTGGTCTTTCTCCCTGGGGGTGATTTCTCACTTTCCCTCTCTCTATCTCTCTGGTGAATACACATACCCTATGGTAAAAACTTAAAAAAAAAAATTGTTTAAACAGTTCTTGGGACAGATTGTCCCTGAGCACCAAGACTTTCCCAGAGGCAGGTGCAGTGTGCCTTTTCCCAAAGGTATTTACCCTCAGACTCTTCTTGCCCCTGAGCGTCTCTAGAACTAGGGTCCCCTGGCCCACTCTGAGGGACCCACTCAGTCCTGAGCCTGAGCCTCTGCTGTCCCTGGGCTGTCAGAGCTCCTGTGTGTACAGCAGAGAGAACTCAGCTACCCCTCTCTCCTTGGTCCCTTCTCAAAGCTTGTTCACTAGCCAAGGATCATTGTCCCTGTTCTATAGACAAGAAAGCTGATGCAAGGCCAGGTAGTGGGTCTCCTGAGTTGACTCAGCCCAGTGTCTGAAATCCCAGTGTCTGAAATCACTCAGGCCTCAGCTGGTACCAGACCCACTGAGTGGAAATCCATTTCTCTTCCACATTAGAGACCCAAATGGTCCTAGTATGGAGGAATGAGACCTTCAGAGAGGGATAGGAAGCTCTTTAGGGCTGGAGTGTCTCCTGGCCTCTGACAAATCACCCAGCCGAGAACCGTCATGACCCAATGTCAGCACTTCCTTCATGTGAGGGCCCACTTCCTGGCCTGGACACCCTGTACCACTGTGTCACCTCTGTGGGGAGCAGCATGTGACCACTGTTTTGGGTGCATTTTCTAAACTCCTCATTCTCTTTTTCTGATTTATTTTTCTGAATAAAACTTGACCTTTTTTTTATTTTTTATTGTTTTTTTTGAGAGAGAGAGATTTTTGCTACAGGGCACATGCGCTCACCAGAAAGATGGAGAGACAGAAAGTGAAAAATCATCTCCCCAGGGAAATGGCCATGCCACAATCCCTTCTAAATTCTCCTCTCAGGATTTTGGGCATACATGCACACATGCTCGGCATGAGTTTTAAGCTGCTGAGTCCAGGACTCGAACCGTGGTCAACTACATGAGAGTCCAACAATGTAACCATTACACCATCTCCTGATCCCAAGACTTGAGCTTTTCTTTTCTTTCCTTTTTATCTTTTAAAGAATTATTTATTTATTTAATTTTATTTGCATTGCTATTTTTTTTTAACTTGACCAGAGAGAGAGAAAGGAAAAGTGAGAAAACAAGCCGCCAGATCCAGGACTCGCAGTTGGCCATGTGGTAGTCCAGCGCCCTCAACTGCCATGCCATCGCTGGCCCCGAGACTTGACTTCTTCTTCAAAGAATTATTTATTTAATTCTATTAGTTGTTATTATTTTTCAATTTGACCAGAGAGAGAAAGGGAAACTGAGAAAGCAAGCTGCCAGATCTGGTTCTCGAACCAGAGTCATCCAGTGCCTTTAACCACCATGCTACTGCTGGCCCCAAGACTCGATCTTTTATAACATGTCTTTCTTTGTCTCTTCCCACTTAAATGTAAGCTTCATAAGAGCAGAGAAATTTTTTTTCCCCCAGGAAGAACATTTGCTCTGTGGAGAGCAGAGAGAGATTAGAAGAAAGCACTCTTCATGGGGAATGGTCATACCACAATCCCTTCTCCTCCATTTCTCCCTCTTTGCATGATTTTGGGTATGCACACACACATGTCAGCATGTTTTTTAAGCCACTGGGTCCAAGACTCAAACTGTGTATTCTGTGGAATCTAACCACCTTAATCACCAGGCCACAGAGCCAGCCCACGGGCAAGGATTTTTTTTTTAATATGTTGGTTTTTGAAAAAAACGCTTATTTATTTATTTGTTGTAATTTTCAAGCCACCGTGTCTGGATCTTGAACCATGGTGGGCCATGTGAGAATCCAGCACCCTAACTACCACGCCACCTGCTGGCCCCCAGTGGCAGGAATTTTTTTGCCTGTTTTATTCACTGCTGATTTCCCCAGCTGGTGCAGCATTGGCTGTCGTACAATAGGTGCTTAACAAGTGGTTGTAGAATGACAGAGGCTCGGCCAGGGAGGCCTGTGATCGCCAGGCAATTCAGCACCAGGCGTCTGGACAGTTCCTGGCCTGCTCAAGCCTTGGAGGGAGGCCAAGGCAGGAGCACCAGGGCAAGTGGGCTTACTAGTGTGGTCCCGCACCACGCTTGGTCCCCTTTGCTGAGACTCAGGCCTTGCACATTCCATTGCTGGCAAACTCACCCCACTACTAGTATCCTTCCCTTTTTGAGTTCCCCAGTTCTTTTTGTGCCTCTGAAGCACTGAGCATTTCTTCCTTCTTGCCTCTGCCTCTTTCCCCTTTAGAGTTCCCTCTGCCCTTCATTCTCATCTCTCCTTCCCGCCCTCCTGTCTCCACTTCATTCCCTTTCCTCTCTCCTTCCCTCCTTCCTCTCCCCTATCCCACCTTCTATCGTTTCTCTGCCCTCCTTATCCTTTCCCTCCTCCCCTCTTCTTCTTTTTCCTTCTCCCTCTTTTGAGGTGCCCTATTTTTGCTGGGCTCGAATCTGATTTATAGGAAAGAGAAGGCAGCCTCCCTACCCCTACTCCCTTTAGGGAGCAAACAGCAAAAAACAACTACATGCAGTTTTGCATAAGCCTCCCCCTCCAGGTTTCCACCCACGCTCCTAACTACCAGGGGACTGCCACAGCTGATAAGAGCCTGCAGCAGGCTTGCTGGCCCACCCGTCTGCCGCCCTAGAACCATGTGGGTGGGAGGCTGAATCCTGCCCCAAAGGCCAGGCAGGAGCAAGTGGGTGGCTTCACAGGTCTGCCCTCTCCTGCCCCTGTGTCTGTGTGGGCAACTTTGGATGAATGAACTTTGGCTGTGGTTCTGGAGACTGGAAATGAGACAGTTCATTGGTCTTCCCTAGGGGACCCTTGGTGACTGAATGGGGCTTGCTGAATGACAAGTGCCTCAGGACTATCACTAATTACCTAGAGCAAGAGACTACATAGCAATAGGAACAAAAACACTCATCTTAGGAGGGAGAGGATGCGTCAGTCTTTCTGCCTGGCCTCTCATCCCTACTGTGAAGTAGGGACAGTTTCTAGTTCGGTTTCTAGTTCTCCTTCCTGTTTGGGAAATGAAGACTCATGGAGCACCTGCTGTGTGATAAGGCCACGCTGAATGCCTCAGCACTTATAGAACCTCTAAGTGCCCTAAATTGTGTACTCTCAAGTCCTTCCCAAATCCCAGCACAGCATTTCCTAAAGCACCTTCAGGATAATAAGGTGCTCCTTTAAAAAAGAGAAGGGTGGGTTACTGCTTCAGGTTATGCAGCCAGTAAGTGGTGGAGCTGGGTTTCAAACCCAAGTCTGAGGGCTCCTCTGCAAGTGTTCTCAACTGCCAGACAATGCCACAGGTCGCATTCACAGGAAGGCCAGTTGCACCCAGCACTGGTCAGGAACTCTGCCCCAGGGGTCCCTCCTGACACCCCTGAAGCAAAGGGAGTTGAGAACCGGCTCTGTTTTTTTTCCTCTGGTTCTTTCCTCTAGGGTGTCTGGGGTGAGGCAGAAGACAGATCTCCCAGGCAGGATAGTCAGAGAAGTGGAGATGGTGGCCGGCTCAGCCTCCTGAGAGCCCAGCGAGGAGACAGATAAGTGGAAAGCGGTCAGGCAGTAACTGATGCCTGATGTTCTCAGGGTAAATCTGAGTCATCAAGAAAATGATGTTGGCAGCCTTTGTGCGGGGAGCTCCTGCCTGCTGCATTCTGGCCTCTTTCATACAAGGTGTCTGCACCAGTTCTGCCAGGGATGCAGGGTCCTCATCCTCTCTGGAGCAGGGCATCAAGGTCAAAGAAACAAAGTGACCCGCCAAGGTCACGGGGCAAGGGGGAGGGGCTGTGACTCACACCAAGGTCTTGAGGGGCTCAGGACCCCTACACTTCCCAGTGTCCACACTGGCTCTCAAAAAGAAAAGGAAAAAGCCCTGTGATGTTTCATCTCTTTATTCTGGAGGATATGGAAGTCCATGCTACATTTTAGAAAGATTCTGAGGGCTAGCAGGTGAGAGGGTGGTTAAGGCACTGGACTCCCACATGGCTGACCGCAGTTCGAGTCCTGGACCTGGTGGCTTGCTTTCTCTCTCTCTCTTTCTCTCTCTCTTTCTCTCTCTCTGTCATCTCTCTGGTGAGCTCACATGCCCTATAGCAAATTTTCAAAAGTATAATAATAATAACTAATAAAATTAAATTTAAAAAGGAAAGATTCTGTGCAGGGTTTAAATTGGGACCTGAGGGAAGAGTTGACAGCTGAATAAAAGTTCATTCCTGATGCTAAGTGTCAGCAGATAATGAGGCATTACTGGCTTCAAAGAGGCCTCTGCAAGTAGGCACAGCCTCAGGCGTGGTGGACTTAAGCTTGCCTCCTTGGAGGCAGCCACACCTAGGCTGTCCTCTGCAGTCAGGTTGTGTGAGGACTGACAGGGCCCAGCAGCAGCCCAGCAGTGCCCGAGGGCAGCGGGTGCCAGCTTGGGAGTGCTGTCAGGACAGTTGCTAAAACCTCTGCCTCTGCCCTGAGCCTGGCGCTTGCTCTGGATAGAAGATAAGGCGCCCAAGGGACCTGGACTGGGGACTTGCAACACACACAGGGAAGGCTCTGCTGGGCGCCTCAACTGCTTTCTGGCATCTGGGAGGCTAGTGGTGCAGGAGGGAGGAGGCAGATCTGAGCTTAAGGTCTTGCCTTTCTGTTCTGGAGAGTCAGTAGCGATCATGTACCTTTTTTTTCCCCCCCTTCTTTTTATTGGTCAGAGGGTGAGCGTACTCACTGGAGTGAGACAGGTGAGAAAGCATCACCCTTGAGGGATGACCGTATTGTAGTCCCTTCCCATTTCTTCTCTTGGGATTCTGGGTACACACGTACACACACCTCACATGTTTCTCAAGCTGCCAGAACTGGGACTGGGATTGTGCCTTCAGCCATGTGGGATCCAGCTGCATTTTCCACCACGCAACAGCCGTGCTAGTCACCAATGCAAAGTCTCGGCCCTGCCCATATCTGCTGGGTCAGACCCTGCAGGAGGGGCCTGGAGTGAGCATTCTCAGCCAGCGTCCCGAGAGCAGTAGAACTGCCGCTGGACCTGGCCTCAACCCGGCTGCCAGGCTTGCTGATCCAGCCGCTGCTGTGAAGTCGCTCACACACGACCTTTCTTACCGGGGCTCCACCACAACTCCGAAGCTTCCGTGAGCACGTTGAGGCCCAAGGAGGTTAAATCTCTTGCTCAGCACTGAGCTAGGATTCAGAACTTCACAGCCTGGCTCTAGAATGCCACTCTGTTGCCCATAATGACTGGCCCTCTTGGGGACACCTTCCTCATCCCCCAAGTCCTCTCCATGGCAGTGCTGTGTGCACAGTCATCACCAAACTGCACGTCCTGGGACCTGGGCGATGACACGTGCTGCAGTCCCTGGGGCCTGTGCCTCCTCATCCCTCCTAGGTCACGAGCCCATGGGGGCAGGGAGGTCTTTGCACCTGGGGGTGAACAAATAGTGGGGACATGAACACGTGAGCCATAGACTGAAGGACACAGAATGTTCCCTGGTGGCAGCTCGTGGGGGAGAGTCAGGGCTGAACAGAGTGGACAGAGAGGGCTGGTGTGCCCTCCCCTGCCCAAGTCTCTTCTCCCTTCCAAACCCGCCTCCAGGAAGCCTGATTGTGTTACATTCTCACGTAGGCTGAGCTTCCTGTCAAACCCTTTCCTTCACCCCATTATTCACTGCCCCAATTCACTCCCCTTCTTGAAAGTTTTATTTGTTTTAAGAATTATTTAATTTTTTATTATAATTATTTTAATTTGCTATAGGGCACATGTGCTCACCAAAAAGAGAGAGAGAGAGAGAAAGTGAGGAAGCAAGCCACCAGGTTCGGGACTCTAACTGCAGTAGGCCATGGGGAGCCCAGCGCCTCAACCACCACACCACCTGCTGGCTCTGAAACTCCTCTATCCTTCAGATATCCCATGTTACCTCCTCTTCCAGAGACCTTTCACTAGTGCTGCGGTTTTTGTTTGTTTGTGTTTTGCTTTTTTGGTTTAATGCCAGAGGGTACGTGGAAAAGCACCCTGTGGTAGGGCTGGGTCACACTGAAATCTCTTCCTTCAGTTCTCAGTTTCATGAGGATTCTGGGTATGCATGTGTGCACCCAGCATATTTTCATCTTCTTTTTACAAATATTTAATTTTATTTTTTATTATTATTAATTTGCTATAGGGCATATGTGCTCACCAGAGACACACAGACAGACAGACAGACAGAGTGAGCTGGCAGGTCCAGGACTCAAACTGCAGTCAGCCACGTGGGAATCCAGCACTGTAACCACCACATCAACATGGTCCCTCCCAGCATGTTTTTCAAACCACCAGGACTGAGACTCAAACCCTGGTCGGCCGCATGGGATCCAGCTTCCTCTGCGCAGCCCTTAAGCACTGTGCCGCAGACTGCAGGGTTTTGAGAGCTTCCTTTGAGCTCACCAAGCGCCCTACCTTGCTCTCATTCTCCCCCTAGTACTGTATTCTACAGGGCTTATTCTCCCAGCTGGACTGTCAGCTTTACAGGGCAAGAGCAGGCTCTTTTATTCAATGTGGTATTCTTAGCACCTGATACCAGAGTTAGTAATGTTTGTTGAATGAAAAAATGTCAGCAGTGGGGGCCAGCAGGTGGCGTGGTGGTTAAGGCACTGGAGTTCCACATGGCGGACTGCATTTCAAGTCCTAGACCTGGCAACTTGCTTTCGCTTTCTCTCTCTCTCTCTCTCTCTCTCTCTGGTGAGTGCATGTGCCCTATAGCAAATTTAAACAATAATAATAAAGAAAATTGGGACCAGCAGGTGACTAAGGCACTGGACACTCCCACATGGCTGACCACTGTTTGAGTCCCTTTCTCACTTTGCCTCTTTCTCTCTCTCTGGTCAAATTTAAAAAATAAGTGAATAGATCAATAAAATTAAATAATTCTTTTTTTTAAAAAATTATTTTTATTGAATTTCATTTGTTGTTATTATTTTTCAATTTGACCAGACAGCCACAGAGAGAGAAAAGGAAAGTGAGAAAACAAGACACCAGGTCCAGGACTTGAACCACGGTCAGTCATGTGGGAATCCAGTGCCTTTAACCACCATGGCACCTGCTGGCTCCAATAATTAAGTTTTCTTTTTTGGAGAGGGTTTTACTATAGGGTGCGTGCACTTGCCAGAAAGACAGAGACAGAGAGATAGAAAGCGAGAAATCACCCGGGGGGTTGGGGGGGGAGTGGCCATGCCGCAATCCCTTCTCTTTCATTCTCCTCTCTGGATCTTGGGCATGCATGCACATGTGCCCGGCATGAATTTAAGCCACCGGTTCCAGGACTGGAACCGCAGTTGGCTACATGGGAGTCCAGCGACATAGCCATCATGCCAACTGCTGGCCCCCAATAAATAATTATTTAAAAAATAATAATAAAATTAAATAATTTTTTAAAACAGTGACTTCCCATAGACTCTATTCCATGTTCTACATTAGTTATAACCAGTCTTGGATGATATTTCACAAACCAGAGTAGAAAAAAAAAAAGAATAAAAGAGGCTCAGCGGGCCTTACAGGCCAGCAGATGAGGCGACTGAGGCCGAGGGTCAGCGGCAGGTCTGACTGGCAGGTGCAGCTCGCAGCTGCCTTGCTGGTCGCTGGGTCTGTGAGATGAGAGGATGGGATCAAAGACGTCAGAGGGACTTCGCTCATTGTCACAGTCATTGCCATTTACTGGGTGCTTGCAAGATACACAGGTCGGGGAGGACCCATAATCCCCCTTTACAAACGAGCGAACGAAGGCACAGAGAGAAAGTCACTTGCGTATTTATCAGTGTATCTTCTGGTTGGTTCCTTTCACGAACTTATCCGGGTCCCGTTGGAGTCACAAGATTTGTCGTCAAACCCACTTTCCAGAAGAGGAAACCGAGGCCAAAACTACAGAACCGGTTTCTCTGCCTCGTAATACTAGGCTGGCTCTCGGATGACCATGGTACCGGCAACCCCGCCCCCTGCAGGCTGCAGGTGCACCTTCCTCTTGCTCAGCTCCGCCCTTCGGCGCCGGAAACACCCGAATGCTCCCTCGGCCTCCGAAGATTGCCGAGCTGTCCTCCGAAGGCCTGGGCTGGGAGAAAAGGGGTATGCCGCCTGCTACCGGGACCTGACTTCCTGGGAGGTCTTGTTTGCCGCGTGTCTGGCCAGAGGCATCATCCGGGACTACAAAAAGGCGGAGGGCTTGGTTGCTGCTGCTTCTTTGCTTGTGAGTAACTCCCTGAGTTGGCGGGGAGGCACGGGAGAGAAAGGAGGGTGGTGGGAAGGGGCGTAGCCTCTGCCTCTGCGGGACCACTGCGCTTCCAGAGGGCTGCCAGCTTCTTACTGAACTGCCTCAAGCAGTAACACCCGTCTCTGTCTGTTGGCAGCAGCCTCCTCCCTACACCTCAGTTTTTGCACCTGTAAAATGGGGCCTCTCTCAATTCCTGACCCCAGACAGGCACCTGAGAAATCAGAACTGAGTTGGGCAAGGCGGTGTAGACGGCCCTGGGGGCCCTTTCCCTGCTGCGTTAGGCCTGTGGAGATTGGAGGTGCCTGCACCCCAGGGTGAAGACAGACATGAGGTGTGGCCATGGAAGTACCAGTAGCAGACGTAGCTTGGTTATTGAGTACCCTGTGCTTGACATTGCATGAAGTGGGCTCAGACCTCATCACAGCCCCGTCTCCTAGGTACTGTTGTTGCCATCCACAATTTACCCATGAAGTATTTGCTGCCCAGAGTCCAAGTGTTCAAGGTCACACTGCTAACAAGTGGTGGAAGCTGGGACCAACAGTTAGTGTAATGGCTATGTTGCTGGGCTCCCATGTAGTCGACCGCGGTTCGAGTCCCGGACCTGGTTGCTTAAACTCATGCCAGGCGTGTGTGCGGGCGTGCCCAAGATCCTGAAAGGAGAAGTGAGAAGGGATTGTGGCGTGGCCATCCCCCCTGGCGGGTGATTTCTCGCTTTCTGTCTCTCGCTGTCTTCCTGGTGAGCATACGCACGCTATAGCAAAAACCTCTCAAAAAAAAAAAAAGGAAAGAAAAAAATTTTTTAAATTAAAAAAAAAAAAGAACAAGTGGCGGAAGCAGTCGTGCCCAGGCTTTCCCACTGTACTGAGAACCATGTTACCTGGCAGGAAAATGGCAGAGGGGGGAAATGACAAGGCCTTAAGAGGTTTTTGATTGTTTAGCCTTCTGCCATGGAGGGAGAGACAGAGAGGGAAAGTGAGAAATCACTCCCTGGAAGGATGGCCACACCACAATTCCTTCTCCATTCTCCTGGGGTTTGGGGGCACATGTGTACATGCGCTCGATGTGAATTTCAAGCCACTGGGTCTCAGACTCGAGCTGTCGTCGGCCATGTGAGAGTCCAGCACCTTAACCACACCACCTGCTGTCTGGAGCCTAAGCGTTTTAATGATAACCTCAGTTGGGTAACCTCTACATGCTGGCTGCTGGCTTAAGGGCATCCCGTGAGTCCTTTATATTCCTGACAGCGACTCTAGCGTAGGTTTTGTTCTTTCCATTTCACAGATGAGACTCGGAGAGGTCACCTCGTAGACCTCAGGAGGGCACTGTTAGTGGGAAACAGCCATGTTTGGGTTCATCAGTGGCGCCCTCTGCCTGCCTGTGTGTCCCGTTAGGAAGACTGCTCCCCTCTGAGCCAATGGGAAGCTTAGTCTGGAAGGGCCTGGACATGCTCTCCCCAGCTGCTGTTTTTCGATTTACGGGAGTACTGACCAGGCGCGGAGACCCGCTTTTGAAGATTGGGTTTGCTCCTAATTATCTGTGACTCCAGTGCGCCTCGGATTAGTTTCAGGTATCCCCGGACCTCAGGTTCTCTATTAATGAAATATAGAGATTAGACGGTCCCAATTACCAGGATACCTGCCGGCTTGAGTATTTTAAAACTTTTATTTCTTTTAGGTTTTTGTCATAGGGCATGTGAATTTGCCAGAGAGAGAGAGAAAATGAGAAATCACCCCGCTGGGGGTGGGGAGAGAGAGAGAGAAAATGAGAAAACCTCCCTGGGAGGATGACCATGAAGCAATCCCTTCTCCTCTACTCTCCTCTTAGGATTTTGGGCACGCATGCACGCGTACACATGCGCCCAGTGTGAGTTTCAGGCCACTGGGTCTGAGACTCAGTTTGTGGTGGGCCGTGTGGGAGCCTAGCGTGGTGATGCCACCTGCTAGCCCTGCGCTTAAGTATTTTATGTCTGCAGGCGAAGTGACAGCCTGAGGTTCAGCAAGCCACATCTTCTGAGAATGTCTTTTTCTTCCTTCCTTTATTCTTTTTCCTTTGCCAGAGGGTGCATGTGCTTGTTAGAGAGAGAGGGAGAGTGAGAAGGCACCCTGGGGAGATGGTACTGCTGCAATCCCTTCTTCACGTCTCCCTCCCTTCTGGATTTTGGGCACACATGCACACGCACCTGGCGTGTCTCTCAAGCTGCCCAGTCTGGGACTCAAACCACACAGTCAGCCATGTGGGATCAAGTCCCCCGCCATGCCACCGGCTGGCCTTGAGAATTTCTGACGAGGGGAAAGCTGCCATCTTGCCCAGACTATCCCTGCCTAAGACTCCCACCGCCTGCCTGAGTGAAGGGGAGCACCTGCCTCTGAGCAATGGCACTGCTACTGCCACTGGGGAAGGCTCACTCCTCGATGGGGCGGAGCCCACGTGGGTGCCAGCACTCGCGCTTCCCGGCCAGTGGCCAGTGCCTGCGCGTCTGCCTCTGTAAAGTGGGGCAGTAATAGTACCGCTCCAGTGGGGACTTAAGAGGAAGTCATAGGCAAAGCGAACGCCATTTCTGACCTAGAAGCCCCTCAGAACTTCGCTGTTACCTGTGGTGTCTGCAGCACCGTTCTGGCACCGAGGGAGTGTCTGAGCCTTGGACCTTGCCTGCCTTTTGCCCCCTGAGACCAAGATGGTATTAGAGGAAGTGGAGAAAGGTGGGGTCTTGCTGCAACTGGAGGATCCAGATTCGGGGCGCAGGCAGCTCCGGCCCTGAAGCTGCTGGTGCTGGCAGCCAGGCCTGAGGGGCCGCTGACGGGCATTCTTGCACATCCTCGGCTGGCAGCAGCCCCTGGGGAGGGACAGCGGCCGTGTGAGGACAGAGGAGGCGGAGAAACGGTGTCGGAAATACTGCATTGTGTGCCCTGGGCTGCTGTGGGCTGTGGCCTCGTGGTTCGAGATGAGATACTGAGGCGCGTGCTTGCTTCGGGCTCCACACAGTCATGTCAGTCGTCCCAGGACAGGGCTGAGAGGCGTGCTGTCGTGTTTTCAACCTACAGTATGGGGACTGCACCCCTGGAGGCCTGTGGGCGAGCTGCAGGGGACCTGGAGTCCCAAGGCTGTGTGCAGGATCACGGGGGTGATTCTCAAGAGACAGAAGACCCCCAGTGTCAAGCATCTTTGATTAGGGATCATAACTGGTCCCAGACGCCATGTCCCCTCCTTTCCTCTTGTCATCTGTTTAACAAACATTTCCTAGGGCCTGTTTCAGGCGCAGCCCTGCACAAAGCATCCAGCCATGAAGAGGGCGGGCTCGCAGCTCCCCTGTCAGAGCCCCAAGTGCAGGGCCAATTTGTGTTTTAATTGGAGAATGTGCATGCTTACCCAGAGAAGGAGAGGGAGAAAGCACCCCCCAATGGGGCATGGCCACGCTGCACCCCTTCTCCATCTCTTCATCCTGTCGGGATTTGGTGCATGCACACACATGTACCTGGTATGTTTTTCACGTCGCCAGGCTGGGACTCCAACCATAGTCAGCCCTGTGGGATCTGACTCTCGTAACTACTAGGCAGTGGGGCCAGTCCCACGGCCAATTTTTTTTTTTTTAAGAGATTTTTGCCATAGGGCACGTGTTCTTGCCAGAGAAACAGAGACAGAGAGACAGAAAGTGAAAAATCATGCCCCGGGGGGTGGTCATGCCATAATCCCTTCTCCAGTCTCCTCTCAGGATTTTGGGCATGCACACACACGTGCCCAGTGTGATTTTTAAGCCACCAGGTTCAAGATTCAAACCGCGGCTGAATATGTGGGAGTCCAGTGACATAACCATTACGCCACCTGCTGTCCCCCCCCCGGGCCAATTTTATAAGAGCTTATTGGACTGAAGGACAAGCCCAGGGCTCCGGGAGCCTCACAGTGGGGCACCTGTGGTGGGGGGCGATGAGAGTCCGAGCTGGGTCCTGGCTCAGGGCATGTGGCCTCTTGTAGACCACTGGCCTCGCTGAGTCTGTTTCCCCTTCCCCCTAGCCCGATGACTGCTCTCCAGAACGTGGTGAAGGTGGAGGAGAGGAGGGTCTGTAGGTGCCCGGCCCTAGCAGATGGCGGCTGTGTGTTGGGTTCCTTGGAACCAGGACCTGACCCAGGCACCCACACTCAGCACAGTGCTCCCTCCCTTCCTTTGGAGCCAGAGGGGCTCCCGTTTGAAATGGGCGGTGGGGGCAAGCACTGGTGGGATTCGGGGATCTGGCACCCTTTCTCCTGCTCCGCCTGGCCTCACTGGGCAACCCCAGACACCTCCCAGAGGCCTCAGTCTCTTACCCACACAGAGGGAGCCGGGCTACCTGGTCTTCTATGGGCAGATGCGTATGGACAGTGGGAGTACCAGAAAGGTGAGTAGTCAAGGAGAGCTCCCTGGAGGAGGTGGCATAGCTAAGGTCTGAAAGATTGAGAACAGGAGTACTGAAAAAACTGGTGTGCTCCCTTGGCCTGGGGTTTTTCTGGTAGAACTTCTGGGCGTAATGGAGGAATTTGAGGATGGAACCCTGGGCTCCAGTAGGAGGACAGTAGAGGGGTCTGGGAGAACTGCCTCTTTGCTCCGAAGCTCACTGAGTGGTGGAGTTAAAGACACAGAGCAGGGCCCTTGGGGTCAGGCAGGCCTGGTTTTGAGTCCCTGTCATTGAGGGTCCTCGGTAAGAATTTCACTTGTTTAAACCTTGTTATTTCAAACATCTGGGAAATGGGCGAAATAATCACACTTGTGTCAAAAGGATGTTGGGTGTTCCGTGACTCCATTTATCTGAAATCCCCAGCACAGGTGAGTCTAGAGACAGAAAGTAGGTTAGCGGTTACCTGCTGCTGGGAGCCTGCGGGGATTGGAGGAGGACAGCTCCGAATATGGGGCTTCTTCTCAGGGTAACGACGTTCTGAAATTCACCATGGTGGCCGCGTAACTGCGAACTACTAAAAACCGTGGAATTGTGTACTTTTTAAAAAAAGAATTATTGGGGAACAGCAGGTGGCGTGGTGGTTAAGGCTCTGGATACTCCCACATGGCCGACCAGGGTTCGAGTCCTGAATCTGGTGGCTTGCTTTCTCACTTCCTCTCTCTCTCACTCTCAACCTCTGTCTCTCTCTGGTTAAATTAAAAAATGAATGACTACATGAAATAAGATAAATAATTTTTTAAAAAGAATTATTTATTTAACTTTATTTTTAAATTCGCTACAGGGCACATGTGCTCACCAGAGAGAGAAAGAAAGAGAGAGAGAGAAGGAAAATGAGAAAGCAAGCCACCAGGTTCGGGACTCAAACCGCAGTTGGCCATGTGGGAGTCCAGCACCTTTCACTGCCACACCACCTGCTGGCCTGGAATTGTGTACTTTAAAAAAAATTTATTTTCTTATTATTATTTAATTTGCTGTCACCAGAGAGAGACAGAGAGAAAGTGAGGAAGCAAGTCACCAGTTCTGGGCCTCAAATCATGGTCGGTCATGCAGGAGTCCAGCGCCTCAACCACCACGCCACCTGCTGGCCCCGGAATTGTGTACTTTTAATGGTGGAGTGGTATGGCAGAGGAATTATATCTCAATCAAGCTGTTATGAAAAACGAAAAGGTCGTTGGGAGGATCAGATGCGATGCCCCAGGCCTGGCACACCCGAAGTGCTCCCCGGATGTTAGCTGTTACTGCATATTTATTCCTGACAGTCAGTCCAGCCTCTCTCCCAGTGCTGACTCCAGGGGAGGGGCACAGCGCCTGGCCCATTGCTGGCTGGCTGGGGTCCCCAAGCAGGGCACATAACTCCCTGAACCTCAGCTTTTTCCTCTGTGAAATGGGGGTGTTTTTTGTGCGTTAGCCACCTCTTGGGACCCTGATGCTCAGATCAGACCGTGGGCTTTGCCAGGTGCAGACACAAATTCAGGCTTGGAGCAGGGTGTGTGTGGCAGGATTGTGGGGCTGTCTGTCCCCAGGGGGGCTGGCTTCACGTGTCCACTCAGGATAGAGCAGGGATGGGCACGGGTGCTGCTGCCTACCTGGAGCTCAGCGCTGGGACAGAGACACTGCCCCACCCCACCCTGGCTGTGGAAGTTGACGAGTCATTGTTCTGGGCCTCAGTTACCTCTCTATAAAATGGGGAATAGACAGTGTCCCCCTTTGTGGGGCTGTGCTGCCTGGGATAGCGACTTCACCAAATGCACAGAAATAGTTGTCACTATTGTGACATTAAATGACCATCATGTCACCCAGCTCAGCTGCCTTGTCACACAGTGAGTTATTTCAGGGCTATGATTCCCCCATCCCCAGGCTACCAGCCCCTCCTCTGCACCCCTGGGCCCGTCCTGGTGACCCCTCCCACCTCTACCCCCATAGACCCAGTCTGGCTCTTCCTCTGCGAGGCCTGGGCCCCCTTTCGCCATGGAAAGTACACCCCACTGGACCTGCAGGCCTGATCAGGCAGGGCCTGAAGCCTCCCACCTGCCTTCCTCCCGCCCACCTGCAGGATAAGGTCACCAGGCTGTGGACCACCTGGCCTCTCTGGGCGCTCTGCTCCCACTGTGACTGGAGCCTACTGAACCCGACTCAGCATCTCCACCACATCCCCCCTCTGCAGCGCTGCAGCCGGGCTGGGGCTGCAGCCAGGGCTGCCAGAGCCTCCGCAGCATCCCTGTGGCTGTGGTAGGCAGAGGGCACTGAGGGGGGTTTGCTTCCCCTGCCGGCGCCAGTCCCTGCTCTGCACCAGCAGCCGCAGTGCCTGATTTACGGCTCCCTCTGGGCTCTCTCCAGCAAAATCTCCCTGCAACGCACTCCTGGCCCATTCCTTTCTGGTCCCTATTTGCAGTCAGGATTACTCGAGCTGCAGCCTGCTCTCCGCCTTGTCCCTGGCTAGCCGCCACCTGCGACATCAGAGCAGGTGTTGTACTGAGAAGAAAGACAGGGTCCCATCCCAGCCCTGCTGTGGATGGGCCGGGTGATCTGGTGTGGCTTACGCAATCTCTCTGAGCCCGTTTCCCCATTTGTACAGTGTGAACGATCTGCAGGGTGTCATCACTGATACCCATACATTTGATTTCCCTTCACATGCCCTCCCCAGGTCTTCTGCCTTGGAACTGAGTCGCCTATGCGCCTGAACGGGGACCTCAGCCTCCAGGCCAGGCAAGCAGGAAGAACTAGGACAGGTGCATGTTGGGAGGAGCAGGCAGAATTCCAGCTTTGGAGTCCCATGGCCTTGGGCAGGACTGTCCTTCCCCTGGGCCTCAGTCTCCACATCTGTAAAATAGGGAAGTCAGGCCTGAGTTGCTGGAGGCAGGTCCGTGCTGGACAGAGCTCTAGCAGCTGGCAGAGCGGCGAGCGTTACCGCTGTACCGCCATCGGAGCCCACACTAACAAGATCTGACTTGGAAACAGCGGTGACAGCTGGACACGTTTTGAATATAATTGATGCCACTGAGCTGTACTCCTCAAAATGGTAAAAATCTGGGTCCACATCGAGAGTCCCTGGGTTCATGTCCTGGGCCTCTCTGAGCATGCTGGGCATGTGTGCATGTCTGATCAGAGCCGACTGGAATGGGGTGGATCACAGTGTGGGAACCCTGTTGGAAAGCCTGTCTTTCGATCTCTGTCTCTGTGTCTTTCTTATTCTCTCTTTTTCTCTTTTTAAGTGTTTGTCATGGGGCATGTGTGCTTGCTGGGGAGAGAGACAGAGAGAGGGAAAGTGAGAAATCACCCACCAAATGGGATGGCTATACCAGGATCTGTTCTTCTAAGATTTTGAGCGCACATGCACACGTGCCCAGCATGATTTTCAAGTCACTGGGTCTGGAACTCAAAGTGTGCTTGACCATGTGAGAATCCACCGCTGTAACCACCATGCCACCTGCTGGCCCCTCTGTATCTTTCATGGAAGAAGTGAATAAACTTTTAATAATAATAATGATAAAAATGGGGGCCAGACAAGGGTGCAGCAGTCAAATATGACACTCTGCAAGGCAATCCCATAATTCCCAGCTCAAGAGGGCGGGTCCGTGCTGGACAGAGCTCTAGCAGCTGGCAGAGCGGCGAGCGTTACCGCTGTACCGCCATCGGAGCCCACACTAACAAGATCTGACTTGGAAACAGCGGTGACAGCTGGACACGTTTTGAATATAATTGATGCCACTGAGCTGTACTCCTCAAAATGGTAAAAATCTGGGTCCACATCGAGAGTCCCTGGGTTCATGTCCTGGGCCTCTCTGAGCATGCTGGGCATGTGTGCATGTCTGATCAGAGCCGACTGGAATGGGGTGGATCACAGTGTGGGAACCCTGTTGGAAAGCCTGTCTTTCGATCTCTGTCTCTGTGTCTTTCTTATTCTCTCTTTTTCTCTTTTTAAGTGTTTGTCATGGGGCATGTGTGCTTGCTGGGGAGAGAGACAGAGAGAGGGAAAGTGAGAAATCACCCACCAAATGGGATGGCTATACCAGGATCTGTTCTTCTAAGATTTTGAGCGCACATGCACACGTGCCCAGCATGATTTTCAAGTCACTGGGTCTGGAACTCAAAGTGTGCTTGACCATGTGAGAATCCACCGCTGTAACCACCATGCCACCTGCTGGCCCCTCTGTATCTTTCATGGAAGAAGTGAATAAACTTTTAATAATAATAATGATAAAAATGGGGGCCAGACAAGGGTGCAGCAGTCAAATATGACACTCTGCAAGGCAATCCCATAATTCCCAGCTCAAGTCTGGAGACCTCCCTGAAGAACGCCAAACACATGCTAGCCCATGATCTGGGGCGGCCGAAGACTGGCAGAGGATTGTGATGTTGAGACTGTCGGGGTGCTGTCTGTCTGTCTGTCTGCCTTACTCATGGAAGAGAAAAGTAAGGTAAGCTCTAAAATTGTATTTTAAAAAAGTTAAGGAGGACCAGCAATTGGCATAATGGCTATGTCGCTGGACTCCCATGTAGTTCGAATCCCAGACCTGGTGGCTCTTTCTGGTGAGCGCACGCACCCTATAGCAAAAACCTCTCCAAAAAAAAAGTTAAGAGCCAGCAGATGGTGGTGTGGTGGTTTAGGCACTGGATCCCACATGGCCGACTGTGCAGTTTGAGTCCAGACTCAGCGGCCTGAAAACCACACCAGGTGTGTGTGTGTATGCCCAAAATCCTAAAAAGAGAATGGAGGAGAAGGGATTGCAGTATGGCCATCCCCCCGGGAGGCGATTGCTTAGTTTCCTCTGTCTCTCTTCAACAAGTGCATGCACCCTGTTGCAAAAAAAAAGAAAATCTTAAAAAAAATAGGTTACGTGTATTTTATGGTTTTTTTTAAAAATGAGAAAAATCAAAGAGCGTTTGAACTAGTTACTCTATCAGTCAGAACAGAGCCCCCTTTAAGGAGCTTAAGAGGGGCAATTTCAAAAAGCCAAGCAGGAGATAGGAGGTGTGTGTGAGTTGGGGTTGGCGGGACCTATGAATTAGAACCAAGTTTCTTGGGCTCTCTGGAGGGAACTGGAACATCAGAGGAGACCTGGCCAGAGAAGGGAAAGCCTCTGGCCTATTCCCGCCCTCTAGTTTCCCTTCAGTGTCTCCCATTGGCCAGCCAGTTGGCAAAGGAGCTTGGAAAATGTAGTTTGTGGGGCTCAGTCTCCAGGATGCTGAGCTGAGCAGAGCAAATGGGTCTGAATTCAAGGCAAATGGCTGATAGCGTTGTCGACATTAAGCAACTATGAGATGGGGCATAGAAATCTGAATTCGTGGGGCCGGCAGGTAGCGTGTAAAGGCACTGGATTCCTACATGGCTGACCATATTTCGAGTCCCAGACCAGGCAGGCTTGAAAATCACACCAGACAATGTGCGTGTGTGCCCAAAATCCCGAGAGGGGGACCAGCACTTAGCGTAATGGCTATGTCGCTGGACTCCCACATAGTCGACCGCGGCTCAAGTCCGGGACCCGGTGGCTTAAACTCATGCCAGGTGTGTGTGTGTGTGAGTCCAAGATCCTGAGAGAATGGAGGAGAAGGGATTGCAGCATGGCCATCTCCCCGGGAGCTGATTCCTCGCTTTCTGTCCCTCTGTCTGTCTCTGTCTCGGGTGAGCGCACGCGCCCTATAGCAAAAACCTCTCTTAAAAAAAAAAAAATACTGTAGGCTCTGGCTCCCTCGGATTCACCATCTCCACAGTCTTCAGGGAGAATACAGGAAGGTGGGTTCAGGTAGCAGCATTGGTGAGGCCCATCTCTGCCAAGTTGTACCGTGGGCATTAGCCTTGAGAGCCCTGCCAAGGAGTCCCTAGAAGCTGGAGGGTGACCCGGCAGTGGCACTGTGGTAACACTACTGGGCCCACATGGAAAGGTTCTGCTCCTCGTCCTGGGACCTCCCTCAGCACACCAAGCAAGAGCAGGCATGTACCTCCAATTTGTGCTGACTGAGACTAGGGTGGATCGTTCTGTAAAGATGCTGTTGAAGGTGCCCCTCTTGTGGAAGAAATAAACAAACTTTAGAAGTAAGCAAATAGGGGTTGGCAGGTGGCATGGTAGTTAAAGATGCTGGAGTCTCACGTGGTGGACCATGGTTCGAGTCCTGTACCTGGCGACTTGCTTCCTGGTTTTTCCTTTCTCTCTCTCTGTCTCTGGTCAAATTAAACAATAATAATAACAAATGGAATTAAGTAAATAAATAATTAATTTTTAAAAAAGTAAATAAATAATGGGCCAACAGATGACATGGTGGTTAAGATACTAGACTCTCATATGGTCAACCATGGTTCAAGTCCCAGATCTGGCAACTCACCTGCTTACTTTTTTTTTCTCTCTCTCTGATCAAATTAAAAATAATAATAATAAATTTAAACAATTTTTAAAAGTAAATAAACTATAACAGTTAAGCCTACAGGGTCACCAGTGTTCTGACCAGCACTCAGTTGGATGTGAAGAGACCTCATGTTGTCCAGGGCAGGGGTCAGAGGAGAAGAGCCATGAGGACCCTGAGCTGCATGGACTGGTCAGGCAGGGCCAGGGAAACCCATGGGGGTAACACTGGACTCTAAAGAGTACACCGGCTCTCTGGTATGTGGAAACCCCCATTACAGCTTTTGGAGATGGACTGTGAGGGGTTTATTTGCTTTAGTTTGTTTGTAAAGTTTATTTATTTATTGTTTATTTATTTCTCCCATGAGCAAGAGAGAAGAAGAAATGGCACTTCCAACAAGGTCTTCATGTTGCCATCTGCCCCGGTCCTCTGCCAGCCCTGGATTATAGAGAGGTTCCAGGAGGTCTCCAGAACCAAACCTGAAACCTGTCTATGTGGGGCAGCTTCTCAGAGCATTGCATTTAACCGCTGTACCACCATCCGGCCCCAAAGTCTCTTTGTTTGTTCAGGGGGTCGAGGGACACTCTTAACAGGGTCTGGTCAGGCTGTGAACTTCTTCTCCTAGCCATCCAGCCAGTCACCATCTTGGGAATATAACCCCAGCATGTTTCATTTCAGCTTGAGATCCAGACCCATGGTCGGCCATGTGGCTTCCAGCCCTGCAGCTCATTACACTACTGCCTATACCACTATGGCTGGGCCTGTTTTCTATCTGAGGCTGTCAGGGCCTGTGCTCTGACCAAATCTTTTTTTGTTTGGTTTTTCATTTGCTATAGGGTGCATGTGCTTGCTAGGTAAAGAGAGAAAGTGAGAAAGCATCCCCTAGTGGAGAAGACTGTGTCAGTCCCTTCTCCTACATCCTTATCTCAGGATTTAGGGCATGCATGCACAGACACCTGGTGTGTTTTTCAAGCCACCAGGTTCTGTCTGAAACCATGCAGTCAGCCATGTGGGATCCAGCTGCCTTAACCATCATGCCACCTGCTGGCCCCTGATGAAATCTTCCAAGAAAGCCCAATAGGAAATTCACGGCAGAACTTTCCTGGAGGAAGAGATAGGGTAGCCTGCAGTTTTCCTCTGTGCGTCCCTGAGAGGGATATCAGAGGACTCAGGAAGGGTCTCAGATCTGCCCAGAGTCCCACGTGGAGTTTGAGGAGAGCAGTGCTTAGATGACAGGTCTCTTGGCTCCCAGATTGTTGAGGGTGCTGGCTCTGGAGTTAGTCACACTGGGGTAAATCCCAGCCGAAGCTCAGACCAGCCCCCACACCTCACAGAACCAGGTTCCTGCTGGTTAGAAGGGTGGTTCCTAGAGCCAGAGGATGGTGTAGTGGTTAAGGCACTGGACACCCACATGACTGGCCATGGTTCGAGTCCTAGATCCAGTGGCTTGAAACTCATACTGGGCACATGTGCCCAAAATTCTAAGAGGAGAATGGAAGAGAAGGGATCGTAGTGTGGCCATCCCCCTTGGGGGGTGCCTTTTCACTTTCTCTCTGTCTCTCCAGCGAGTGCACAGGCCCTGTAACAAAAAAAACAAACAAAAATGAAGAATGGTTCCAATACATCTCTCGCAGGGTTATGGGAAGGAGTGGAGAGAGTTCCACATGTCAGGTGCCCACGTGGTACCCGTGGGTTGGGTTGTCATGGTGACCCAGAGGCCAGGGCAGCTGTGATGACTTGGGCTGCTCTCCGACTCCTGAAATGGAAAGAACCCCCTAGACTCCCTGCTCTCCTCGCCCTGCCCCCTCCCAGGAGACACACTCACAGGAGTTTGTCCTTTGTAGCGTGTGCAGGGAGAAAGTCTCCTTTTTTGATGAGACAGCGATGAGGTGATGTCTGGGCTTTTTATATCCCCGTAGCTGAACTGGTGCCAGGTGCGAGAGGGCAGGCTGGATGCCATTAGCCACATTTGTCCTCTGGGCTCCCAGTCTTGCGGGGACCTTCCAGGGATCCACCTTGAGACCCACCAGGCGGGAAGAAGTTGGCCCAGACAAGAGGAGACAGTTCCAAGACCTACCACATCCACTGGGACTACGTGGGATCATTGAGAGCCTGAGTCTTTCATTGAGTCTTCTCTTTAAAAAAAAAAAAAAAAAAGTTACTATTTTTATTTCTTACCAAAGTAGGAATCCATTTGATGTGCAGGAGTGACCACTTACCCATTTTGGAGGGTAAGCCACGGCCTACATAGGTTAATCACCTTGACCATAGGAACCCAGCAGTAAGAATCAACTCATGGCCCTGATTCTGTTGACTGACTATGGGTTGCACTTCAGAAGCCTGAGTCCCCACTCTGGATCACTCAGTGTGCTCAACAAAAGGACCAGTAGTCTGCAAATTTGAGATTGTTGGTGATAATAGAGGATCATATATTTAAAAATATTATTGATTTTAATGATTATTTTAATATTTTTTTCTTTTTTACTTTTTTTTTTTTTTGCTATAGAGCGTGTGCGCTCGCCAGCCAGCCAGAGAGACAGAGAGACAGAAAGCGAGAAATCATCCCCCCGGGGGGATGGCCACACCACAATCCCTTCTCCTCCATTCTCTTCTTGGGATCTTGGGCACACATGTACATGCACCCAACGTGAGTTTAAGCCACCGGGTCTGGGACTCAAACCAAGGTCGACTACATGGGAGTCCAGTGACATAGCCATTATGCTAACTGCTGGTCCCTATTATTTTAATATTTTAAAATTTTTCTATAGGGCACATGTGCTCACCAGAGAGAGAAAGAAAGCAAGCCACCAGATCCAGGACCTGAACCGTGGTTGGCCATGTGGGAGTCCAGCAGCCTAACCACCATGCCACCTGCTGGCTTCATTGAATCATATTTTAAATGGGAATTTTAAAACCTGACACTAACCCACACATGTTAAAATATTCAAGGGCTAGAAAATGACGCAGTGGTAAAATGCATGACTCTACGACATGGGAAGGGTCTGGGTTTGCATCGGAGACCTCCCTGAATATGCCAAACACGTGTACGATCTGGACCGGCTGAGACTGTGAGTGAATCACTCTATCAAGACCCTGTCGGGGGGGCTGATGCTGTAGCTTAGTGGCTGAGGGGGCTGGATCCCATGCGGCTGACCACAGTCAAGTCCTGTCCCTTGAGGCTTGAAGAACACTCTGGTGTGAGTTTGTGCATACCCGGAATCCTGACAGGCTAGAAAAATGGAGGAGAAGGAATCATGTGTGATCATGCCCCATTGGGGGGCACTTGCTCCTGTTTTCTTCTGTCTGGAGGGACTTGTCTCTCTCTGTTTCTCCTGCTCATTGAAGAAAAAAATAAATTTGAAAAGCAATTTAGTTACAAGGATGTCTGAGTCATGCAGGGAAAGCTCCTGAAACCCCATGTTTAGAGGTAGGTTTTGGGGTCATTTAGATTGGTTCAACTTTTCTATCATTTACAATATATATATTAATACTTATGTTTTTAAAAGATGCTATACATTTTGTCTTGCAACTTATTTTTATTGCAAATGACAGTAGCTCTTGAAATATGGGAATTCTTTTTTTTTAATTTTTTAGGAATTATTTTATTTTATTTATTATTATTACTTTTAAATTTGACCAGAGAGAGAGAGAGGGAAAGTGAGAAAGCAAGCCGCCAGGTCTGGGACTTGAATTGCAGTTGGCCATGTGGGAGTCTGGCGCCTTAATCACCACACCACCTGCTGGCCCCTAAGATGTGGAAATTCTTAACCTGGCAGATTCATGGTGGATCTAATGGGAGATGCAGCTGGTAAAGTTTTGTGCAAAATGTGTGTCTGTGCGTGTGTGTGCGTGTATTTACATGCACGCATAGGCATCCTTTACCCTGGGCGGGGGGGCTGATGCTGTAGCTTAGTGGCTGAGGGGGCTGGATCCCATGCGGCTGACCACAGTCAAGTCCTGTCCCTTGAGGCTTGAAGAACACTCTGGTGTGAGTTTGTGCATACCCGGAATCCTGACAGGCTAGAAAAATGGAGGAGAAGGAATCATGTGTGATCATGCCCCATTGGGGGGCACTTGCTCCTGTTTTCTTCTGTCTGGAGGGACTTGTCTCTCTCTGTTTCTCCTGCTCATTGAAGAAAAAAATAAATTTGAAAAGCAATTTAGTTACAAGGATGTCTGAGTCATGCAGGGAAAGCTCCTGAAACCCCATGTTTAGAGGTAGGTTTTGGGGTCATTTAGATTGGTTCAACTTTTCTATCATTTACAATATATATATTAATACTTATGTTTTTAAAAGATGCTATACATTTTGTCTTGCAACTTATTTTTATTGCAAATGACAGTAGCTCTTGAAATATGGGAATTCTTTTTTTTTAATTTTTTAGGAATTATTTTATTTTATTTATTATTATTACTTTTAAATTTGACCAGAGAGAGAGAGAGGGAAAGTGAGAAAGCAAGCCGCCAGGTCTGGGACTTGAATTGCAGTTGGCCATGTGGGAGTCTGGCGCCTTAATCACCACACCACCTGCTGGCCCCTAAGATGTGGAAATTCTTAACCTGGCAGATTCATGGTGGATCTAATGGGAGATGCAGCTGGTAAAGTTTTGTGCAAAATGTGTGTCTGTGCGTGTGTGTGCGTGTATTTACATGCACGCATAGGCATCCTTTAGAGCCAGTGACCATGACTCTCATTGGAATCCTCCAAAAGATTCCATCGCCGGCTCCTTGTTTTTTCAGATGGGGAAAGTGAACTGAGAAGGGAAGGGACTTGGGCCAGGTGAATGGAGAGCTCAGCACCTGGGGATGGCCTTGAAGGATGAGGACAAGAATGCTGCAGTTGCCTGGCTCTGGGCATCCTGCCCTGGCCTTTGAGAGGAGCTGAGTCCTGCAGAGCCAGAGAAGGGTGAGGGAGTCAGCCTGCCCAAGCTCCCAGGCTGAGCCTATGCAGTTCCTGCCAGGAGAAGATTTACAGCCGCTGCTGGGAGCTGGAGAAGGCTGCAAAGAAAAAGCTGGCGCGGCATTCTGGAGCCTGCAGTGCCTGTGGTGGGCCTGGCTCCTCCGGGCTCAGGGAAGCCCTCCTGGGGACAGGTTTAGAGCCAGAAGGATGCTGGGGGTCAGGAGGCAAAGGGCACATGTGGGACCAGGACCCGCCCCCACCACACACACACGCACACTCTCACCCATGTGGAGACCCTGGGGAGAGCACTGAGCACAGACCCAGCTCTTGTCACTGCGGCTGCGATTATTACCGATGCAGTAAGACAGGCTTTCTGGAGCTTGGACTGCCTGGGGCTTCTCTAGTTGCCATGGGAGCCTCGGAGATCACCAGAGGCACCTCCACCCTCCCCTGAGTGCGTCACCTGCGTGAGCCCCATGCCAAGCTCTGTACATGCATGTGCTCCAGTCTTTAATCTGCCCAACACTGAACTCCACGGGAAGGCCTGTCATTTCCCCCAGTTTACGGTGGCTCAGAGACGCCACGACACCTCACCCAGGTCAGTGGGGTCAGCAGGGGCACTCGTGGATTGGAACCTGCTGTCCCCAGTTCTGGGGCCCCAGCCTCAAGCATGGGCTCGCTGCACTGCTGGCGAGGGGCTGCCACCTCGTGCTGGGGTGATCTCTGCCAGCTGAGGGGTTGCTCTGTTTGAATGCTTTTACCACAAGGTCCTGTCGTTTTTATAGTTAGGGAGAAAAACACTTTTTTCCCCCCTTTATCAACCTGCCAAACGCATGCGTGCTCTCTGGATACATACGTATCTGTGTATGTATGTACGTATGTATGTAGAGAAGACAGGGCAAGCGCAAGCACAGAAAGTACCCCTCATGGGCATGGGATGGTCATGCTGCAATCCCTTCTCCATCTCTCCCTCCTTTTAGGATTTGGGGCACACACACATGTATGCCCAGAGTGTTGCCAAGCTGCTGGGTCCAGGTCTTGAACTTCAGTTAGTCATGTGGAATCTAACTGCCTTAGCTGCCTGGCCATGGCTGGCCCAAGGGGAAAAATACATTTAAAAAGAAAAATTCTGTATTTTTATTTTTTAAGAAATGTTTTATTTAATTTTTTTTTTTTTTTTTACCAGAGAAGGACAGAGAGAGAGAGAGAGAAAGTGAGAAGGCAAGCCTCTAGGTCTGGGACTCAAACCGCAGTTAGCAATGTGGGAGTCCAGCGCCCTTAACCACCTGACCACCTGCCGGGCCCAAAAATCTGTATTTCTGAAATGATTAGCAAGGAGCCCAACTTGGTGCCCTGTGTGGGCCCACTGAGTCTAGGATGCTATAGGCTTCCTGCCTCCTGCCTCCAGCTTCCTCAGACCCAGGCTTAGGACTGGGAGACACACCTTCCAGGGTATTCCCAGCCTTGAAGCAGGGCAGGCTTTCTAGATGAGGAGGCTCACATGCCAGTGGGAGTTGTAGGCAGACCTTCCAAGCAAGGTGTGCAGCCTAGAAAAAGGCTCAGAAGTGTGCCTGAGAGGGGCTGGCAGGTGGTGTAATGATTAAGGTCGCTGGACTCCCACATGGCTGACTGTGGTTTGAGTCCCGGACATGGCGGCTTGCTTTCTCACTTTTCCTCTCTCTCTTTCTCTCTCTCGCTCTATCCTTCTCTGGTCAAATTAAAATAAGTAAATAAATAAAGTTAAATAAAATAATAAAAAATAATAAATGTGCCTGAGGGGCCAGCAGATGGCATAAGGGTTACGTTGCTGACTTCCATGTGGTCGACTGTGTTCGAGCCCCAGACCTGGCAGCATAAAATTCATGCTGGGCACGTGTGTGTGTGTGTGTATGTGTGTGTGCCCAAAAGGCTACAAGGAGAATGGAGGAGAAGGAATCGCAGCGCTGCCATCTCCCCAGGGGGTGATTTCTTGTTTTCTGTCTCTCTATTGTATATCTCTAGTGAGCACACGTGCCCTACAGCAAAAATCTCTAAAAAAAAACCCGAAGTGTATGCCTGAGTGTGGGCTGTTCTTGTGATATGAAGTGTCCCAGGAGGGCTCTGTATGTGCTAGGGGTTTGTAGGAAATATAGCCATCCTCCCCACTACGGGGGAAGCATTCCAAGACCTCCAGTGGATGTCTGAAAATGCGTGTATAGGGATCAGCAGTTAGCATAATGGTTATGTTGCTGGACTCCCATGTAGTCGACTGCGGTTTGAGTCCCGGACCCCGGGCAATGTGCGTGTGTGCCCAAGATCCCGAGAGCAGACTGGAGGAGAAGGGATTGCTGTGTGGCCATCTCCTCTCGGGGGGTGATTTCTCACTTTCTGTCTCTCTGTTTCTCTCTGTCTCTCTGGCAAGCACACACACCCTGTAGTAAAAACCCCTAAAAAAAAAAAATGCATGCAAGTGCAAGAGAGAAAGAGCTTGAAAAATGTGCCAGGCCCCTGTGCTTCCCCAAAATCTCAGGAGAGAGAAATAGAGAAGGGATTGAAGCATGGCCATACCCCTTGGGGGGCGCTTTCTCCCTTTCTCTCTCTCTCTGTCTCCAGTGAGTGCACACACCCTTTAGCAAATTCAAAACAAGACCAAACAAAAAAACAAAGTGCAAAGGTAAAGACCAAATCTGGAAAGGGGCAACCAGCTTTGTGACGTCATTTGTGTATTCATTCAACAACCCTCATGAGCCTGGCTCGGAGAGGCATTGCCACACACAGATGGTGGCAGCCCCTCTACTCCCAGGGGACTACCTTGACTCTGGGTGCAAAAGAACAGCAGCTTTGGTGGCAGCCTTGTGATGGGGACCAATGGCACTGGGGACACTGTCATCCCCACCAGACACTGCTGCTCAGAGACCCAACGTAGATGACAGCGACATCCTGAAAGAACAGCATCTACTTGGCCCAAGCAGGTAAGCTCATGTGGGCAAAGAGATCAGCCAGCTGGGGAGCTCCAGGGGGAGGGGTCGGGTAAGAGGCCAGGGCTGGGGGGCACCAAAGTGCTGTCTTCCAGAGGGAAACCCATAGGAGGTTATTTGAGATTTCGTCGTCTCTGGGTTTAGGCTGGAGACTGGGTTTGAGTTGACCCTGGCAGTTGAAACACATGCCAGGCGCATGCGTGCATGAGCCTAAAATCCCAAGGATCGAGAGGTGGAGACGAGATTGCGGTGTGACTACACCCCCTGAAGGCTGCTTTCTCCCCCTCTGTATATCTCTGTGTCCTTGGTGAACACACATGACCTCTGGCAACAGGAGGGGAGGGAGGGCACGGGAAGGAACCCACGCCCGTTTGAGTCTCTCCACACTCCCCTACTCTCCCCCAGCCCTGGCAGCCGGCATCTATGAATGCTCTCTGTCTCTGGATTTGCCTACTCTGGACATTTCAATAAATAAGATCACAGTATGTGTCCTGTGTCTGGCTTCTTCACTCGGCATAATGTTTTCTGTGTTAAAACGAGTGCCTATGATCCAGGCCGGCTGAGGTCGGGTGGGCTGCGGTGTGAAGACCCTGCTGGGGGCCAGTCGGTGGTGCACAGGTAAAGTTGGTGCTCTGAGAGGCTGAGCGTGTGGGAAGGGTCAGATGCACATGGCTGGCATGTTGATCCAAGGTCGACAGGCTGGGGAGAGGCTCGGTGTGAGGACCCTACTGGAGACGCTGTCTCTTTCTCCTTCATTCCTGGAAGAAATAAACTTTCAGCCCAACAGGTGGTGTGGTGGTTAAAGCCCTGGATCCCACGTGGCCCAACTCCACGGTTCAGGCCCATAATCTCAGGAGGGAGGAATGGAGGAGAAAGGATTGCTGCATGGTCATCCCCCCAGGGGGTCATTTCTCACTTTTCTCTCTCTCTCTGTCTCTGGTGAGCACGTGTGTCCTATGGCAAAAATCTAAAAAGAAAAAAAGGTGGACTTGGGACTCCATAGTCTGGATTCGAATTCCATCTCTCACCTACCAGCTGAGTGACTCCAGAGACGGCGTGTGGGGAGCACCTGGCACAGGTCTGTGGCCTTGCCTGTGGGTAAGAGTCAGGGAAGGGTAAGGAGAGCAGCCGTGGCTGGTTCCCGAGGAGCACACATGGAGGCCAGTCGGTGTCCAGGAGTTCAGGGCGGACAGCAGATCCAGACTCCCGCGGTGGGGCTGACTGTTGACTGTCAGGTCACAGGGCTCTTTCAGGGCTGGGGAGAAGGGCTAAGCTGGCCCCTGGGGATGGCACTGGAAGCATTTGGGGAACCAAACAGGAGCTTCTGGGGGCAGAGGCTGCATATGGGGGTGCCAGCATGGGTGGGAAGGCTGTTGCCAGGGGAGGAGGGAGTGCCCGCTGGGGAGATGGACAGATCACTCTCGGCTCCTGGCTATCCCATGGTGTGGCTGTGGTGACCTGGCCCCTGGGGGTGACCGAGCCTGTCGGGAAATGAAAGTCCAGGCCCCAGTCACCTCTGGCTGCCTCAGGGGTGTACCCAGAGGGTGCAGAATCCTGGCTCTGCAATCTAATAAACTGATTCAAGTCCTCGCCAGATATTGATGCGTCCAATATGGAGCAGGCCTTGCCTCAGTGGCACGGTCAGTGGCGTGCTGAACTGCAGTGCCGGGAGCCACACAGCCCGATCCTTGGCCTGATCTGAACCATCGGGTGTGTGTGTGCACACGGTCCGGACCCTGACAAACTGGAGGGCTGGGGTAAGGAGACCGCAGCACGACTAGACCCTGTCAAAGGTCTCTCTGTCTCTTGCACACACATATCCTCTCCATCATGAAAAGGATAAACGATCTTGGGGCCAGCAGGTGGCGAGGAGGTTAAGGCCGCTGGATCCCACATATCTGCATGATTGAGTCCCAGACCCAGTGGCTTGAAAATCATGGTGTGTGTGTGTGTGCATGACCCAAATCCTGAGAGCATACTGGAAGAGGCAGGATTGTGGTGTGTCCATCCCTCCCGGGGGGCGATTTTATGAACACACAGTCAGGAATTGGCAGAGCTGAACTAATATTAATACAGGCTCAACTGCGGTGGCCAAGCAATAATGCAGTGCTCCGTGATGCAGAGACCCTACGTGAAGGTCCCAGGTTCG
>NW_006159701.1:4516251-4521679 GCF_000334495.1 Tupaia belangeri chinensis | reverse complement strand
AGGGTGTGCCTTTCTCCTCCTCTGTCTCCCTCTCATGGGATAAACAAATAAGTCTAAAGTATTAACACAAATAGTAGCTCCCATTTAAGGAGGGCTTAAAAGCGCCAGACCCTGTATACAAGTTCTACGATTTAACGTCCATACTAATCTTGCAAGGAGGAGCAATCAGCACTCTTTTCCAGATTGGAAGCTGAGGCCCAATCTGGACTGCCGCATGGTCATCGCCCCTGGGGGGGGATTTCTCACTTTCCCTTGGGGATTTGAACCCTGAGGAGTTGAAAACCTATACCTTTTTCCCCCTTATTTTGCCAAAGGGCACATGCACTCACCAGAGACAGAGGGGCAGAGAGAGAGGCAGAGGGAGAAAGCACCCCCATGGGGTGTGGTCACCCCTCTCCTCCACCTCTCTATCCCTTCAAGATTTGGGGCACACACACACATGCACATACACATACCTGGCATGATTTTGAAAGCTCTGGGTCCAGGAATCAAACTGTGGGTGGCAATGTGGGTTCCAGCTCCCTTAATCACTAGGCTACAAGGCTGGCCCAGAGCCTTGGCCTTTTCGATTGCACTAGGGGAAGGTGTGCAGCTCTGGGGTACCGAAGTGGGCAGAATCCTTTGAGAGGCAGCCTTTGGGCCTGGAGCCGGGAGTGGCTGAGCAATGGTATTGTGAGCACATTTGCAGCAGGGAGGGATGGAAGCCAAGAAGGGGGTCCCCAATAGCCTCTAGACCCCTCTGTCCTGGGGGCTGTGCCAAGCATGCCCTGGGCGGAAAGGGTAGGAGCTGTCCACCCTCAGCAGGTGAGGGCCGATGAGGGCAGTAAAGTTACAGACAAATCACCTCCTACCACTGTCCAGAAAGGATCTGAGGCAACTTTTAGAAATTTGTAGGGGGGCTGGCAGGTGGCATGGTGATTAAAGCGCTGGACTCCCACATGGCTGACTGCGGTTCATGTCCTGGATCTGGCAGCTTTACTTCTCTCTCTGTTTCTCTCTGGTCAAATTAAAATTAATAATCATAATAATAAATAAATTAAATATATTTAAAAAAATAAATTTGTAGGATAAAAGCAAGAGAAAGGAGCAAGTAGAGACTGGAGCAGAGGATTAATAATCACATAGGAATAAGAGCTTGGAAGGACACAGGAAGGCATGCCTCACTGGAGCAGAGGATTAATAATCACATAGGAAGAAGAGCTTGGAAGGTTGGGACACAGGAAGGCATGCCTCAGGTAATTAATAAGGGAAGGGTGACAGTAATGGCAACTGTGGGCCTGTGGGCCCTCTAGTGGACACAGAGGGCAAGAGCATTTGTTCAATTTATAAACACTTTTTTTCTCTTATTTAAGACAGGGTCTCTCCATGTTGTGACCATCCTACCTCAGCCTCCCCAGTAGATGGGAACGCAGGCAGGGCCACCAGGTCTGGCCTTTAAGGTGGGCTGGGACTTGAATCCAGCCAGACCTCTCACGGGGCCTTGCCCTGCGTGTCTACGCTTGCAAACTTCTGTGGCTTCAACCACGTTCCATATGTACATGTTTTCATTTCCTATACAGACCATGTGCTCACCGGAGAGCGAGGGAGAGTAAGAAAGCGCCCACCCTGCAGGAAGGATCCATGTCATGATCCCTTCTCTGTCATTCTCTTCTTGGGCGCACATGCACATGTACCTAGCATGTTTTTCAAGCCGCCAGATCTGGGACTCGAACCATGCGGTTAGCCACATGGGATCCAGCCTCCTTAACTTCCATGCCACCATCTGACCCTCAGCATGTAGTTCTTATTCACCCATCATGGAGGGAAGGTGGGAAGAAGGGTGGGAAGGTGTGCCTTGAGATTCAGTGTCAGAAAGGAGGAGGGCCTTACTGCAGGGCTCGCGACACCAGCGCCATATCCTGGGTCAGTCTATGATACTCCGAGAATGCCCAGCCTTCCTCTGACTGGGTAAAAGTTTATGAGGCCCATGAGAGTCAGGAGGAGAGGAGAGCACGGGCCCAGTAGTCATTAGCCCTGGCCTTGTGTCCCAACTGGGGCCATTGCAGCCATGTGAAGTTAGGAAAAGTCCCTCAGTTTCTCAGGGCCTCAGTATCCTCATCTGTAAAATGGGGTAATCATGGGATTCATCTCTTAGGGGCAGTCAGAGGTCAATGAAGTAATGAGTGCAGTGGTGTGGCGGTGAAAGCAGCTGGATCCCACAGAGCCGCTTTGTAGTTAGAGTCCTGGACCCAGTAGCTTGAAAATCATGCTACTGGGATGAATGTACAAAATAAATTTTAAAAAATAATTAAAAAGAAAAAAAAAATCATGCCAGGTTTGTGTGCGTGCGTCCCCAAACTCCTGAGCGGAGAATGGAAGAGAAGGAATTGCAACATGGCTATCCTCCCCCATGGAGGGTGATTTCTCACTTTCCTTCTCTCTCTCTCTCTCTCTCTCTCTCTCTCTCTCTCTCTGGCTCGCTCAGGTGAGCTCACGTGCCCTATAGCAAAAAACAAATAGACAAACAAACAAACAAACACTTTAAAAACAAAAAAGAAAATATTAAATTGAATAAGGTCTGTAGTGTAGAAAATGGTATTTTACCAGTGTCCTGTTTTTGGTATGATATTACAGGTGTTTGGAATATCACCATTGAGGAAAGCTGAATGAAGGGTACATGGGACTCTATTTTTGTAATTTCCTGAAAGTGTATAATTATTTAAAAATTTAGAGGATGTTAAAAAGGGGGATCAGCTGGTGGTGAGGTGGTTAAGGTGGCTGGATCCCACATGGCTGACTCCAGGTTGAATCCTGGACCTAACAGCTTGAAAAGCACATGAGATGCATGGCCAAAATCCTAAGGAGAATGGAAGACGGGGATTATAGTGTGGCTGTCCTCTCTGAGGGGTGATTTCTCACTTTCCATCTCTCTCTCTTTCTGGAGAGTGCACACATCCTATAGCAAAAACCAAAAACAAAACAAAAAATAAATTTAAAAAATGAGTTTAAGGCTGACTGAAATATCAAATATTGAAGCAAATATATGTGCTTTATGTGGGACCTGCAGACTTGGCTTTGCAAGCTTATCTGTTATGTTTTCATAATATTTAAAAAATGACAGAAGGAGGACCAGCAGGTGGCTTGGTGTTTAAAGATGCTGGATTCCCTCAAAGCGAACCATGGTTCAAGTCCTGAACCTGGTGGTTTGCTTTCTCACTTTCCTTTTCTTTCTCTCTGTTTTTTTTCTGGTCAAATTTAAAAAAATAAAATTATAATAACATGGGGACCAGCAGTTGGCATAATGGCTATGTCACTGTACTTCCATGTAGTCGACTGTGGTTTGAATCCCGGACCCGGTGGCTTAAACTCACACCGGGTGCATGTGCATGCATGCCCAAGATCTCGAGAGAAGAATGGAGGAGAAGGGGCTGCAGTGTGGCCATCCCCCCTGGGGGGTGATTTCTCGCTTTCTGTCTCTCTGTCTCTCTCTGTCTTTCTGGCAAGCGCATGTGCCCTATAGCAAAAACCTCTCCAATAATAATAATAATAACAACAACAAATAGAATGAATTAATAAATAAAGCTTTAAAACATTTTTAAAAAATGATGGAGGAGCCAGCAGATGGTGTGGTGGATAAGACACTGGACTCCCGAATAGCCATCTTCGGTGAAGTCTCTGATGGGTAGCTTGAAAAAACACACCAGGGGGGACCAGTAGTTAGTGTAATGGCTATGTTGCTGGGCTCCCACGTAGTCGACTGCGGTTTGAGTCCCGGACCTGGTGGCTTAAACTCATGCCAGGTGCGTGTGTGTGCATGCCCAAGATCCTGAGAGGAGAATGGAGGAGAAGGGATTGTGGCGTGGCCATCTCCCCAGGGGGTGATTTCTCGCTTTCTGTCTCTCTGTCTCTCTGTCTGGCGAGCGCACGCGCCCTATAGCAAAAACCTCTCCAAAAAAAGAAACACACACACACACCAGATAAATGTGTTTGTATGCCCAAATCCTGGGAGGAAATTAGAGGAGGAGGGACTGCAGCATGACCATCCCCCTGGGGGTGATTTCTCACTTTCCCTCTCTCTCTCTTTTCAGGCAAGCACACATGCCCTATGGCAAAAATCTAAAACAACCTATGTGTACAATCTTAGGAGACTTGTTGAGAATAATATAATTTACACAGTAGAATACTATGCAGATATTGGAATGCACCATGTAGGAATGTTACTTATTATTTTGGGAACATTTTACCAATATTTGGTGAGCTAAAAATACCGCATGACATGTCAAGTCTAAAAGGATATTCATTGAAATATTATAAGTGTCTCAGGGTGGTGGAGTTGTAGACAATTTTACCTCCCATATTTTTATTTTTTTTTTGTTACGCAACTATTATCCTTCAATAAAACACTTTTTTAAAGAGTAGAGATTATATAATATTTTAAAGGGGATGATCAGGGGAGGAGAAAGCCAATTGTACCAGAGCCCAGAGCGAGGCTCTGTACTAATTAAGGTCCTGGCCGACCCGGTAAAAGCGATAATTGAACATTAAAAAAATATATTTACTTAATTTTATTAATTCATTTATTTTAATTTAACCAGAGAGAGACACAGAGAGAGGGAAAGCACCACCAGGTCCAGAACTCAAATCGCAGTCGCCCACGTGGGAGTGTCCAGCGCCTTAACCACCACGCCACCTGCTGGTCCCTCGGTAATGGAACATTAAGAAGTACCCCCTTGGATAAAAGTTCCTTGAAGGGTCTGATGTTTTCCCCTTAAAAGCGATTCCCAAAGGGTCGCGCTGAAGCAGTCTAGCTTCAGGTTAGTAAAAGCTTCAGTCTAGCTCTAGTTTTGACTCTTCAAAATGTGAGTGACCTTGAGCAAAACCCTGCCCCTCTAAGACTGTCAGTTTTCCCGTCTGTAACATAGACAAAGATAGACGTCAAAATCTCTACAACCTCTTTCCGGCTCCACCATGCCGAATTACTTCGCACTTGGCTAGCTTTCCCAAGCTCTGGGAAGAGGGCGAGCAGCGCCGCGGCTGCGAAAGGGTTAATACCAAAAGGCCACGCCCCTCTCTCCTTGCCCCGCCTCTCGGGCACCACCCCCGCCCGGGTTGTACCCTTGACCCCGCCCCCAGGTCGTGCGTCCACCGGAAGTCTTTCCGGCTCCACCATGCCGAATTACTTCGCACTTGGCTAGCTTTCCCAAGCTCTGGGAAGAGGGCGAGCAGCGCCGCGGCTGCGAAAGGGTTAATACCAAAAGGCCACGCCCCTCTCTCCTTGCCCCGCCTCTCGGGCACCACCCCCGCCCGGGTTGTACCCTTGACCCCGCCCCCAGGTCGTGCGTCCACCGGAAGTGGCCGCGCGCGGGCAGCTCACTTCCGCCCGGCAGGTGACAGCCGCGGGGCTCCGAGCGGCCGGCGGGGCGGGCGGGCCGGGGGGGGGGGAGGCGCG
>NW_006159701.1:4507473-4516110 GCF_000334495.1 Tupaia belangeri chinensis | reverse complement strand
AGGTGCGGGAGAGGACGCGGCGCGCGAGGGACACGAGCGGCGTCTCGGGCTCGGTGGATGCGGAGGCGCTGCGGGTTCATTCATTCGCGCCCACTTGGCCGCCCGCCCGCCGGTCGCCCCAGTCCGCTGCCCCTCGTGTGGCACTGGCCGGGACAGACGCCTAGACTTAGGCCCCAGGAGCCCGCCCCTGTCGGAGGGAAGCTCCTCTTCGGGCTCTGGATTCCCCCTTCACACTCCCCACGGCCATTCCGAGGCCTCTTGTTCGTTCAGGGCCTTATCTCCCTGCCAAGGTTCCAGAAGGAAAGTAAAAAAAAATAAATCAAGAAACGACCCTATGCCGCCTGCGCCCGCTTGGGCTTGGGCTTGGGCTTGGGCTTGGGCTTGGGCTGTCGATCGAGCCTCAGGAACAAGTTACTGAGTGGGGACACCTGCAGTAACGCTAAATGCTGGGGAAATGCTCGCTACTGGTTACCGAGCCCCTGGTGTGTCCCAGGCACTGTGCTGGGCATTTTACTTGCAGCCACATTTACCCCTCACAGCACCCCTTGTGGGGTCGCTACTCTTGTCCCCATTTTATCAGGAAGGAAGGACACTGAGGCATGGAGAGGTTAGCTCACACCTGTGAGGTCATTCGGGTAGCAGACACAGAGCCAGGGTTCCTACCCAGAGTTGAGGGACCCTCAGAGTGCAGAGACAGGAGAGGCTGGAGCAGCACTGGAGTGTCACGGGAGCTACTTACAATTTCTGTGTTTGGATCTGTGTCAAGATGTAGCCTTGTCGCCTCTAGTCCGATCTTCAAAAGGGGCAACCAGTTCGCTTTTCTTGGGGTGAAACAGACCTGCAGGCTGTTGCTACATGCGACGTACCTTTCAGGGCAAGAGTTTAAGACTTTCCTGGTTTTTTGGACCTGTGAGACACAGAAAAGGCTATCCGTGGAACCAGTGAAGGCTATCTATAATAGAACCTGTTTTGAGAGCGGTGGAGCAGTATTCCTTGTGGATTAAAGAGAGGGGAACCACTCGAGCCCTAAGATATTTTTTGGGTCCAAGGTTCTGGAAGGACATACCCAGAAAGAAGCCTGCCTTACTGAGAAATGTGCAGGTCTCCATGGCTTCTTACCCAGGAGCGCACATCTTGCATGGGAGATAGTGAGGTGGCTTGGTGGCTGGAGGGCTAGGCTCCGTGAGTCTCAGTCGTACTCCTTTGCACATATTCACTTGCTCCAATTGTGCCTCAGTATCCCTAACAGCAGCCCAGAAAGACCTGCCACCTTCCTACCCACTCTTGGATGCCATAAGCCTTAAGGAACCTGTGAAGGTTTCCACATGCTTTTAAAGAAAGCTGTGATATAAATATTACTGTAGTACCTTCCCCCACCTCCCAACTGCATGGTCTGTTCTCCTAGTTCCATTGAATTCAGTGAAACTTAATATTGTCACCTGATCCCTATCTTTCCAAGGGAGGATTTGAAATGAAGCGAGTTGTCATGGATGGTGGGAACATGAGCAGAGCTCATAGCGTCTGGCTCCTTGTCTGGAGTTGAGCCCAACAGACTCCTCGACCTTGTAGAAACTATGTTAAGGAGCAGCTTTTTTAGTTCTCAGAGAACCTACTCCCTAATAGGTGTGTGGCGACTTCACTCTGAGCAGCTTGAAGGACTCAGAGGTATTGGAAAGAGGATTCTCTGATTCAGTCAGTGCTGGCTTCTGACCCCAGCTCAGCAGCTCCAGGTAGTGTGACTTGGACATTAACTTTGGCTGGGCCTCCTCACCTCCACTCTCAAATCATTGACCACCCCAGCTTCTCCTCTACCTCCCATTTATGTGGGGCTTAGGTGAGGAAACAGGTGCAGAAACTGTTGCTGAAGGTGCCTTGAACCTAGGCCAGTTGATGCATGCTGGGGGCCTGTCTGAGGAAGGCTGTCGGCCCTGGGCTGTGGAGTGTTACTTCCTTCTGCAAACAGAGACTTTTATATACTCAGAACTTCTCCCACCCTTCTTGTTTCACTTCCTAAAAGTGTTTCAGAGCAAGTTCAATCTGTTGGGCTTGGACTTTCATCTTTTTCTAATCATTCTCTGAAACTGTTGTATGCCTTTTTCCATTTTCTTGTTGGGTTTTTGTTTTGTTTTGTTTTAGTTTAGTTTCACATAGTTTAGTTATTTACTTCCATGAGCAGAAGAGACAGGCCGCACCCCTAATAGGTCCTGACACCATGATCTATCTCTAGCCTCAGTCAGCCCCAAATTATGGCTACACTCGTGCCCAGCATGGGAGGTTTCCAGACATGAACCCAGACCCTTCCTGTTTGGGTCAGCCTTGTAGAGTATCATGCTTTACCCCTGCATCACCATTGGGTCCCTGTTCCGTGTATTAACTAATCGTCACAGAAAACCCCATGTATGACACCAAAGCCTGATGTGCTAACAGTAAGCACACAGGCCTGGGTATGAGTTTTGTGCTTTAGTGTATTTCTGAAAGTTGAGGGTGCATATGTTCCTTAAAGATTCCTCTCTTTTTTTTTTTTTAAAGAGGCTTTTCTCAAAGGGTGCACGATCCCTGGAGAAAGAGAAAGACAGAGACAGTGAGAGGGAAAGTGTGAAATCATCCCCCCTGGGGGGGGGATGGCTATGCAGCATTCTCTTCTCCATTTTCCTCCTGGGTGTTGGGCATGCATGCACACATGCCCAGTGTGATTTTCAAGCTACTGGGTCTGGACTGGAACCACAGTTAGCAATGTGGGAGTTCAATGACGTGACCGTTATACATCTGCTAGCTCCAAAAATGTCTCTCTCTCTTTTTTTTTTTTTTTAAGAGATTTTCGCTATAGGGCGTGTGCGCTCGCCAGACAGACAGAGACATAGAGACAGAAAGCGAGAAATCACCCCCCGGGGGGATGGTCATGCTGCAATCCCTTCTCCTCCATTCTCCTCTTGGGATCTTGGGCAGGCACGCACACACGCCTGGCGTGAGTTTTAAGCCACCGGGTCTGGGACGCGAACCACCATCGACTACGTGGGAGTCCAGCGACATAGCCATTACGCTAACTGCTGGTTCCCAAAATGTCTCTTTTTTTGAGAGGGATTTTTGTTATAGAGTGTGTGCACTCTCCAGAGAGACAGAGGAGACAGAAAGGGAGAATTGCACACACACCCACTGCCCGGAGATGACAGTCACGTTACAATCCCTTTTCCTCCATTCCCTTCTTGAGATTTTGGGCACGCATGCAGACGTGTCCAGCATGAGTTTTAAGCCGCCAGGTCCAGGACTTGAACTGCAACTCAGTACATGGGGGTCCAGAACTTGAACAGCAGTCGACTACATGGGAATCCAGCGACGTAACCATTATACCATCTGTTGGTCCCAGATGTCTCTTTTAAGAACAAGTCTTTGTGCCTAAGATAGGTCATTGATAGGATCACAGCCCAGAAATGATTTTTCTATTCTTTATAGCTTCACACAGAGAGGAACATTTACTCCAGAGAGGAAGTATCACCCAAGCAGTTGGGGAATTCTTAAAAATCTCCTGCTTAGGGACCAGCAGTTGGCATAATGGCTATGTTGTTGGACTCCTACATAGTCGAGTCCCGGACCCAGTGGTTTAAACTCATGCTGGGCACGTGTGCATGCATGCCCAAGATCCTGAGAGGAGAATGGAGAAGGGATTGCGGCATGGCCATCCCCCCTGGGGGATGATTTCTCGCTTTCTGTCTCTCTGTCTGTCTTTCTGGCGAGCACACGTGCCCTATAGCAAAAACTTCTCCCTCCCCCCCAAAAATATATATCCTGCTTAAAAATATCCATCAGTGCTGCCCATTGTTCCCAAACTAAAAAAACTCAACTTTTCTTAGCATGACATCCAAGGCCTTTGGGCTCACCCCTGCCTGGCTGCCTTTCCTCATCTCACCCATTTCCTTCTTTCATCTCCTCCCAAGCTCATGTGACACTCAGCTGCTGGCCACCTTGCAAGCCCTAACTCTTTCTACCTCCCTGTCTTTGCTTTGTGCTGTTCCTTCTGCCTGAACACCATTTCCTGCTGCCTCTGCCACACATTCTTTGTTGTAACACGGTTTGGTGCTTCCCATTGGTTCAGGCCTGATCCAGATGCCCCTCCTTAATGTCCTATGGCAGTGACCACATGAGGTTGTGATTATCTCTTTACTGGACTGTCTTCTCAATAAACATTTTTTAAAATTATTTTATTTAACTTTATTATTTATTCATTTGTTTGTTTAAATTTGACCAGAGAGGGACAGAGTGACAGAGAGAGAGAGAGAGAGAGAGAGAGAGTGAGAAAGCAAGCTGCCAGGTCCAGGACTCGAACCATGGTCGGCCATGTGGGAATCCAGCGCCTTCATGCCACCTGCCGGCCCCTCAATAAACATTTTTTTAATCCTTGGTGAGGCCTTGTGTATCTCCAGCACCTAGTGGTATATCTAACACATACTTAGTGCTCAGGAAACGTTCACTGAACAAATGAATGAATGTTGCATTGAATTGTTAGAATTCTTTGACTCCAAACCACTTTCCAGATGATCTGTTTATCTTCATGCTACCTCATGGACACAAGGAAAAATTTGACCACTGATGGTATTAAACGATGTCACCTGCTGGCCCCTTGTCATTACTATTATTTTTTAATTTGCTACAGGGCATGCATGAGAGAGAGAGAGAGAGAGAGAGAAAGAAAGCCAACAGATCCAGAACTCAACTGCGGTCAGCCATGTGGGAATCCAGTGTCTTCACCATTCCACCTGCTGGCCCCTCTTACTTCTTTCTTTTTTTTGAAGAAGTTTGTGCTATAGAGCACATGTGCTCATCAGAAAGACAGAGACAGAGAGACAGAAAGGGAGAAATCACCCTCTGGGGGGATGGCCACACCACAATCCCTTCTCCACTCTCCTCTTGGGACCTTGAGCACGCACGCACATGTGCCCAGTGTGAGTTTAAGCCACCAGGTCCAGGACTCAAACCATGATCGACTACATGGGAGTCCAGTGACATAGCCAGCCAGCCAGTAGAGTGCTTCAGGGCCTCCAGAGACAGGGGATTTATGAGAGGCTAGTGGAGCAGGGAGGTTGTAGACTTCCTGTGTAGTGTTAATATTTACCAAGTGCTTGGTGGGCTGGCCACTCCGAGGGTTTTGTGTGTATTGACTTGTTTAAGCCTCACAAATCCTTCAGGTACGTAACATTGTGGTTCCAGTTATACAGTTTTGGTGCTTGTTATATTGTGTTGAGACTAGGAGTGGCCCTGTCATACTTGCTATGCCACCTTCCCCTTCCCAACTCGTTCTTGGATTTTCTCCCAGTAAGTAATAGAACTGAGGAGAGACTCTCTGAGTCTCCAACTATGAGCGTGGCCTCTGCTCTCCATCAGCAGGTCTGCCTGGCCTTGGGAGACCGCTTTCATAAATAGTTAAAGTAAGTTTGTGGCTGACTGATTTCAGAAGGCCCGGAGTTCATGATCATTTGGGATGCTTTAGTGACTGACCCCCTGGGTGACCAGCTAGTCGCCTGCAGACACTGAGCTTGAAGATGGTAGATTTCGAAGTCAGGTTTCAAAAGCTTTAAAATCACACCCTAATTCTTGTCTTTAGCACTTAAGCAGCTAAACTCTGTAGAGGAGTAGACTCGGGTGGCAGATACCCAAATCTGTTACCATACTCCGGTTGCATTTAGGATCTTAAGCATATTGAGAGTAGAATGTCAAAATTTCGGTGTGTCCATCTTTGAGTCTGTTCCTGTGGTCTACATTCTCCGATCTCTGAGAGTTGGCTTAATGTTGACACTTCGAAGATAGAGACTGTAAAATCTAGTACTTATTCATTCAGTATGTACCGAGCCCTGCTGTGTGCTTGGTATTGAACTGTGTTGAGAAATGAACAAGCCAGACACATTGGGTTGTCAGAAGTCATGATGCATTTTTGCATTAAAATACGTCATGACTTTTCCAACACTGCAATAGTTTTTGCCTTCAGGTTGCTTACTACATTCTTTTTTAAAGAATTATTTCCTTGGGACCAGCAGTTAGCATAATGGCTATGTCACTAGACTCCCATGTAGTCGACCACGGTTTGCATCCCGGACCCGGTGGCTTAAAACTCACGCCGGGCGCGTGTGCGTGTGTGCCCAAGATCCTGAGAGGAGAATGGAGGAAAAGGGATTGCGGCGTGACCATCCCCCCTGGGGAGTGAGTGATTTCTCGCTTTCTATCTCTCTGTCTCTCTCTCTGTCTGGCGAGCGCACATGCCCTATAGCAAAAACCTCTCAAAAAATTATTTCTTTAATTTTATTTATCATTATTATTTTTAAAATTTGCTACAGAACATATGCAGGGAGAGAGACAGAGAGAGAAGAAGTAAAAAAGCAAGCCACCAAGTCTAGGACTGGAACTATGGTCGGCGATGTGCGAATCCAGTGCTTCAACTACCACGCCACCTGCTGGCCCCTTATCATTATTATTATTTTTTAATTTGCTATAGGATATGCATGTAAAAGAGAGAGACAGAGAGAAAGTGAGAAAGAAAGCCAACAGATCCAGGACTCAACTGCAGTCAGCCATGTGGGAGTCCAGTGCCTTCACCATGCCACCTGCTGGCCCCTCTTTCTACATTCTAATGGGAGAGAGAGACAGAAGAAATGAAAACAAATGCAATGGTTAGAAAAACTGACAAGCCATACGGGAAACAGCTAGAGTAGCCAGAGCCTGCTAAAATGTAAGTTAGTTCTCCAGACAGTGGTGTGGTGGTTAAGGCAGCTGGATCCCACATGGCAACTGCATGGTTTGAGTCTGGACCCAAAGGCTTGAAAAACACCCTGGGTGTGTGTGTGTGGGGGGGGGGGTGCATGCCCATAGTCCCAAGAAGAGAGTGGAGGAGAAGGGATTGTGTTGTGGCCATTCCTGTGGGTGGTGCTTCCTCATTTTCCCTTCTCGCTCTCTTTCTCTGTCTGTCTCTGGTAAGTGCTTGTACCCTATAGTGAATTAAAAAAATTGTTTTTGATTTAGATCTCAGAACTCTTGCTGAAAACCCTCCAGTAGCTCCCAGCTCACTGAGAGTAAAAGCCAGAGTCCTTACCCCTAAGAACCCCCCATGGTCTTCTGACCTTATGACCACTGCCACCCTAATTGCTCACTTCGCCTCATACAGCTTCTGCCCTTAGACATACCAGACACACGCCCACCTTTGCACTGATTGCTTTCACCTGGAAGGTTCTTCTCCAGATGACATCGCCTTCTCAGGGAGGCCTCTTATGGCCACACTAGTTAAGTTTTATATCCCCCCCCATACACACACCCTTTGACCCTCTACCCTCTTTTTCTCCGTAGCATTTATCATGATGTAAGACCCTATACATTTTAGTTATTTATCTGGTTTATGGTCTCTGTCCCCCAGCAGGATATAAGCTCCATAAGGGAAGGATTTTTGTTGTTCCCCCCCACCTTTTTTTTTTGGAGAGGTTTTTATTATAGGCTACGTGCACTTGCCAGGAAGACAAAGAGAGAGACAGAGAGACAGAAAGCGAGAAATCATCCCCAGGGGTGATGGCCATGCTGCAATCCCTTCTCCTCCATTCTACTCTTGGGATCTTGGGCACACATACACCCGGCATGAATTTAAGCCACTGGGTCCAGGACTCGAACCACGGTCGACTACATGGGAGTCCAGCGACATAGCCATTATGCCAACTGCTGGTCCCTGGTTTCCTTTTTTAAGAAAGTTTGGGAGCCAGCAGATTGTGTAGCAGTTATACATGGCTGACCACAGTTCGAGTCCCAAACCCGGTGCCTTGAAACTCAAACCAGGTGCATGTGCGTGCATGTCCAAGAGCCCAGGAGGAGAATGGAGGAGAAGGGATTGTGGCATGGCCATCCCCCCGGGGAGTATGATCGCTCACTTTCCCTCTCACTTTCTTTGTCTCTTTCTCTCTTGTGAGCCCACGTGCTGTAAGGTAAAAAATAAAATTGGTTTCTTCCATGAGAGAGATATAGAAACAGATCCTCATGCTGCAGTCCACCCTCAGTCTCAGCTGGCTTGGATCATGGATCATGGGCACATGTATGCTCCACTTGCTTAGAGAGGCTCTGGCATGTGAGCTCAGGACCTTTCCCATGTGGGTCTAGCTGTGCTACCACTGTGCCACTTCTTGGCCCTAGATTTTTGTCCTTTTCATTCAGTACTTCATCCCAACATGTAGAACAGTTTCTGGACATGGAAGGTGCTCAGTGGATACATGACTGGGTAAATACTGAGGACTGGGGACAGAGAGATGCTTCTTTAAATAGTACATCCAGGAGGTTGGTTGGTGGCATGGTGGTTAAAGGCACTGAATTCCCACATGACTGACCATGGTTTGAGTCCTGGACCTGGTGGCTTGCCTTTTTGCTTTCCCTTTCTCTCTCAAATTAAATAATAATAATAATAATAATAACAAATGGAATGAAATAAATAAATCATAAAAATAATCTTTATGTAAAAATAAATAAATAATACATCCAGGAAGGTATCTTTGTTTGTTTTTGTTTTTTTTGAGAGATTGTCACTGTAGGGCGCGTGCACTCGCCAGACAGACAGAGAGAGACATAGAGACAGAAAGCGAGAAATCACCCCCCAGGGGGGATGGTCACGCCGCAATCCCT
>NW_006159701.1:4495879-4505594 GCF_000334495.1 Tupaia belangeri chinensis | reverse complement strand
GGTGGGGGGGGGGGGGTGCATGCCCATAGTCCCAAGAAGAGAGTGGAGGAGAAGGGATTGTGTTGTGGCCATTCCTGTGGGTGGTGCTTCCTCATTTTCCCTTCTCGCTCTCTTTCTCTGTCTGTCTCTGGTAAGTGCTTGTACCCTATAGTGAATTAAAAAAATTGTTTTTGATTTAGATCTCAGAACTCTTGCTGAAAACCCTCCAGTAGCTCCCAGCTCACTGAGAGTAAAAGCCAGAGTCCTTACCCCTAAGAACCCCCCATGGTCTTCTGACCTTATGACCACTGCCACCCTAATTGCTCACTTCGCCTCATACAGCTTCTGCCCTTAGACATACCAGACACACGCCCACCTTTGCACTGATTGCTTTCACCTGGAAGGTTCTTCTCCAGATGACATCGCCTTCTCAGGGAGGCCTCTTATGGCCACACTAGTTAAGTTTTATATCCCCCCCCATACACACACCCTTTGACCCTCTACCCTCTTTTTCTCCGTAGCATTTATCATGATGTAAGACCCTATACATTTTAGTTATTTATCTGGTTTATGGTCTCTGTCCCCCAGCAGGATATAAGCTCCATAAGGGAAGGATTTTTGTTGTTCCCCCCCACCTTTTTTTTTTGGAGAGGTTTTTATTATAGGCTACGTGCACTTGCCAGGAAGACAAAGAGAGAGACAGAGAGACAGAAAGCGAGAAATCATCCCCAGGGGTGATGGCCATGCTGCAATCCCTTCTCCTCCATTCTACTCTTGGGATCTTGGGCACACATACACCCGGCATGAATTTAAGCCACTGGGTCCAGGACTCGAACCACGGTCGACTACATGGGAGTCCAGCGACATAGCCATTATGCCAACTGCTGGTCCCTGGTTTCCTTTTTTAAGAAAGTTTGGGAGCCAGCAGATTGTGTAGCAGTTATACATGGCTGACCACAGTTCGAGTCCCAAACCCGGTGCCTTGAAACTCAAACCAGGTGCATGTGCGTGCATGTCCAAGAGCCCAGGAGGAGAATGGAGGAGAAGGGATTGTGGCATGGCCATCCCCCCGGGGAGTATGATCGCTCACTTTCCCTCTCACTTTCTTTGTCTCTTTCTCTCTTGTGAGCCCACGTGCTGTAAGGTAAAAAATAAAATTGGTTTCTTCCATGAGAGAGATATAGAAACAGATCCTCATGCTGCAGTCCACCCTCAGTCTCAGCTGGCTTGGATCATGGATCATGGGCACATGTATGCTCCACTTGCTTAGAGAGGCTCTGGCATGTGAGCTCAGGACCTTTCCCATGTGGGTCTAGCTGTGCTACCACTGTGCCACTTCTTGGCCCTAGATTTTTGTCCTTTTCATTCAGTACTTCATCCCAACATGTAGAACAGTTTCTGGACATGGAAGGTGCTCAGTGGATACATGACTGGGTAAATACTGAGGACTGGGGACAGAGAGATGCTTCTTTAAATAGTACATCCAGGAGGTTGGTTGGTGGCATGGTGGTTAAAGGCACTGAATTCCCACATGACTGACCATGGTTTGAGTCCTGGACCTGGTGGCTTGCCTTCTTGCTTTCCCTTTCTCTCTCAAATTAAATAATAATAATAATAATAATAACAAATGGAATGAAATAAATAAATCATAAAAATAATCTTTATGTAAAAATAAATAAATAATACATCCAGGAAGGTATCTTTGTTTGTTTTTGAAATACTGAGGACTGGGGACAGAGAGATGCTTCTTTAAATAGTACATCCAGGAGGTTGGTTGGTGGCATGGTGGTTAAAGGCACTGAATTCCCACATGACTGACCATGGTTTGAGTCCTGGACCTGGTGGCTTGCCTTTTTGCTTTCCCTTTCTCTCTCAAATTAAATAATAATAATAATAATAACAAATGGAATGAAATAAATAAATAATAAAAATAATCTTTATGTAAAAATAAATAAGTAGTACATCCAGGAAGGTCCATTACGCTAACTGCTGGTTCCCTCCAGGAAGGCATCTTTCAAGTGACGTCATCTAAGCTGAGATTTGGAGGCTACATTGGTGCTGCCTGCTAGAGTAGGAGAGGATAATCCAGGTGGAAGAATCAGCAGATACAGGGGCATTTAGAAGAACACAGAAGGCCTGTGGGCCTAGAGGCTTATGGGTGGAGGGGCAGCCTGTCTGTGCTCACATTATAGCCCAAGTCAGGGCTCCCTATCTCCTGAAGCTTGGCCACTCTGAGCTGATACCTGTGGGAGCTGGTGATGGTGACATGGCTGTACTGAAGGAAGTCTTAACTGTTTCTCCCAGGAGATGTTGCCACCTGACCTCCTACCCTTTGCCCTTTCTTCTCTCTCTTATCATTTATTTACTTACCTCCATTTATTGGCCATAAAATGGACTAGGGGGCTGGCATTTGCTATTTCACTGTAGTCAGAATACCTTGGTAACTAGTTATATAGCAGATATAGCTCTGACCCTGGCAAACTCAGTGAATGGAAACCTGGGAAGCTGCTGTCTGGCCGAGGTTGGTTTATAAAACACAGTTTCCCTAGGGAGAGAGTCGAGTGGTGGTCATCCGGGTATTTATTGAGTGCCTGTTATTTACCTACTTTTAGTCTAGAAGTAGGAATGCAGTAGTGAACAAAACGGACAGAATCCTTGCCCTCGTGGAATTGACGTTACAGAAAGAGAAAGTACAGATAATAAATATCCATTTTTTTTTTTTAGAGGTTTTTGCTGTAGGGCGCGTGTGCTCAGCAGAAAGACAGAGAGAGATAGAGAGACAGAAGGCGAGAAATCACCCCCCAAGGAGAATGGCCATGCCAGTCCCTTCTCCATTCTCCTATCGGGATCTTGGGCATGCACGCACACGTGCCCAGTGTGAGTTTAAACCATTGGGTCCGGAACTTGAACTGCAGTCAACTATATGGGAATCCAGTGACATAGCCATTATGCCAACTGTTGGTCCCGGGAGGTATATTATTTTAAAGAGGTCAGAGAAGGTCTTGAAAAGGTGGTAACTGGAGACCAGCGGGTGGAATGGTGGTTAAGGCACCGGACTCCCACATGGCCAATGGTAGTTCAAATCCTGGACCTAGCAGCTTGCTTCCTTACTATCTCTCTATCTCTCTCTGCTCTCTTTTAATAGAAAATTTAAAATAATAATAATAACAACAACAACAAATAAAGCTAAATAAGTTAAAAAAAATTAATAACCCTCTCATTTAAAAAAAGAAAAAGAAAGAAAAAGTGATAATTGAGCCAGGAATTTAAAAAGGTAAGAAACTGAGCCAAGAAGCTCTCTAAAGAACCTTCCTGGCAAAGTAAACAGCACGTGCAAAGGCCCTGAGGTGGAAACATGTCTTTTGTATTCAAGGATCAGCAAAGAAGCCTGTGTGGTTGGAGCTGAGGGAGGAATGGGGAGGAGTTCAAAGAGTAACGGCAGGAAGGGTGCATGTGTGAGAAAGGAGCTGTGCATTTCGTCAGGGCCTTGTCAGCCAGGAGGCCATGGTAGGGACTTTGGCTTTTTTTTGTACTGAGACAGGGAGCCATTGGACTGTTTGACTTAGACTGTAATAGGATCATTCTGGCTGTTGCTGAGATGGGTTGGGAGCAGGGAGGAAGCAGCTTTGATAGCAGTCTCCATGGTGGCCTGGGGCTGGGTGGTAGTGAGAAGCAACTTCATAGATCCTGGATTCATTCTGAAGGGAAATCCAATAGGATTTGCTGATAGATTAGGTGGATGTGGTATATGAGAGTGAAGAGTGACTAAGGTTTTTAGCCTGAGGACCTTCCTGTTAAAGATGATGTTGGATGAGAGGCCAGCAGATGGTGTGGTATTTAAGGTGCTGGATCCCACATGGCCGACTCTGTGGTTTGAGTCCTGGGCCTGGTAACTTAAAAGCAGACCAGGCACTTGTGTATGTGTGACCAAAATCCTGAGAGGAGAACGGAGGAGAACGAATTGCAATGTGGCCATCCCCAGTGAAGCGTGATTTCTCACGTTCCCTCTCTCTGTCTCTCTCTGGTGAGTGCACACACCCTACAGGGAAAAAAAAAAAAAAGAAAACAAAAAATGATGATGCTAGTTGGGACCAGCCCTGGCCTAGTGGTTAAGGTGGCTGGATCCCAAATAACCAGCCGGTGGTTCCAGTTCCAGACCCTGTGACTTGAGAAACATGGCAGCTGCATGCATATGCATACCCAAAAATCCTAAAGGGAGAGAGAAATGAATAAGGAATTGCAGTGTGACCGTTTCTCCTGGGGCATACTTTCTCTTTTTCTCTCTCCCTGGCAAGTGCAAATACCCTCTGACAAATTAAAAAAAAAAAAAATGGCTTTGCCAGTAACTAGATGAAGACTGCAGAATGCACTGTGGGAAGGGAGGAAGCAGGAGGTCAGTGTTTATCGTGTTAGCTTTGAGCTGCCCACTTGTCACGTAGACAGACGTTCACATTGGAGATGTCAATTAGGCAGTTTGGATAAATGGGCCTGGGGGTTCAGCGAGAGGCTGGGCCTTGGGATGTAAAGGTATGTTATCAGCATGTGGATGACACGTTAAGGGTGTCTCTGGATCAGAGCACCAGCAAGCCACATTAGTGAAGAGGTACCAGGCTCGGGCCCTGGGGCACTCCAGTGTTGGAGAAGGGGGAGGAGAACGGGAGGAGGAACAAGCAGAGGAGACTGAGAGGCATGAGCAGAAGGGAAAGCAGAGAGGTGACATCCTGGAACCCAAGGGAAGAAAGTGTTTCAGGGACGAGGGCATGACCAGCAGTGTTAAATGCTCTTTAGTTTGAGATTTGTTGTTTGACATGACTGTTGCATCTTCTGTCGACAGAAGGGTGTAACACACTCTTGCTAGGCCAAGTTTTTTTTTTTTTTTTTGAATGATTGTATTTATTATTATTATTTATTTAACTTAATTTTATTTATTTTTAGAATTATTTATTTAATTTTATTTATTCATTGATTCATTTTAATTTGACCAGAGAGAACACAGAGAGAGAGGGGGAAAGTGAGAAAGCAAGCCACCAGGTCCAGGACTTGAACCACAGTAGGCCATATGGGAGTATCCAGCACCTCGACCACCATACCACCTGCTGACCCTTATTTATTTATTTGTTTATTTTTAATTTGACCAGGAGGGACAGAGTGAGAGAGAGAGACAGAAAGTGAGAAAGCAAGCCTCCAGGTCCGGAACTTGAACTGTGGTTGGCCATGTGGGAGTTCAGCACCCTTAACCACCACACCACCTGCCGGTCCCTTATTTAATTTGATGAGAGAGAGAGGGAAGGTGAGAAAGCAAGCTGCCATATCTGGGACTCAACCACAATCAGCCATGTGGGAGTACAACACCTTAACTACCATATCACCTGCTGTGCCCCACTCCCTTTCTTAAGATTTTTGCCATAGGGTGTGTGTGCTCATAGGGTTGGGAGAGGTGGGGGGGATGACCATGCTGCAGTTCCTCCCTCTCCACTCTCCTCTCAGGATCCTGAGCATGCATGCACATGTGCCCAGCCCTAACCTCCACACCACCTCCCGGACTGCCCAGCCATCTTTGAATCTCATCCTTCCTTTCTCCATTTCATCTGTGTCTTTCCCTTCCAGGTCCTTGCCTCCAGCCAGGCAGGTGGAGTCTGGTCTCATAGATTCCGATACGCATGCTTGTTTTGATCTTGGATATGTCATTTGCCTCTCAGAAACTATAATTCTTCATTTTTACTTACTTATTTGTTTCTTTGTTTATTTTTTTTGAGAAAGATTTTTTGCTATAAGGCATGTGCACTCGTCAGAGAGACAGAAAGTGAGAAATCACTCCCCCCTCAGGGGGGATGGCCATGCTGCAATCCCTTCTCCACCGTTTTCCTCTCAGAATTTGGAGCATGGCATGAGTTTCAAGCCACAGGATTCTAGACTCAAACCATGGTCCACTATGTGGAAGTCCAGTGACGTAACTATTATGCTATCTGCTGGTCCCGTTTGTTTATTTTTAATTGCTAGAGGATACATACACTGGCCAGGGAGAAAGGGAGAGGGAGAAGGAGAAAGCACCCTTCCCAGTGGGGTATAGTCACATACAGTCCCTCCCCTCCATTTCTCCATCCCCTCGGGACTTGTGACATTCACACATGGGCCCCTCATGTTTCTCAAGCTGTTGGGGATAGGGCTCGATTCATGGTTGGCCATATGGGATCCGGCTCCCTTTAGCCACTAGGCTATGGGGCTGCCCCTGTGATTCCTCATTTTCAAATGGATCACCATAAGGGCCAACCCCAGTGGCATGGTGGCAACACAATGCTCTGTGATGCTGGACCCACGAGGGAAGTCCCAGGTTCACCTTTGGAGGTCTCCTTGCGAACGCTGGGCTAAGGGGTGTGCACCCATGTGCCTGTAACCTGGGCCAGCCCAAGGCTGAGGCTAATTATGGTATGAAGACCCTGTTGAGGGTACCTGTCTCTCTCTCCTTGTCTCTCTCTCTCTCATGGGAGAAATAAAACTAACTAATAAAAGAGGACTAACAGGTGGCATGGTGATTAAGGCACTGGACTCCCACAAGGGGACTACAGTTCAAGCCCTGGACCCGGCAGTCTGAGAATCATGCAGAGCACATGTGTGTGTGTGCATGTGCGCATGTGCGTGCCTGCCCCAAATCCCAAGAGAATGGAGGAGAAGGGATTGCTGTGTGGCCCCCCCCACCCTGGGGAGTGATTTCTCCCCTTCTCTCTCTCTCTTTTTCTCCGGGGGGGGGGCCCTATAGCAAAGACCTAAAATAAATGAATAAACAGAGGGATGGATTACCATGCAAGTTCAATGAGGCAGGGTTGTAAACCGGTTAGCACTGGGCCTGGTCCTCAGCCAGTGGGGGGTGGGTTAGTACTCTCAGTTCTCTCCCTCATCATACTGGCATTTCGAATGTCTTTTTTTTTTTCAATTAATTAATTTATTTACATTTAATCACATCTTTACCGTGTACAACATTTCTTTTTCCAGCACAAATACTATGCACGTCAGTCAGGCCAAAGCTATTACTATGTAACTTATCAGCAAATAGCTTCTCATTGTTTTGTCAATTAAGCATACTTTTTCTTTTTTCCTACCCCCTCTTCCCCTTCCATACTAAACTTTTTTTCCATATTTTATTGATTCACAAAATATTGTCTTCTTCATGTCACTTTGCTCCTCCTCTTCTAAATCCAACCCATCGTTTTATGTCCAGCCAACCCCTATTTCATCTAAGGGAGCTTCCCTGTCGCTCTCCTTGTCCCCGACTCCTTCTCCTCTCAGCTGTGTGGCAGTGCTCTGGAGGGCACGATCCCTCTGCTGTTCCCCTGCAGCCCTTTACCTGGCCTCTGAATCCGTGAGGACCTAGCGGGCAAGACTGGCCCTTGTTCACCGTGTGTGTCCTTGGTGTGGGGCACAGCCCCGGGCACGGAGTAGACAGTGCTCCACACGCACACGTGCTGACTGGATGGCTGTGACACCGGGCAGAGCTTCAGAAAGTGTCCCCGTGGTTCAGGTGGAAAACCGAGGTCACACACAGCCTCGTTCTGTAGTCGCTGGCGCCGCTGGGCGTTGTTCACCTCATCTTGATTACCTTGAGTATTGTTCTGAGAAGCCTTTATTGTTCTTCACGTCCAGAAGAACATGCCTTTTTCTTGGCAGCAGCTCCTTCCACACATGGCTGCTTGCAGATGAATGGAAAATTGGCACCAAATTCTAGAATGAGGTTCCAGAGACTGCGCACTCCTGTAACAACATTGAGTGCGGCATTTGTCTCCTATTACTTCCTTTCCATCTCGAGGCCTTTAATTACGAGTGGGCCTCAAGAGATTGATTCTGACTAACCAGTTTTCCTCCAAACCCCAAGAGGCCCATAACCTGGCAAGTTTATCCAGACGGCCTTTCACTAGACTCTTTACTTGACATTCCTGTTGCCCAGGCTGGATGAGCTGGCTCTGCAAAACCTGCCGTTCAACATCCAGCAGACGTGTGGCAACCCCTTTCATGCACTTCTTAGCGGAGAGCGTGTGTGTCTCCGCCAGGCAGAGTGGGCGTGTGTGACTTCGTGGGGCAGCAGTGGGTGCACGTCGGCACTTCCATTTTCTAGCTGCGTGACTCCAAACAGATGCCTTGACCTCTTCGGACTTTAGTTTCCTCCTCTATAAACTTGTGATATTATTATGTTTTAAAAGAATTATTTATTTCAATTTATTATTTTTTAATTTGTCCAGAGAGAGACAGAGAGGGAGAGAGAGAAAGGGAAAGTGAAAATGCAAGCCACCAGGTCTGGGATTTGAACCAAGTTCAGCCATGTGGGAGTTCAGCACCCCAACTACTGTACCACCTGCCAGCCCCAACTTGTGATATTATTAAAAACCTTGCAGATTACTGTGGGGACTGAATTTGAAGCCCTTTATGTAGCATCCGGTCCATTCGGCACGTCCATTTGCCATTACCATTAACTGCTGCTGCCTTGGTTCCGAGTTTCATGCCATGCATGAAGAACACAGTTTGTTTTCTGATAGTAATTGAGCCAGCGTAAAAGAGCCTGTCGGAGTTTGCTGACCAACTTGTCTCAGAGAGAAAGTCTGCAGTCTGGTTTCTGTACTGCTGACTCACCTCTTCGAGTTGGCCTTACCTGCTTCCCTGTCTATATAAAGTTAAAAGGAAACTGTAAGATAGTTGAGGAGTGGTGAGTAGAATTACTGGATGGGTGATATATAGAAATGTTTCTTTTCTTTTTTTTAAGAATTATTTATTTGGGGGCTGAAAGGTGGCGTGGTGGTTTCGGACGCTGGACTCCCACATGGCTGACTGTGGTTCGCATCTAGACCTGGCGGCTTGCTTTCTCACTCTCTCTCTCTTTCTTGCTATCTCTCCGATAAAATTAAAATAAATAAATAAATACAGTTAAATAAAAGAATTCTTTTAAAAATAATTGTTATTTATTTATTTACTATTTAAAATTTTGCTATAGGGCACACATGCTCATGAGAGAGAGAGAGACAGGCAAACAGAGACAAGAAAGTGAGAAAGCAAGCTGCCAGGTGTGAGACTTGAACCAGTCAGTCATATGGGAGTCCAGCGCCTTAACCACCACACCACCTGCTGGCCTCATATTTGTTATTATTTTTTAATTTACTTTAGGGCAGGTGCACTCACCAGAGAGAGAGAGAGAGAAAGTGAGTGAGAAAGCAAGAAAGCAAGCCACCAGGTCCAGGACTCAAACTGTGGTCAACTGTTAAAAGTCCAGTGTGCTACCTTTAACCACCGTGGTACCTACTGGCCCCCTAGAATCATTCCTATCAAACTCTAAGTGTTATGGGGTCAGATATGTAGTCCAGGGTGTGGCACTAAGTAGGTTATTTGTGAAATGAATTAACTTTTGTCCTTGACATAGAACTGAAACAGTAAAACATGTGGGATGATCAAAGTTTGGCCTTTCTGTTCCAGATGCAGAAATAGTGACACTATCCTAGGCCTCCTCCTTTTTATTTTATTTTATTTTATTTATTTATTTATTTTGGAGAGGTTTTTGCTATGGGGCACATGTGCTCGCCAGAAAGATAGAAAGCGAGAAATCACCCTCCAGGGATGATCACCATGCCACAATCCCTTCTCCTCCATTCTCCTCTCGGGATCTTGGGCACGCACACACTCCTGGCGTGAGTTTAAGCCACTGGGTCCAGGACTCGAACTGCGGTCGACTACATGGGAGTCCAGCGATGTAGCCACT
>NW_006159701.1:4482216-4495021 GCF_000334495.1 Tupaia belangeri chinensis | reverse complement strand
GATGCAGAAATAGTGACACTATACTAGGCCTCCTCCTTTTTATTTTATTTTATTTTATTTATTTATTTATTTTGGAGAGGTTTTTGCTATGGGGCACATGTGCTCGCCAGAAAGATAGAAAGCGAGAAATCACCCTCCAGGGATGATCACCATGCCACAATCCCTTCTCCTCCATTCTCCTCTCGGGATCTTGGGCACGCACACACTCCTGGCGTGAGTTTAAGCCACTGGGTCCAGGACTCGAACTGCGGTCGACTACATGGGAGTCCAGCGATGTAGCCACTATGCTATCTGCTGGTCCCCATCCTAGCTCTTTTTATTCACTCTTTTCCTAACTTAGTCTTGAGTGCCTTGAGCTAATGTGTACCTTGGAGCAGGTTTCTGGGCAGCTGTTCATTCATCAGGGAAGGGTTTGTCTGTGACCGTTTCCACCAAAGATGGAAGGGAGACGCTGGCTGCTAACCTGGGACCTGCCCCTACAGCACCGCCACAGCTGGCCCTGGATCAGCCTTGGATTCAGAGATGGGTCCTGGCAGCTAGATCAGACCTTGTCACTGTCTCTTCCCTTTTCCTTTCCTGAAGCAGCTTCTCTGGCTGATCTCACACTGATTATCCCCCTCATTCATGTCCTAGTGCCCACAGCCTCCCAGCGTTGTGCCGGTGCCACCATCTTAAACTTCTTGTAGGAGTGTAGAGCCTGGACTACCCCGACGTGAGTGAATTCCTTCCTTGAACCAGAAAAGTCCTCCTGGCCTTTGTCTGGCCACTTGGGGAATTAAAACACTTTCTCGGTCACTGTTTTTCTTCCCATTGAATGCTGATTAGGTTTGCTGATCCTGGCTGCATTCTGAATTTGTTCTCTTTTGTGCCCTTAGACATGCTCTTAGAATGGTCACTCTCATCTTCCTCTTATTTGACAGTTGGAAAGAACCCCCATTGATGGAGAATGGGTCCCTCATGGAGCAGAGAATCGTGGAATGTGAGATGTACGAAAGACTTTGTCATTTAGAAGACTGGCTTTCACACTTTATTCCATGGGACCATAGATTGTCTGAAGGGTCCCTGGTGAGGAAAGGGAGGCGAAAACACTGGCGTGAGCCAGGCTCTTTGCCTCCTACCCTTACTAAAAATCAGAACAGTCTGTGAGACCAGCAGTTGGCATAATGGCTATGTCGCTGAGCTCCCATGTAGTCGACCTGCGGTTCGAGTCCTGGACCTGGTGGCTTAAACTCACGCCGGTGCATGTGTGTGCGTGCCCAAGATCCCAAGAAGAGACTGGAGGAGAAGGGATTGCAGTGTGGCCATCCCCCCTGGGGGTGATTTCTCTCTTTCTATCTCTGTCTCTCTCTGTCTTTCTGGCGAGCACACGCACCCTATAGCAAAAAACCTCAAAAAGGAAACCAGCAATTAGCATAATGGCTATGTCGCTGGACTCCCATGTAGTCGACCGCGGTTCGCTTCCCGGACCCGGTGGCTTAAAACTCACGCCGGGCGCGTGTGCGTGCGTGCCCAAGATCCCAAGAGGAGAATGGAGGAGAAGGGATTGTGGTGTGACCATCCCCCCTGGGGGGTGATTTCTCACTTTCTATCTCTCTGTCTCTCTCTGGCGAGCGGATGTGCCCTATAGCAAAAATCTCTAAAAAAAAAAAAAAAGAAAAAGAAAAAGAAAAAAAAATCAGCAGTCTGTGTATTTTTTTTTCTTAAGAGAGATTTTTTTTCTTAGAGAGATAGAAAGTGAGAAATCACCCCTCAGGGGATGGCTACACTGCAATCCATTCTCCTCCGTTTTCCTTTTGGGATTTTTTTGTGGGCACATGCACCTGGCCTGAGTTTTAGGCCGATAGGTCCAGGACTTGAACCATGGTCAACTCCGTGGGAGTCCAGCAACATAGCCATTACACCATCTGTTGGTCCTTACTTTAACTTTTAAACAATATAAGAGTGGGATCGGCCTGAAAAAACCATTGATTGAATCCTCTCATTAGGCATTTTAAGAATGTGAGGCCCAGAGATGGGGAGATTTACCAGGGTCGTTCGATCTTAAGTAGCAAACCCAGAATTCCTGGCAGCCATCTGGACATTAGATCTGCCTTGCCGCGTTTGCCTCTCACCGCAGAGCCTGGTGTTCCCAGTGCTCCGCCGTCGTGTCTGTCACTCATCGTGGAGTTCTCATCTTGATCCCTAGTAGGCCCTTGTTTCGTAGCTTCTCTGGGAGCCCATCTTTTCATTCATTTTGCTAGCAAACATTTGGTGAACTCCGAGAATGTGCCACACGTATTGGCAGTCATTGAGGTGACAGCATCAGTGTCCAACAGGACAGATCCCTGATTAGAAGTGCGAGGAGGACAGAGGGACGTCTGAGCTACAGGCGTCTCCTGTTGGGAGGTGGAGGAAGCTCCTCTGAGGCAGCAGTGTCTAAGCTAGGACTAAAGAATGCAGCACGGGGATGAGAAGGGTGTTTCGGGTAGATGTATCATTTTTTTCTAGACTGCTTTATGTTTAAAAGAGGTAATACATGCACACAGGACAAAATTCCCAAGTTATGAAGAGGTTAATGATGAAAAGTCAATCTTGCACCCCATTCCTTAGTCACTCATTTTCCTTTCTGCAAGAAACCATTGTTAATTTTTCTTGTTTCAAGGACAGTGCGTGCATACTCAGATATTTGTGTTTTATAAATATTAAAAAACATAATTTTTTATTAAATAGAAATGGTAGTGTATTATTTATGTTTTATGTCTTACCTGTTTCATTAATATGTTAGTGTTGTGTCAGAGCCTGTGTAGAACCTGCTTTGTTCTTTTTCATGATTGTATGGTTCCGTGTCTGTATGCTGTGCCATCTTTTTTTGGGGGGGGAGGGGTTTGCCATAGTGCACATGCACTTGCCAGAGACAGAGTGAGACAAAATGAGAAATCACTACCCAGGGGAATGGCCATGCTGCAATCCCTTTTCCTCCATTGTCCTCTTGGTATTTTGGGCACACCTGCGCATGTGCCAGGTGTGATTTTCTAGCCACCAGGTCCAGGACTTGAACAGTTGTTGGTTATGTAGGAGTCCAGTGCCTTGACCACCACACTGCCTGCTGGTTCTTGTGCCGTCATTTCTAAATTAGTCCCCTGTCCATGGTGTTTACAATATTTGCTGTTACAGAGGATACTTCATAATTAACTTTGTATCTACAATAGTTTCATACAGAGTAAAGTCCTAGAAGTAGAATTGCCAGTTCAAAGGGCAACTTTTGTATCAAATAGCTTTTACCTAATTCTTCCAGAGAATGTAGCGTTTGAACTCTTTTTTTTTTTTAAAGATAAGATATTTATTTATAAAATTTTTAAAATCATTTTTTAAAAGAATTATTTACTTCCACTTGTTACTATTATTTTTTGATTTGACCAGACAGAGATAGAGAGAAAGGGAAAGTGGTTAATCTGGAAGTAACGTAATTTGTACCTCTCTGCTGTTAGCAGCTACGTGCAACCAATCACGTTGATTACTCTTCCAAGGTTTTTTTGTGTGTGAGATATTTCAAATACCTTTTAAAAGAAGGCACCTCAGAAGTTGCATTGATCTTACTTTTGCTCCTTTCAGTGGTTACAACCCCTCTCCCGAGATTCCCAGCTTTTCCATTCACTTTGATTCTTAGAGAAATGCTCAACATTGCAGCACCCATGATTCCATCTACTGGGTGGGTGCAGTAAAGGGGAAACTTCAGAACCTGCTTTTTTGCCCCCCTTCACCACAAGCTTTTTCACGGGCTCCATGGCAGAAGCAGGGGCAGAAGGGGTGTAGTATGTATTTAACATTCCATTCTCCCTTTTTCTCTTCTCTTGCATTGAGTTTTATTTCAGTATTTTAAAAGAAAAATAATGTTTGTATAATTTACACCAAGTGAAGTGCTCAGCTCTTAAGAGTACGGTGTGACCAGTCTACTTCAAAGTTCAGATCACTCGTATCATCCTTAGAGGTCTTTTATGCTCCTTCGAAGTCCTTTCCACTCAGAAGCATCTAATGATCGAATGTCTATCACCTTAGCTTTACCTCTTCTTGAATTTCATATAAAAGAAATTTCATGATAATTTTTAAAAGAATTATTTCATTTTACTTTATTTATTATTATTATTGTTATTATTATTTTAATATTTCTAGAGAGAGAGACACCACACAAAGAGGGAGGGAAAGTGAGAAAGCAAGCCTCCAAGTCTGGGACTCAAACCACGGTTGGCCACGTGGGAGTCCAGTGCCCTTAGCCACCACACCACTGGCCGGCCCCCATGATACATTTTTAAATTTCTGCAAGAGGGCATGTACACTCGCCAGAGAGGTAAATGTCCCTTTCTCTTAGTTTTACCATGCCATCCCATTGAGGCAATGTTTGTCCTGTAAATGTTGAAATTGAAGATCCCAGCCCAGAATGCTGTTTGCTTAGCAAGTGACTCATCACACTGGCCAGAGCAGTTTCTAAACCAAAAGCTCCCTTTAATTAGGACTTTTTAGCTGTCCCCTGCCACTTCCAAAGAGGGAATTCAAATTCTAAGTTGCTTTTTTATTTTTGCTTTCAAATGTGACTCATGCACCTGATCAGCTTCATCAAAGCAAAAGTTCTCAGCCACTTTGGCTTCCATGGGGTAAGGGTTATCCCACGGTACAGCTTGGCAGTGGTAGAAAAAGCACCAGTCTTTTCCTTGGTATCTGCAAGTCTGAGTTCTTTTAGGAATGAACTATAAGATTTTTTTTCAAATCCTGCAGAAAGAATGAAAAATCTTTTTTGCACTGAGATCTCAGAGGCAAATGTGAGATCTGGTAGTAGTCCAGGACCAGCAGATGGTGTAATGGTTACGTCACTGGACTCCCATGTAGTCGACTACAGTTCGAGTCCCAGACTCAGCAGCTTTAAACTCACTCCGGGTGTATGTGCCTTCACGTCCAAGATCCTGACAGGAGAGTGGAAGAGTAGGGATTGTGGCATGGCCATTCCCCCTGATGACTTCTCACTTTCTGTCTCTTTGTTTCTCTCTGTCTCTCCGGCAAGTGCACATATCCTATAGCAAAAATATCTCTTAAAAACAAAAATGGTGTGGGAGAGGAGTGATTAATGCACTGGACTCCCACATGGCTGACTACAGTTCAAGTCCCAGAGCAGGTGGCTTGTTTTCTCACTTTCTCTTTCTGTGTCTCTGATAAAACTAAAAAATAAATAATAACAACAAATAAAATAAAATAAATAAATACATTTTTAAAAGAAAGGGGCCAGCAGGTGGCATGGTGTTTAAAGGCACTGAACTCCCACATGGCTGACTGAGGTTTGAATCCAGACCTGGCCAGCTTTCTCTCTCTTTCTCTCAAAGTGTCCCTCTCTGGTCAAATTAAAATAAAATAAATAAAGTTAAATAAAATAATTATTTTTTAAAATCTGGTATCAGTCCAAGGAAGCTCCTGATAGACAAAGGGCATGAGGAGAGAGCCACCCTCAGCAGATCACGAAGCTGTAGGCGACCTTTCACAGTGAAGTGAGGTACTTTTTTTTTTTACAGTCTGTTCTGTGGGGTGGCTTTCTAAATTTTCACTTCCCCCATGTCTTCTTCCTTCTCTACTTTAATTTGCTATAATTTCAGAGGGGTGTGATTTCTGCATCACCAGTCCCGTTGGGCCCTCTGCAGAGGGATCTGTGAAATAGACACTGCAGAGAAAGCAGCAGCCGCTGCCAGCACGCTGCACGGCAGTTTAAGTTTGTGAGTAGTTGCTAAGCACCTATCAAAGGAGTGTCATGGAAAGCTCAGGGCCATAGAAGTTATCAGCCACTGTGGTGCTTTGCCACTAAACCCTGGAGCTCTATGTCTATTTTGTTTTTAAGTTCATTTATTTATTTCATAACAGAGAGAGAAACACCCTCAACAGGGTCTCACACCCCATTTAGCCTTTTAGCTAGCCAGGATCACAGGCAATGGATGTATACCTGGTATGAACTGGGACCCGAGCCCTGATCTTCACATGGCTTCCAGCCTTGCAGAGCATTGTGCCGCCACTACACCACTGCAGCTGGGCTTATCCTTTTCTCAGTTCCCCCAAAGAGAAGCTTTTCCCCTGCTGATCAGTTGTGTAAAGCACACATCTGTCACCAGTAGGTCATATCCTGGAAACGTACGGGCCCAGCTGGTGTGTTGTGCCTGGAGATGAGAGGAAAACCCCTGACAGAAGGCCTACTCTGCTGGAGAAGAGAGGATTTCCGAGTAGCTCTGAAGTTAGACATCTCAGAGTTTTTGTTTGTTTTCACTTTTATTTTCTTCTAGATTAAACATCAGAGGGTTTTTTAATATTTTTTTATTTATTTTTATTTTTTGGAGAGGTTTTTTTTGCTATAGGGCACGTGCACTCGCCAGACAGACAGAGAGAGACATAGAGACAGAAAGTGAGAAATCACCCCCCAGGGGGGATGGTCACGCCGCAATCCCTTCTCCTCCATTCTCCTCCCGGGATCTTGGGCACGCACGCACATGTGCCCGGCGTGAGATTTAAGCCACTGGGTCCGAGACACGAACCGTGGTCGACTACGTGGGAGTCCAGCGACATAGCCATTATGCTAACTGCTGATTCCCAGTATTATTTTTTATTTAACTTTATTTATTTATTTTAATTTGGCCAGAGAGGGACCAATTGAGACAGAGAAAGAAATCAAGCTGCCAGGTCTGGGACTCGAACCACAGTAGGCCGTGTGGGAATCTGGCACCCTTAACCACCATGCCACCTGCCAGCCCCCAGAGGGGCTTATATGTTACTTTTTGTGATTCTTTGTGGCCTGTGAGTCTTAGTTCCTTCTGTCTTCAGTTGGCCCTCTTAGGCTCAACTTCACCTTGAATAACAGGGTCCTTTTCTCTTTTGGACACTTTTTCCAGTTACACTCTGACTTCAAGAACCATACCACCCTTTATTGCAGGGCAGAAATCCCATTATCTTATTTACCTGCTCATTCTCAGAGATCCAAAAAGAACCTGTAGTTTGGGGAGGTTTTTCTGAAAAGATAGCTCTATGTTTGTGCAAAAAGAAAAAGGTATTTTTAATGTAGGTAAATTCTTGTTGGAACAGATGCTAGCTAGTTACATAACAGCAGGCTGAGGCTCCCTGGGATTTTTCAGCGCCTTTTCATTTCTTTTAACAACCATCCTCTGAGACTGAAGGAACACTCACCCTGTGCTGAGCCCTGGGCCAGGCATGAATGGGGAGGTGGGCGTGGGTCCTCCCTTTGAGGACCTGTCTACAGCCCTAACTCCTGCTGTGAGGACTGGCAAGTTAGAGTCCTCGCTGCCGGGCATCTGAAGCAGGGGCTTCTTCTCATTCCCACAGCTCCCTTAGAAAAATGCCATCCCCTTTTCAACTTTGCAAAGCAAAAGAGAAGTAGAATTGGGTCTTTATTCTTTATAATGTTGTGTCAGTGAAGCCTTTACTCCGGTATCCTGACAGGATCCACAAAGGATTTAAGGCAGCCCTGAGGTGGTGCGTGTTTGTTCTCCACTGATGAATGCAGCAAAATTTATGGGCGTCTCTCAGTTGGGAGACATCCCCAGTTCCTTCGGCCATAAATACAAGCTAAACCTGGAAAAATATAGTTGACCTAGAGAGGGGTGACCATGTCAACTTGGTTTCCAGAAACGATGAAATGGTCCCTGATCCCTCACATCTGTTGCTCTAATAACTTTGGTTTTGCCCCCACAGAGTAAGGGATTGAAAGGAGAGGTTGATGGGTGACGTGTTTGAGTTTCTTCTATAGAGGCCACAGACGGGATGAAGCGATAAGCATCTTCTTCATTCACGTGTCTGGGTTTTTTTGTTGCCTTGTGATGCTTTTATTTTCTTTTTTTAAATTGCCAGAGGCCACATGTGCTCACTAGAGAGAGACAGAGAAAGAGAGGGAGGGTGTGGTCACACTGCAGATCCTTCTCTTCCATTTCTGTATCATGTTGGGTTTTGGGCATGCATGCACATGTGCCACGTTTTTCAAGTCACTAGGGCCAGGCCTTGAACTACGTTCAGCCATGTAGGATCTGGCTCCCTTAACTGGTTGGCTACTGGCCAGCCTGGCCTTTGGGGTTTTCTTTTTTTCTGTCTTTTTTTCTTTGTAGAGGTTTTGCTATAGGGTGTGTGCGCTCGCCAGAAAGAGACAGAGAGATAGAAAGTGAGAAATCACCCCCTGGCGGATGGCCACACCACAATCCCTTCTCCTCCAGTCTCCTCTTGGGATCTTGAGCATGCATGCATGCACACTTGCCTGGCGTGAGTTTAAGCTACCAGGTCTGGGATGCGAACTATGGTCAACTATGTGGGAGTCCAGTGACATGGCTACACCATCTGCTGGTCCCAGCTTTTGGGTTTTCTTTTTTCTTTCTTTCTTTCTTTTTCTTTTTCTTTTTTTTTTTTTTTTTTTTTTTTGAGAGGTTTTTGCTAGAGGGTGTGTGCACTCGCCAGAAAGACAGAGAGAGACAGAGAGCTAGAAAGCAAGAAATCCCCCCCCAGGGGGGATGGCCACACCACAATCCCTTCTCCTCCATTCTCCTCTTGGGATCTTGGGCATGCATGCACACGCGCCTGGCGTGAGTTTAAGCCGCCGGGTCCAGGACTTGAACCGCGGTCAACTACATGAGAGTCCAGCGACATAGCCATTATGCTAACTTATGGTCCCTAGCCTTTGGGGTTTTCTAAACCATGTAAAAAATTACAAGTAAGGGCCATCTCTGACCAACACCCTCTCATTTGTCTCGTTTCCTGGGTGTTCCCTCTGGGAATTACCTTACATTTATCTAAATTAAATCTCACCCTCTGGGGCTGTTTTCCCATTTCTCATTTTTAGTCACTCTGAAACTCTTTCCACTTCCAGGGGGTTCGCAGTTTATTTTGAAAATGTATCTGCAGCCCTGATAAACGTGCCCCCACCTTCCTGTCCATCTAACAGGATGATAGAGCTCTCTCTGAAATCTACCTCTACTCACTGAATTGTGACGTTCTCGTTATTGTCCGTGATTCCTGTCGCTTACCGTGTAGCAGTGTGGCGAGTCACAGAGCACGAGTGGAAGGGGGTGAGCCTCAGACGCTGTGATGCACAGACCAGGTTCCCGCTCTCGCAATTCTCTGAGCCCAAACGCTGGGGAGACAAGGACAAAGAGTGTTGGCAGTATTCTGTTTTTGTGATGAGTAAAGACCAGAAGAACAGATTTGTCATTACTCCCTGGACTCCTTTCACTTCCTCCCCGATAATCACACCTTCACTTAGTTGTGTTCTGTTAGCGTGGAGTTCGTGAGGTTGATCACTGAGGCTGGTATCCAAGCGAGTGGGAAATGATGCAGACACACACACACTGTACTATACCTTTGTGCCCTGCACAGATATTTATATCGACCGGTTTACGAAAGGTCAAGTTTTGCTGTTCTATTTGTCAGTCATTCTAATGTAGTCTTTCTGCTCATTCGTTTTAATAATTTTATTAATTTGCATTGACAGATATGAATTATACATACAGCCATGCCCCTCACTTGCAGTTTTACTTTCCTAGCATCGTATGATAAATATTTTGAGAGACAGAGACCACATTCATAAGGTTTTTTTGAGAGGTTTTTGCTAGAGGGTGTGTGCACTCGCCAGAAAGACAGAGAGAGACAGAGAGCTAGAAAGCAAGAAATCACCCCCCAGGGGGGATGGCCACACCACAATCCCTTCTCCTCCATTCTCCTCTTGGGATCTTGGGCATGCATGCACACGCGCCTGGCGTGAGTTTAAGCCGCCGGGTCCAGGACTTGAACCGCGGTCAACTACATGAGAGTCCAGCGACATAGCCATTATGCTAACTTATGGTCCCTAGCCTTTGGGGTTTTCTAAACCATGTAAAAAATTACAAGTAAGGGCCAGCAGGTGGTGTGGAAATTAAGGCACTGGATCACGCATGACCAGCTGCATTGTTTTAGTCCCAGCCCTGTTCGCTTGAAAATCACATTGCAGCAGGGCCATCTCCCTTGGGAGATAATTTTTCACCCCCATTGTCCCTTACCCCCAGCAAGCCACATACCCTATAGCAAAAAATTTTAAAAAATCAAAGTGAAAAAAAACTACAGTAAGATTGGAAGGTGGTTGGGCCAGCTGGTGACGTGGTGGCTAAGGTGCTAGATTCCACTGTGGTTCAAGTCTAGAACCTGGTGGCCTGTAAAGTTTGCCAGGCACATGTGCATGTGTGCCCAAAATCCTGACAGGAGGGAGAAATGCAGGAGAAGGGACTGTGGCATGGCCATTCTCTGTGAGTAGTGATTTCTCACTCCCCAGTCTCCCACTTCCGTCTCGCTCTGGCAAGTGTACACACCTGGCAAAATTAAAAAGAAAAACAAAGATTGTAGGTTATGCTTGAAAGTGTCAGTTTTTTGGACTGAGTTCTTAGTCAGAGATCTCCTTTTCAGGTGGAGGAAGCAGAACTTCATTCATTGAGCCTAGATCCCCAGTCTGGTTTCCCAGCCAACCATTTACAGACCATGTGACCTTGGCCAAGTGATACCACATCCCTGAGCCTGTTTCCTCATCTGTTAAATGTGGTTAAAAGCAATTTCTTGGTAGAATCGAGATAATGTATGTAAAATGTATAGATTTAAATAGGGACTCAGTAAGTGATAGATAATGTCTTTTTTTTTGGAGAGGTTTTTGCTATAGGGCGTGTGCGCTCGCCAGAGAGAGACAGAGAGACAGAAAGTGAGAAATCACCTCCCAGGGTGGATGGGCACGCACACACATGTGCCCGGCGTGAGTTTAAGCTACCAGGTCTGGAACTCGAACCACAGTCAACTACATGGGAGTCCATTTTGGACTGAGTTCTTAGTCAGAGATCTCCTTTTCAGGTGGAGGAAGCAGAACTTCATTCATTGAGCCTAGATCCCCAGTCTGGTTTCCCAGCCAACCATTTACAGACCATGTGACCTTGGCCAAGTGATACCACATCCCTGAGCCTGTTTCCTCATCTGTTAAATGTGGTTAAAAGCAATTTCTTGGTAGAATCGAGATAATGTATGTAAAATGTATAGATTTAAATAGGGACTCAGTAAGTGATAGATAATGTCTTTTTTTTTGGAGAGGTTTTTGCTATAGGGCGTGTGCGCTCGCCAGAGAGAGACAGAGAGACAGAAAGTGAGAAATCACCTCCCAGGGTGGATGGGCACGCACACACATGTGCCCGGCGTGAGTTTAAGCTACCAGGTCTGGAACTCGAACCACAGTCAACTACATGGGAGTCCAGCAACATAGCCATTACGCTAACTGCTGGTCGAAGTGATAACCTTAATAATTATCTTAGAGCAATCCTAGAAGCCTCTGCCAGGTACCCAGGGGATCTTGGCTTCTGTGTAGCTTCTTTTTGTCTTTCATCTGTTGACTGGGAGGAGCTACTGAGTCACATAGTTGATGCTTAATAAGTGCTTGTTGAATGCACAAGGGAGCCTTGGTACCTTCTTTGGTTTTGCCTTTAAGCAGCAGTCCCTGCTGTGAGTTTTGCACTGGAAGATGTCCTGGGGAATGCTTGGAGAAAACTGACTAGATAGACTTGGAGAGAGCTATAGAGTCTGCACTGTGCAGATTCTAGTCCTCTCTGGAGATCAATGGTACATATCATTGTTTTAGAAGAGCTGTGGAAATGTCTTAGGTTATTATTTATTTATTTATTTTTGGCCGGAGGGTATGTGCACTCATCAGAGAGGGACAGAGGAAGAGGAGAAAGAGAAAGCAACCTCCCCCCTCCCCACATTGCCATGGGGAATGGCCAGACTACAATTCCTTCTCCTCCATGTCTTCCTCCTTTGAAGTTTTGGCCAAGTGCACACTCCCAGTGTTTTGCTTAAGCTACTGGGTCCAGGACTTGAACTGCTCAGTCAGTCATGCGGGATCTAGTTGCCTTCATCACCAGGCCATGGAGCCAACTCGAGAAGACTGAGCTTTTTAAACCTGGCATTTTCCAGCTCATTCTGACCGTGTAGGGCAATGTTGTACAGGAGAATGACAGCACTTCCTGAGACTGGGAGGAGGGCTTTAACAAGTTAACATTTAGGCCATGGCTGGGCCTGGGAAGCACCAGGAAGGGGCTGCTAGAACTGACTGTAAAGCGCTTTTTACTTTGTGGACTCTTCCAGCGTATTTAACCGTTCCCTTACTGACGAGCACTTAAGTATTTCCAGTGGTGCAGTGATGTGGATAGTGCTGCAGTAAAACCCTTACATCCTGGTGCAGATATTTCGGTGGAAGAGATCCTTAGAGGTAGAACTGCTGGGTCAAAAGATACATACTTTCAAAAGTTGGATAGATCCTTCGGAAATGCCCTCCAAAATCTGATCAACTGTGACCTAGCAGTTTATTTGCCCAGTGAAGAGATAAGCAGCTATCTTCCCATCCACACGTGTGCCGGATCCTTCTCCTGCGAGCCTGACCAGAACTAGAATGGAACACAGCTGAATGCCACCCCTCTCTTCTCTCTTGCAGAGTCTGGCCACAGATAAGGGACCAAAATGACGGACTCAAAATATTTCACCACGACCAAGAAAGGTACTGTTTCATGATGAGCTGCGTCCTCCTCTTTCCTTCCCTGACCCTTCTTCCCTGCTTCCTCTGGGTGGGATGGAATGACCTCGAGCTTCTTTACCTTGTATATCTGGAAAATTGAACTGCTCGTGCCGTAGAAACTGCCTGCAACTTGTATAACTGAGGAAGGGAAGAGCTTTATTTCCATGTATAGAAACAAAGCTCCCTTTCATTCCCTGTAGCTTAGAATAGTGAAATACGATATTCTTTCCC
>NW_006159701.1:4461914-4481636 GCF_000334495.1 Tupaia belangeri chinensis | reverse complement strand
TCCCTAAGAGAAAACGCACAATCTGTCAGCAACCTCACAGTGTTGTATATGTGTTTGTGTGTGGTCATGTGTTTTCTTGGTTGCAGTCAGAGTTCTCATCCTGTTGTTCATGCAGCATTATCACAAACATTTCCCGACAGTTCTAATGACTCAGTGTGGGGTCTGTGCAGTTGCTGCACTGAAATTTGCTAAGCTAGGCGGATGTCATTGGGTATTTTAGTTGTTCCTGCTTTTAAGGAAGTGGAGGATATTGTTGTGTCTGACAAATAAGCTCCAACCCTGTAAGCATCTTTCTGGACAGCCCTTCCTTTCTCCCGCCTTCCCGGATCCAAGTGAGAGTGACACATGCCTGCTGACCAGATGCAAAGAGTCTGTGTGGGATCAGCTGGCCAGGGCCTGCAGCCTGCCCCTCCTCAGGCATTTCTTTTATTGGTCCGGCCAGTTTTCACTGAGCACCTGCCATGTGCAGTGGAAGAGGCAGGCAGAGCCTCTGACCCGGCTTTGCTGGAGGCTGAGCTGGGAAATAGTTAATAACTAGGGACCACTCTGAAGGGGGATGTTGGGGAACTCTGGGTGGAGCTACCAGATGAGTGGAGGAGATGAGGGGAGAGACCCACTGGGGAGGGGAGGGAAGGGAAGAGAGGGAGAGGGTGGGCAGTCGGGCAGGAGTTACTGAGGAGCTCAGTGATGCCAGAAGAGTGTTGGGGAGGTGAATAGGGATCAGTCAGGTGAGCCAGGCCAGCAGATGTGAACTCAGTGCTGAGTGTACTGGGGTATTGGTGGTGGAGTGTTTGTGGGCTTTCTTTTGGGAAGAATGTATGGGAGAGATGTTTGGGTTTAAATCTTGAATCTGGTATCAGTAATGGTTTTCAATGAGGGAAGGCCTAGGCAGATTCCTTTTATCTTTTTGCTTTTTCTTTTTTTTCCCCGATTACCAGAGGGGCAACATGTGTTCGACAGAGAGAAGGAGAAAACACCCCCACCCCCATGAAGGGACGTGGTCTTGCCACAACCCCTTCCCCTTTTCTTAATCCTCTTGGGATTTCGGAGGCAGGGAGACCAGTACCATAGCTCTAGTGAAAGGGTGATGCCTGAGCCTGGGTGGGGGGCGCCTGATATGTGACTGAGGAGGGAGGTTTGGTGACCGACTGGAGACCCTTCGAGAAAGCAAGCATTCAAGAAGCAGTCAGGACCCACCAGCCTTCTTGGGGCTGAGGTGACAGACATAGACGCGTCCCCTGGCCGTCAGTTGTACCGTATGGGCAAACATTTAAAGCAAGGCAGGGCAGCTCGGCCCAGGCATCCAGAGCCACAGTTGTCATGGTCTGTTGGATCGCAGAGCAAGCAGGCGGCCCCTCATTCTTACAGGAGAAGGACGTGTGCTCCTTAAGTAAACGTGAACTGTGAGGTTCTTCCTGGCTTGGTAGAGCAAGCAGAGTGGCCTTGCCCCAGGCTGTGTGGCGTGGTTGTTCTTAGTTAACCATGTTTGCTGCCTCTCATCCCAAGATCTTTGCTGAGCACATTTATCCAGTCATGATTTTTTTTAAAAAGGTTTTCCTTTTTCTCTCTGTAAATCTCCCAAGAACTTAGCACTTTCCCCTTCAGGGTAGTCCCTGCTTCACAGCCCGTCGCCTAATAACAGACGAAGGCCAGGACTGTTCTGTGTGAAAGGTATCCAAAGGCAAAGGGTCACATGGCAGGTGAGCAGTAGCAGCCACCCTCAGTGCAGCCCCCGAGTGCCTGGCACTGAGGTGAACGAGTCATGTCTGAGTGGTAAATGAGGGAATCCAGCACCTCAGTCAAGAGAGACAGAGAACAGACAAGGAAACGGGCTCAGAAAAGCAGAGTGGGTGTCCTGGGTAGGCCCCGGCCTAGGGATTTAGAGCATACGCATTGAAACTGGCAGACTTGGTTTTGAACCTCAGCCCTGCCACCTGCCAGCTGCGGGTAAGTTACCACAGCCTGCATTTGCTCATCCGTAAAATGGGGACTGCAGTGTAGTTGTAGGGGCGCAGGAAGACAGTGTGGGAAAAGTCTGTGTGGCGTCAGGCTTAGAGAAAGGCTGAGGGAAACCAGTCTGCCCTCCTAACCTCTTATCTCAGTCTTCACTATCTCTCCATGGCAGGGCCCTGAACAGCCCTGTTTTTTTCTAGGTCATCAAGTTCTTGAGAACAGTTTATTCATGGGACAGCTGAATTCTCATTTTCAGAGCCAAGCAACCTCTTGTGGCTCAGGAAGTGAAACTCCGAACAGGCTGTTTTAAGTAGAGGATCTAGGAAAACAGGAAAAGCTTGCGTGTGCGGATTGGTCAAACCCTGTGCTCTCCCTGCAAACCTGGGGTGTCCAGATTATATCCCACTCAGCTGTAAGGACCTTTGTTGGAGTGCATGTAGCTGAGGAGGGCTGTCTTTTCTTCTGTGTTTTTATTATTTAATTTTCTTTCTTACTATTGTTTAATTTGCCATAGGGCACGTGCACTCACTAGAGAGAGATGGGGGATGGAGGGAGTGAGAAAGCAAGCCGCCAGATCCAGGACTCAAACTGCTGTCAATCATGTGGGAGTCCAGCACTTTAATCACCTTGTCACCTACTGGCCCCTCTACTGTGTTTTTAGCAGTCTGTGCCTTCACACTTTTTGTCTTCCTCAGGATCATCACAGCTTCCAAAGTTCCTCCCTCTTTCAATCCAGCATGACCCCCCAGCTTCCATCCTGATCATTCCTCTCCTAACAGTGGTCCCTCACTGTTGTCTGATCCAGCTAGGCCAGGGACCTCAGCTAGTAGCTCAGGGTGTCTTACTTCCCTTCCCCCAGTTGTTTTGGAAGTTGGGACAGAGAATTGTCCCTCAGTGAGGTGGGAATGGATTTCTCATGCCTGCCTCCTTTTCTTTTCTGTTTTTTTTTTTTTGGAGGGGTTTTTTTAGCTGAGGAGGGCTGTCTTTTCTTCTGTGTTTTTATTATTTAATTTTCTTTCTTACTATTGTTTAATTTGCCATAGGGCACGTGCACTCACTAGAGAGAGATGGGGGATGGAGGGAGTGAGAAAGCAAGCCGCCAGATCCAGGACTCAAACTGCTGTCAATCATGTGGGAGTCCAGCACTTTAATCACCTTGTCACCTACTGGCCCCTCTACTGTGTTTTTAGCAGTCTGTGCCTTCACACTTTTTGTCTTCCTCAGGATCATCACAGCTTCCAAAGTTCCTCCCTCTTTCAATCCAGCATGACCCCCCAGCTTCCATCCTGATCATTCCTCTCCTAACAGTGGTCCCTCACTGTTGTCTGATCCAGCTAGGCCAGGGACCTCAGCTAGTAGCTCAGGGTGTCTTACTTCCCTTCCCCCAGTTGTTTTGGAAGTTGGGACAGAGAATTGTCCCTCAGTGAGGTGGGAATGGATTTCTCATGCCTGCCTCCTTTTCTTTTCTGTTTTTTTTTTTTTGGAGAGGTTTTTGCTATAGGGCACGTGTGCTTGCCAGCCAGACAGACAGAGACAGAGAGATAGAAAGCGTGAAATCACCCCCCAGGGGGATGGCCACGCTGCAATCCCTTCTCCTCCATTCTCCTCTCGGGATCTTGGGCATGCACGCACACGTGCCTGCCATGAGTTTAAGCCACCGGGTCTGGGACACGAACCGTGGTTGACTATGTGGGAGTCCAGTGACATAGCCATTACGCTAACTGCTGGTCCCCGTCTGCCTCCTTTTCTTAGGGGAGATATTTGAACTGAAAGCCGAGCTCAACAGTGACAAGAAGGAGAAGAAGAAAGAGGCGGTGAAGAAAGTGATTGCATCGATGACCGTGGGCAAAGATGTCAGGTGTGCAGGAGCAGACCTGGTGGCCTCCAGAAGCTAGCTGACAGGGCAGGGCCTATAGCTTGGGACCCGATGAGATCTGTTCTTCAGGATGTCTAGGGACCCATGTCTCCCCTTACACAACTGTTCAGGGACCTCCTCTCCAAACAGAAGGCTTTGTTTACATAGGAGTCCCAAGCTCAGATACTGCTGGGGCAAGTGGTGGAGCAGGTGAAATGGACCAGGTCTGAAAGGCAACGGGTGATGCAGTGGGTGTGGCACCCCCTCAGAACTCCAGAGGACTGCTGCCCACTGGGGGAGACAAACCCCATGTGGCCATGTCTTCTATTTTTTTTTATAAAGGATGAGAGATTTAGATTTCATTCATTTTAAATCTCCCCGTTTTAAGTTGCCAGGTCATATTAACAGACACACATACTGTGTGGTCCAAATACAATACACATGCAGATTGGCTTTCTCCAGTTTGTCCTAGCTTCCTACCTCTGGCTTGCATGCGATGGCTGAACAGATCATGTGTAGAGTGACCGCTACACCTTTGCTTATGCTTTTCCCTTCCCAGAAAGGCCCCAGCTGGTTTTCCTGTCTTTTAAAACCCATTCAAGGAACAGCGATGGTGGTATGCACAACTAAGACACTAGGACCACACAGACCAAACCACAGCCTGGCTTTGATTCCCGGTCCAAACTGAAGGCCAGCCACAGTAGTGTGCTCCTGCCATCCCAGTGATACAGGAGGCTGAGATAGGAGAGTGGCGAGTTCAGCACTGGCCTAGTCAGCATAGGGAGATCCTATCTGAAAAAGGACCAGGCATGGTGGCATGTACCTATAACCCAGTGATGCAGGAGGACTGTGACATAGACCATATTTCAAAACAAAAAAATTCAGGACATAATCTTATACTTTATTCCATTTTCCACAAACTTTTCAAAGTCCCCTCATACTTGTGTTTATCTGCCCACTAGATTGTTAAAAGGCAAGGGCTGAATTTTATGGCAACTTAATGTTCACACAGCATCTGAGGGTCTGCAGAACACTTTGAGATATGTTTTTCTAGCAGTGCCTTACAATTCTCATATTGTAGGTCATGCTTATTTCACTGCCTCTCCCCCCCCACAAAAAAAAGATAAAGGCATAAAATGACCTCCTAACCGTCCTACAGTTAATGGCAGAATGAGGACCTGAGCCCATCCTTTCTGAAATCCAAATCCAAGGTTCTTTCATCCATCCCATCCCCTCCTGGCAGACCTGGGTGCTGATGTGGTCCCACCTTAGGCTCACACCCTCCAGACTTGCCCACGGATTGCCCCATCCCATCACCACCCTCAGCAAGAACCTCCTGACATCATCTTAGGAGAATCCATTATGCAGAGAGACCTGCTAAAGACAGGATGGCAAAGGGATTAGGTCTCTGCTGGAAAGCACAGGGATTAGGTCTCTGCTGGAAAACTGGGCCTCCCTCCAAGTCCAGTTCCTTCCAGGACAATGCTGCTCTCCTTCCACCGGACACTGCTGTCACCACCCCCCAGAGGAAATGTCTTTGTTCTTCCGTCTCAAAAGAGCTTGCTTGGCTGATGAGACAGGCTCAAAAGAGCAAGTCAGGCTTATCAGCAGTTCTTCCCCTCCCCTACCGTTCTCCTGGTATGTTACCTTCAAGGTGATGCGTCCATCTCAGGACTCTTGCCTCTTAGGGCTCAGGAAGTTCCCATGGACCTCTTCAGTCTGTGTGGTGCCATGTCTTTGCCCAGAAAAGCATGAGAATTGAGAGGGGAGGTGGTAGTTCCAGAGATAGAAAATTTACCTATAACCATATTTCACATCTCAAGGCAGCCTGTGACTAAGACCTTTGGGCATTGCATTTGTCAGAGTTCTTGAGGGAGACAGAGCCAATAGGCTATGTATAGTTATGTAAGAGGGGATGTACTGGGGGATGAGCTCATACAGTTATGGCAGCTGAGAAGTCCCACAGCAGGCCCTCTGCAGGCTGGGGATTCTGGGATGCTGATAGGGTGGCTCAGTCCAGAGGCCTCAGAGGCAGGGAAACCGATAGTGTTACTCACAGTCCAAAGTCAAAAAGCCTGAGAACCCAACCACCAATGTGAATTCCAGAGTTCAAAGGCAGGCAAGCCTTGAGTTCTGATGTCCAGGGTAGCAGATGTCTGTCCTCTCTCAAAAGAGACCCATCATCTTCCGTATTTGCTCCCTCAGGGCTCCTTGGTGGTTGGATGGTGCCCACCCACACTGAGGGCGGATCTTCCCTGCCTGGTCTGCTCACACTCACATGTTCATCTCTCCTGGAAACACCTCACAGACACACCCAGAATAACGCTTTGTCCTGTTTCCAGCTATTCCTTAGTCCAGGCAGGTTGGCACCCAATGCTGACGTCGTCGCAGGTGTCATGCTAGGACCATGCTGGGAAGGATACCCAGTGTCAGAGTGGTCACAGCACAGACTGGGGTCAGGCCTGGGTTCTCAGGCAGGATGACGTCTCTGAGCTGCTGTATTGTCTTTGGGCTTCCCGGGGCTGTTAAATGAGATTGGTATGTGGAGCCAGGCCTGCAATGCAATGTGTGCTCTGTGCATGCCATGCCAGCCTTGTGAAGGCAGCAGGGCCCATCCCGCTTCCCTGAGATCCCTGGAACCAGCGACCCCAATACAAGCAGCCTTGTTAAGTAGCAGGGAGGGAAAAAGAATCATTTCACTGATTCAGCACCTCCTGGATGTCGAAGACCAGATACCTTAAGTGTTGTCACATTTAATTGTCACAGGGGCCCTTGTGAAGTCAGTTTTTATTACACCTTTCTTGCAAATGAGGAAACTGGGATTTGGAGGATGAAGGAATTTCCCTATCATCATGTAGCCCACAAGAGGCAGAGTTGGGTTTGAGCTCCAGTTGGACCCAGAGATCCAGTCGGCCCCAGAGCTCATGTTTGAACTGTGTAAAAAGAACAAAGACATTTTTGCTTTTAAAATGACCCTTTGTGGTTCCATTCCAACAGGTATTCATGGTAACTGCATGGCTGATACCCTTCCTTTTACCGGGAAGTCCTCTTTATCATCCTTGTTCCCTCCTACCCACTGCCCTCACCCACTTCGGCTACCTGAAAATCTCTCTTCCTTCTTCAGCCTTACCCGTCCTGACTCATTTTGACCTTTCAGTGCCCTCTTCCCCGATGTGGTGAACTGTATGCAGACGGACAACCTGGAGCTGAAGAAGCTGGTGTACCTATACTTGATGAACTATGCCAAGAGCCAGCCTGACATGGCCATCATGGCTGTCAACACCTTTGTGAAGGTGGGTAGGTACCGGGTGGGAGTAGGGTATGGAGAGCTGCTCACTGTCCCCTCTCCCAGCCTTTCTGGGTTAGGGGCCCGTGGCCCTGGGTGGAAACACTCACGCTCCTGCCAGACCCTCAGACACCTCTGTCTGCCCAGCCTGAGGGCCTCTTCCTCCAGCAGAGGCTCCCACTCTCTCCAGAGGAGCAGATGCTAAAGAGCCTGCCTGCCCCAGGCCCCATGAGGTCATACAAGACTGTTGCCCCTCATGCCCGCGGAGTGGGGCACGCTGCCCTGCATCCTTTGCCAGGGCAGGATTCAGCATGTATCTTCTTTTTTTTTTTTTTTTGAGAGGTTTTTGCTATAGGGCATGTGTGCTTGCCAGAAAGACAAAGAGAGACAGGGAGACAGAAAGCGAGAAATCACACCCCCCAGGGGGCTGGGCACGATGCAATTCCTTCTCCTCCATTCTCCTTGTGGGGTCTTGGGCACATACACACACGTGCCCAGTGTGAGTTTAAGCCATTGGGTCTGGGACTTGAACTACGGTCAACTACATGGGAGTCCAGCGACATAGCCATTACACCAACTGCTGGTCCCTCAGCATGTATCTTAAGCACATGTATGTTCCTTTCTAGATTTTCTATCCACCAGTTTGAGGAGCAAGAGAAGACTTGAACTGTCAGCTCTGTGCCCCTTTAGAACACTAGCTCCCCCTCGCCTGGTTTATGCTCAGCTGAGAAAATGAGGGTTTCTGTGACCCAGTGAGGGTTGTGGTGCTAGGAGGACAGAGATTTGAATCACGGTTCTGTGACTGTGGGTGAGCTCCCACCCTTCCAAAGAGCCTTCACTTCCTCACTGAAATGAGGCCAGTATTGTATGTCTGCTGTGCAGATCGGAGGGGACAGTATGCAAAGCCGCGGTCCAGAAGCTGGCACACGCTAGTCCCTGGTAGTGGGGTTTGTGGGGTGTTCTTGGCTGCAGTTGATGAGATGCCACAGCAGTTGTGCGATGTTGCTCAGCCCAGCAGAGCTCAGACTAGAGGCCAGGGAGACTGAAGCCACACGTGGCTCACCCCGCCCCTGCCCCGGCCAATGGCTGGTTCCCCTCAGGACTGTGAGGATCCCAACCCCCTCATCCGGGCCCTGGCCGTGCGGACCATGGGCTGCATCCGAGTGGACAAGATCACGGAGTACCTGTGCGAGCCACTCCGGAAGTGCCTCAAGGATGAAGATCCATATGTGCGCAAGACAGCAGCTGTGTGCGTGGCCAAGCTTCATGACATCAATGCCCAGCTGGTAGAGGACCAGGGCTTCCTGGACACCCTTAAAGACCTCATCTCCGACTCTAACCCCATGGTAAGCCACTGCCACCCACCATGCCACCTCTACCACCTCCTGGGTTGCTTGGGAAGACCTTTGCCTGGCCGTCCCTGGTTTCTGGAAGTTGGAGAATTGCTGGGTGATCTAATTGTTCTTGTGCCTTGCGGTGGTCCAGGCACTGTCTTTGGAGTGAGCTAGACCTGGATTCCCTCTCTACGCCCTCTCTAACTAGCTGCGCGACCTTGGCCAAGCTGCCTAACCTTCCAGAGCTCTCTTTTCTTCATCAGTAAGATGGATCTAATTCTGCGTGGCTGGCAGTGCTGCGAAGGTAATGTGCCTGGCATGGCCTGGCACACAGTGGGTGTGCAGTCAACGCTAGTGCCCTCTTTCCCCTTCCAGTCACTGTCATTGTCGCTGTCTTCTCACCAACACCATCTGTAAGCCCTGAGTGTGAAGTGCTTTCCCTTTTCCTTACGTCTTTACAGTTACAGGGATCACTCTTAAAAGTACCTAAAAGCCCTGAAGACAGGACACCGGGACGTGGTTGGGTGGGGAACTCCAGTCTCCTTACCCATGGTCATGGCAGCTGTTTGAAGAGTGGTTTGACAGCCTGTTTAAAATGAAATGTCCAAACTCCTGGGCACAGCCAGCCCCACGCTGTATCCTAGAGAAACACTGATGACACACAGACCCTGAGTGGCCACACAGGGACTGGCGTGGAGCACGGTTTGTCACGGGAAGAGTTGTATGCAGTGTGGCACACTCACAAAAGCAACAGCTCTAGAGGAAGTGGGTAGAGGGCCCCGGGCAAGCTCCTCTCTCCAGCCTGCGCCCACTCTCAGTAGGCTCAGGGGCTCTGCAGGAAACTCCCAGCTTGAGAAGCACAGTTGACAACTCTGAAGTGAGCCGTTGTAGCTGGTAGGCAGGGGCTGTCGTCGGGTCGCTGGGAATGCATTCTCTTGCCAGGCACTTGGCTCTAGGTCTGTCTTGTTTTTTTAAATAGCAGGAACACTTCTTTTAGTTTCAGGCCACAGAGGAGTCAGCAGGGTGAGCGCTTGGAGTGGGTTTCAAGGTTCTAGACACTGCCCACTTGGTCATGTTCCTTTCAGGTTGTTTGCCCTCTGAGCAGCCAGCATCATTAGCCTCACTGCTCCCTGCCCTGTGAGCAGCACCCCCAGCCCCTGCCCTTTCTCTCTTCTCAACCAGGTCGTGGCAAATGCAGTGGCTGCCCTCTCGGAGATCGCGGAGTCTCATCCCAGCAGCAACCTGCTTGACTTGAACCCGCAGTCCATTAACAAGCTGCTGACAGCTCTGAACGAGTGCACTGAGTGGGGCCAGATCTTCATCCTAGACTGCCTGGCCAACTACACCCCCAAGGATGACCGAGAGGCCCAGAGGTGAGCAGGCTGCCCACTACCGGTTCGTCCCGCCAGACCTGAGTCTCCTGGGGCTCAAGTCGTGAACTGAGTCATGAGCTGGGTCTTGGGCTTCGTGGACCCCTTCTTGGGCCCTGCCACACAGGCCAGCCTCAGACATACCTTAGGAAGGCGTGTTTGTTTCCCATTGCTGCAGAGCCAGACGTCCAGCCGAGTTGCTTCAGGCAGTCAGCTCCTGGCTCGGTATGGGCACAGACAGTCCCTGGCCTGGGAACTGACCAGAGACCCCGTCACCTCAGACCGAGTCCAGGAAATGGGTAGATAGCATCAGAGCCACTGTCCATTGGGTCCTCACTGAGTGCCTGGGGCTTCCAGGTGCTTCCACACAGTGGATACTCTTGTTTTGTTTCTGTTTTTGTTTTTTGCTATAGGGCATGGTCGCTCACTAGAGAGAGACAGAGAAGGAAGAAAAGTGAGAAATCACCCCTTGGGGTGTTGGCTACACTGCAGTCGCTTCTCCATTCTCCTCTTGGAATTTTGGGCATGCACACATGCATGCCCAGCTTGTTTTCCAGCTGCCGGGCCTGGGACTGGAACTGTGCAGTCAGCCATGTAGGATCCAGCTGCCTTCACCACCATGCCACCAGCTGGCCCAATATATATTCTTGAGAGCAACTCTGTTAAGGAGGCCCTGTTATCCCCCATTTTACAGATGAGGAAACTCCAGCCTAGAGGGGAAGGGGTTGTACAGATCACCAGGCGGGGCTCTTCTGGACTCCTGGCCTCAACCAGCAGAATACAGTGATATCCTGCTCCTTTAGAAAGCCTTGGCAATAGTGGGAAGGAAGGGGGGACTTTTACAGTGTCTTCTGTGTGCCAGGCACTGAACTCGTTCTTCGTCTCCGTCAAGCCCCCAGCAACCCTCAGACGCAGGCAGCATCACCTGACTTTATAGATGAGGAAACCAGGGCTCTGTGTGGTTTGAACCTGCTTGGGGTCAGGAAGCAAGCAGCAGAACCAGGATCCAGATCTTCCTCCTACAGAAGACGTGCTATTTTGATAACTAAAAATAGAATGTTTCCCCCTTGTCTGTCTGTCCTGTTGGCCCTGTTGGAACGGACCCCAGCATCTGTGAGCGGGTCACCCCTAGGCTCTCCCATGCCAACTCTGCTGTGGTGCTGTCTGCCGTGAAGGTGCTGATGAAGTTCATGGAGATGCTGTCCAAGGACCTGGACTACTACGGCACACTGCTCAAGAAGCTGGCCCCACCCCTCGTCACGCTGCTGTCAGCTGAGCCGGAGCTGCAGTACGTGGCCCTGCGCAACATCAACCTCATCGTGCAGAAAAGGTACCGAGATCGCCACACACCCGTCAGTGCACACCCCTGGAGGAGTCTCTTCTCCTGGGAGCAGGGCTCTCCGGGAAACTGACTTGTCACTGTGCAGGGACTCTCAGAGATTAACCTAAACTTTCTCAGCCAGGGGCAACTTTGCCCCCAGGGGTCATTTGGCACTGTCTGGAGACAGTTTTGGTTGTCCCAGCTGGGAGGATGCTCCAGGCATCTAGTGAGTAGAGGCCAGAGATGCTGCTCAGCACCCTGCAGCAGGGGGCCCTGTAACCCAGATGTTGGATGGCCTCCAAGTCCACGAGCCCTCCTGAAATGCGATACGAGATTGCGCGTATACACACACATGCACATCTTTCCCGGGAATAGAGGCATAGCTCTAGGTAAATTCCCCGTGATTGGAAGACTTCAGGATGGTGAGAAATCATTGGACCCTTTGTCATGCTTGAGTCTGGGGAGGGGTATTTCAAGGTCACTCAGTGCCATGCCACCCAAGTCCCCCCTTTACCACATGAGAATGACTGCAGCTGAAAGCCACTGCTCCCAGACAAGGGTCTAGTTCCTGGGGTGGATGAGGCTGAAAAACAATTGAGCAACCCTGGGTTCCAGGGATTCTCTGAGCGATCCCCCTCCTTCCTATGAGACGGCTCTGAGTGAGGGGGTCCTGAGGTTCTGGGGAGTGGGATTGGCCCCCTGAATTCTCCTCCCAGCCTTTTTAGCTATCGAGCACCCATATGCTACAACAGCTCCTGTTACTGGGAGCTGGTATACCAGAGTGAGGCCTCTAGGCAGTCTCTCTGGGAAGATCACATGCCCTCCTTGTAGCGTCAGTCTGGTTTTCAGTCCTGTCCTGGGGCCCCACAGACCCATCAGATGGGACCACTTGTGAAAGTTTGGGCTGTAAATGTGGGAAAGCTTCCTGCATGATTAAGAAAGGGGTGTCGCCAGCCCACGTGTGTGCCTGCCCAAAATCCTGAGAGGAGAGTGGAGAGGGGGTTACAGTGTGGCCATCCGCCCAGAGGGCAATTTCTTGCTTTCTGTCTCTTTGTCTCTCTGTCTCTCCACCAACCGTACTTGCCCTCTGGCAAAAATCTCTCAAAGAAAAGGGGATTAGTGATACGAGGGCTTCACTGCTGCAGTGTGGGTCCTTACACACCCGTGCCCTGTCACAGGAGTTAATACAGTACAGGGCCCTGTAGATCCAGGTCAGCATAGAGGGCTCCGTGCGCTATATTTAACATGGTAAATCTTTTAAGAAGTTGTCCATGTTGCTTAGACACGACCTGGCTCAGGCCTGGGTAACTTTTGCCAAGTTCTGGTTGCAGAAATCATCTTCTCGCTACCCACCTTGAGGTCTTGCCTCTCCCACGGGGCACAGCAGGCTCCTTGCTCCGCTGGGCCTCCCACAGTTATGCAGCACTGAACCCCTCGGCTTCCTCCTTTTTCTCTGCATGTGTTCTCTCTTCCTTCCTGTCTGTCCCAACCCTTCTCCTTTTTCCTTTGTGTTCTGAAAAGGGCATGGGAGTAGGAGTTGGGGTGGTGACTGTCATCTTCCTCTCACCCTTATTGGCATTAGTGTGACCTACTATGAGCCTCTCACCCTCTCTGAGCTTTCTCTATCTAAGGAAAATGAGTGGGTGGTGCCAGTGGAAGGGAGAATGCTGCCCTTGCCGTAGGGCAATGACATGTGCAGGAGTGCCTGGCTGGTGACAGCCCCCGCCTCGCTCGTGGCTTCTCTGAGGCAGGCATCGATCATGTGGAGTGCTTTGCATCGAGCTCACAGCAGGCCTAGTACACAGATGTCTGTTTCAGAGTCCCTAAGACCGCCCCCATGTTTGGAGCTAACTACTAAGACTCACAGGACTCAGCATGTCATTGTACACAGGGCAAAGATTTTTTTTCTTTATTTATAATAGAGCATGTGTGCACACGTGTGAGGGAGGAGAGGAACAGAGAGGGGTATCCTCCACTAGGTCTGGTCACTTGATGAGCCCCATCCTCCAGCCCTCTAGCCCAGATCTTGGGCTCTCATGCATGTGCCCTGCCTGTTTCAGGCCATCTGGGCCAGAGATTTGAACCATGGTCACCATGTATCCAGTTTCTCTTGAGTAGCACTTGACCAGTGTACCATGGAGCTGACCCCTCATGGCCAAGTTTCTGAGGATATCCAGCTGGCTCATAAGGGAGAAAGGTGCAGGCAGAGTCCAGAGGACTCCATGAGAAGCTTCTTTATGTTCTGTCCCTCCCATGGGAGAGTACACAGAGCCCACTTGTCCCACAGTGACAAAATGCAACAACGTGTGTGTAGGGCTTGCTTCCGCCCAGGGAAGCCTGTTTGAGACTTGGCATCTAAGGTTTCTGTTGGGGATACCTATCAAAATTCCAGAAGAGAGGCAGGGCATATTTGCTTATACCAATAATCCAGGCATGACGACCCACCTTTATCATTTAGGCAACAGTGAGAACTCTCTGAAAATCCGAGCTCCCACGCACCAGGCAGGCCTCTCTAAGACTAGTGGACTCTGGCCTGCCATGCACTTTGCCAGAGGCTTTCCTGCACAGCGTCATTCCCACTTAATGGGAGAAGAAACAGGCCTGAATTCACAAGCTGAGATGGGCTTTGAATCTGTTGGATTCCCAAAACTGTCACAGGGAACTGCCGGCCTCTTGGCTATGACTGTCTCTTGCTTTATTCCCTCTTCCCTTCCTGCAGTGTGAGCCGATGTACAGTAGCCAGGCTGAACCTGGCTCAGGCTGGTCAACGGGCCCTCAGGCCAGGAGTCATTGCCGGGTGCAGCCGTGGCAATGACTACCTATCAGGCTCCACCTCAGACACCCCAAAATGCCCCAGCAATCATGGAGGCGTTGTCTCATAGGGCTTATGCCTGGCTTTTTGCTCTCTGGGCATCCTGCCCCACTACCAGGCCCGAGATCCTAAAGCACGAGATGAAGGTCTTCTTTGTGAAGTACAACGACCCCATCTACGTGAAACTGGAAAAGCTGGACATCATGATCCGCCTGGCCTCCCAGGCCAACATCGCCCAGGTCAGCAGAATGTGGCGGTCAGGGCGTGGGCCTGAGCGTTAGCCACCTCCACCACCAATGGACTGTGGTCTCTGGGCTGGCTGAACAGCCCCACTGTAACAGTTCATCTCACGGAGAGTGTCTAGCATGGGGACTGGGGCTTTGTAGGCAAGCGTTTTTTTGTTTTTTTGTGACTAATGCATGTTCTCCCTGTTATTATTACCTATTCATTAAAAAGTAGTGGTTGGATGTGTTAGCTAGATAACCTAGAACAAGGGTGGTACAGACTTGCCCCTAGTTTTTCTCTGCTTTCCTCTTGGGGCACCTGACAGCGCTTTTTATCCTTTGGGCCTTTTACCTCAAGTAAGGGGTAGACTCCCATCCTAGGGGCCTGTGTATGGTGTTGCAAGAGTCACCGTGTCAGATCTCCCGGAAACTTATCTCTGGGCTGCAGGTGCTGGCAGAGCTGAAAGAGTATGCGACAGAAGTGGATGTGGACTTCGTCCGAAAGGCTGTGCGTGCGATTGGCCGCTGTGCTATCAAGGTGGAGGTGAGGTTCTGGGATCTGTCCTTGGCCAGGGGAGGGGAAGGGAGCCGAAACCAGTCTGACTCTAGCAGAGGTTAGCAGCTGCAAGTGGTCAGGAAGGCCTCAGGGTCACAACCAAGCCTCACACTCAACACTTGCTTGGCCCAGAGAAGCTCTAAGGACCACCACCACCACCACCACCCCACCCCCCGTTCTCAAGAACTCTGCCTCTGGCTTCTGCTCAGTCTCGTTCTGTCTTCCAGGGCTATCCTTTGGCTCTCATTCTCTCTGTTATTCTGGGGAGTGTTCTGTTCTCTCATGTGTTGAGGCAGGTGGCCAAGGAATAGCTGACTTTGAGCCTTTAGTCATGGATCCGCTGGAAATGGGGTACAGGGACCCTACCCCACTCTCCTCCTCTTCCCTCACAGCAATCTGCAGAGCGCTGTGTGAGCACGCTGCTCGATCTCATCCAGACCAAGGTCAACTATGTGGTCCAGGAAGCCATCGTGGTCATTAAGGACATCTTCCGCAAGTATCCCAACAAGTGCGTGCCCACCCCTCCCAGTGAGAGGGCAGTCTGCACCTGCATGAGGATGGGATTGGAAGGGACTGGCGGGGAGGAAAAGGAAGGAGGGCCTCTCCCCTCTTCCCTGTTTCCCTGCCATAAGCATCAGTCTCAAAAGAAACCATTTGTTTTTCTTATTTCTTCTGAACTACCTCTGCTCTGTTCCCTAGGCAAAAATAAGAGTTAAAACATAACAGATAAAACTTAAGTCCCATCTGCGTGCATACCTCCTCATGAGGTCCTAAGGGGCAGCTGCCTGTCTCCCCTGGGCTGCCCAGCTCCTTCCGTGCTCACATGTCACCTGTACGCTGGTCTCCCAGGTATGAGAGTGTGATCGCCACTCTGTGTGAGAACCTGGACTCCCTGGATGAGCCCGAAGCCCGAGCTGCCATGATCTGGATCGTAGGCGAATATGCCGAGCGGATTGACAATGCAGACGAGTTGCTGGAGAGCTTCCTGGAGGGCTTCCATGACGAGAGCACCCAGGTGAGCCACCAGGGCATGCACGCTGACTTGCCAGTTCTGATCTGGAGTGGCCTGACCTGCCTCTTCCTCCTGATCCATGTTGACCTGTGGACAGACAGATGAGGCATGGGTGTTTGGTGTGGCTGACTTTCCTCCCGCTGCAGACCTCAGGGGGACAGCATGAGAGATAGGCAGGCGAGGTTCTGGTTTTGTCCTAATTTTATATTTACCTTTGGATAAGCAATCCATTAACTTGGTTCAAAATTGAAAAGGTACAAGAGGACAAATAGTGAAGTCTTCCTTCCCACACTTTACCAGCCACCAGTTCTGCTCCCAGAGGTCACCAATGTTTTTGGTTTCCTGGGGATGCTCCCAGAGGTTGTTGCAGAATACGCATGCACACACATCCCTACGTACTTACATATGCACATGGAAACATACATGCATACATTCCAGTCAATTCTCACTGTTCTGATATTTATGTTCTTTCATCACCACTAACACCGAACCATTGCTCCTAGGAGAAATAGGGTCCTAGGAGTGTCTGGACACATTTTTGTCACTTGATCAAGGTATAACCTTTTTATACGTGTTTCTGCTTTAGGACATCTTATTTAATACTTACTTAATATGTATTGTTGGGGGGTTTTTTCTTTTTATTTTAGACAATTTTTTTGAGAATTATTTAATTTAATTTAATTTATTTTATTTTAATTTGACCAGAGAGGAACAGAGACAGAGAGAGAGAAGTGAGAAAGCAAGCTGCCAGGTCTAGGACTTGAACTGCTATCAGCCATGTGGGAGTCTAGCGCCCTTAACCACCATACCACTGGCTGGTCCCCCCTTTTTTTATTTTTAATTGCCAGAGGGTGAGTGCGTTCACCAGAGTGTGAGAGAGAGGGAGAAAGCATCCCCCAGAGTGGCAATGCCACAATCCCTTTTCTGTTTCTCCTGTCAAGATTTGGAGCAGGGGCCAGCAGGTGCCATGCTGGTTAAGGGTGCTGGACTCCCACATGGCTGACTGTGGTTCAAGTACTGGACCTGGCAGCTTGTTTTCTCACTTTCCCTCCTTTCCTCTCTCACTCTTACTCTGTCCCCCTCTGGTCAAATTTATAAATACATACATACATAAAGTTAGATAAAATAATTTAAAAAAAAAACAGATTTCGGGCACATACACCTGGCATGGTTTTCAAGTTGCCAGGGCTGGAGTTTGAACTGTGCAGTCACCCGTGTGGGATCTGGCTCCCTTAACCACAAGGCTGTGGGACTGACCCTAGTGTATATTGTTGATTCATTAACATTGGGCTCATGGCCAATAGCACGGTCACTCATGCCTGGGCTAAGCTTGTCTGGCGCAAGTTTTTTTTTTCCAGAAGGCGTATCACCCCCTTGTGCTTCGGAGCAGTGGGCAGCACTTCGGCACTACGCTTGGTGCTGGTGGGAGGGCTTTTTAAAATTATTTATTTAGTTTTATTTATTCATTCATTTTTTTAAAAATTTGACCAGAGAGAGACAGAGAAAGAGAGAGAAAGAGCAAGAAAGCAAGCCACCAGATCCGAGACTCAAATTGTGGTTGACCATGTAGGAGTATCCAGCGCCTTAACCACCACACCACCCACTGGTCCCCAAGGGGCCTTTTTAAACAAGGAAATTACCAAGAAAAGACTCAAAACTATGAAAAACAAGACCATAGAAAGGATGATTGTGTACAGTATGAGAGCTGAAATAAGAAAGTGTCACCCTGCTTGACCTCACCTGGGAATATGCGTGTCAAGCCACTTAAAGTTTGCACCCTGTCTGCAGTTGACCACATAAATGTCATGAGTATTGCTTTGGGGGGTTTGAGAAATTTTAGCCAGTAAGCAGATTCACAGATATGGACTCCACAAATATTGAGGATGGACTGCATGTGTGTATTTCCCTTCTCATTTGCTTTTAAACACTACAGGTATACAAATTCAAAGCATTGAGTACTTTGCCCTTTTTTTTTGGAGAGGTTTTTGCTATAGGGTACATGCACTCACCAGAAAGACAGAAAGAGACAGAAAGTGAGAAGTCACCCTCCAGGAGGGACGGCCACGCTGCAGTCCCTTTTCCTCCATTCTCTCGGGATCTGGAGCATGAGTGCACACACGCCCGGCGTGAGTTAAGCCACTGGGTCCAGGACTCAAACCGCAGTTGACTACAGGGGAGTCCATCAACATAGCCATTTTGCCAACTGTTGGTCCCACTTTGCCTTTTTCTTTAAAAATATATCTGAAGGCAGGACCAGTAGTTAGCGTAATGGCTATGTCGCTGGACTCCCACGTAGTCGACCGTGGTTCACGTCCTGGACCCGGTGGCTTAAAACTCAGACCAGGCATGTGTGCGTGCGTACCCAAGATCCCAAGAGGAGAACGGAGGAGAACAGAGGAGAAGGGATTGCAGCATGGCCATCCCCCCTGGGGGGTGATTTCTCACTTTCCGTCTCTGTCTCTCTCTGTCTGTCTGGTGAGCGCATGCGCCCTATAGCAAAAACCTGTTCAAAAATATATATATATATATCTGAAGGCCATGCCATTGTTTTTTTGTTTTTGTTTTGTTTTAATTGCCAGAGGGCTTGTCAGAGAGGGGGGAAGGAAAGGGAGCAATAAAGCACCCTTCAGTGGGGTGTATTCATGCTGCAGTCCCTTCCATTTCTCCGTCTTATTGGGATTTTGGGCCTGCACACATGTGCACGCGGTATGTTTTTCAAGCTACCAGTGTAAGGATTCAAACTGTGGTCAGCCATGTGAGATGAGGCTCCCTTAACTACTAGACTACCGAGACAGGCTCATGCCATTAATTTATGAATTTATGTTTTATTAAACTGGCCTTTCCTGGTGGATGTTTAAGTGTCTATGGCTCTTCTAAACAGTATTACTATGACTAATCTGTGTAATCCATACCTGCAAATATATGTGTAGGATAAATTCTTAGAAACAGAATGCATGGATGGGACCGGCAGGTGGCGTGGTGGTTAAGGGCGCTGGACTCTCACGTGGCCAACCGTGGTTCAAGTCTCTGACCTGGTGGCTTGCTTTCTCACTTTCTCTCTCTTTCTCACTCTGTCCCTCTCTAGTCAAATTAAAATAAATAAATAAACAGTCAAATAAAGTAATCATTTTTTACAAAAGAAAGAATGCATGCAAAAAGGGCATGTGCACTCAAGGTTTCAGAAGACGTTGCCAGGTTTCCCTCAGTGCAGAGATGATACCCATCTCAGACAGCGGGACTGTCCTTTTTCTATTTTATTTATTTATTTATTTTTTCATGAGCAAGAGAAAGAGAGAGCACCCCCAACAGGGTGCATTGCAGTCCAGCCCCAGCCTCAGCCAGCCCTGGATCACTTGTGTGCTCTGCATACTAGGTGGGTCTGAAGACAAGCGCCTTGCCACGTGGGTCATCCTAGTAGTGCATAATGTTTCACTGCTGCACCACCATCCAGCCCCCAGCCCCGGCCTGTCTCTTTCTACCTCCTTATAAGCCTCCTACTTTGTTTTTGCTAATCTGAGAGATGTTGAGGGGTCCCTCTGTGTCATTTTGTTTGCAGTTCTGTTACGAGTGAGGTTAAGCATCTTGTAATTTGTATTCTCTTTCTTGCACACTGGGAGCTGTCTCATGCATGTGGGCCTTTAAAGTCTGTGGGGCCAGCAGGTGACATGGTAGTAAAGGCACTGGATCCCACATGGGCAATTCCGTGGTTTAAATCCTGGACCCAGCCGCTTGAAAAACATGCTGGGCACGTGTGTGCTTGCCCAAAATCTCGAGAGGAGAGTGGAGGAAAAGGGATTGTATTGTGGCCATCCTCCCAGGGGATGATTTCCCATTTCTTTTCTCTGTGTCTCTTTCCTGTCCCTATGTTAAAAATCTTATTAAAAAAAAAAAAGAGGTCTGTTTGTGAATACAGAAATCGTAGCTGCCTAGTGGGGGCAGTGTAACCCCATGAGTCCAAGTATGGGCCTTGGAGTCAAAGATCCCAGAGCCTACACCCTT
>NW_006159701.1:4458732-4461898 GCF_000334495.1 Tupaia belangeri chinensis | reverse complement strand
CCCTACCCCCTCTGGCTCAGTGACTACACTTAGGCCTTTTTCTCTTTGTCCCTTAATTTTCTCATTTGTAAAAGAGAATCATTGGACTTTCTTTTATCCCATTGCTTTGAAAGTTAAATGGGATGTTTTGTGTGGAGTCCTCCACCACATGCCAGCCCATAAAAAGCACTCAGTAGTGGTAATATTGGTTTGGGTCAAAATTGGTTTCAAAAGCAAACTAGCCCAGGGCAAAAAGGGATCAACAGTGTTTTGTAGCTGGCAGATCCAAGTAGCACATTTTCTCCTATCACCGCTGAGGGTGCTGTGATGGTGGCATTGAGGCTGTCCGTGGCATCTAGGGTGGCCTCTGCCTTGGTTAGGCTCCCGTGAGTGGGGCCACAGAGGCAGTGGTTCCAGGCTATTACCTTACAGCCTAGCAACTCCCATGGAAAGAGCTTTTTCCCTCAGTACTTCCATCCAAAGTCCCAGGGCTTATTTACATCATCCCCAGCCCGTCACTGTGGCTCCAGTTGTCCAAGTCTCTCAGTCATTGGTCCCAGTCTGCATGGATTGAAAGGGACAGAGAGAAGGCGATTCTCTGAAGGAAAGCCAGCGTTTCTGCTAGCAGAAGACAGAATCGATGCTGGGTGAGCAAAAACAACAGATGTCCATTCCAGAATCATAGTAATAATTCCCACCATCTCTCCTCCCACTGCCACCTGCCTCCTGGCTGCTTCCATGTTCAACACCAGCCTCTTCTCTCTCCTCTCTGAGAAGCAGAGCCTGGCCTGGGATGGTTCCTGCCCCTGCAGTCAAGTCCTGCCTGGAATCACTGCAGAGGATGTCCTGTAGGGGTGGGTGTTTCCCCCCACATATGAGGAAATCTGCAACCTCTTTTCCCTCAGCTAAGCCTGCTAAAGAGCCAGGATTAGAGAAGTCGGACAAGGGGATGCTGAGCCAGAAGGCAGCACTAGTGGAAAGAAACAGCCCTCTGAAGTTTTGCATCCATGCTGCTCCCCTGCTGAGTGGCCTGGACCACATCACTTAAACTCCCCAAGACTGTCTCCTGTCTTTAGTACAGAGGCGTGGCAAAGATGATGGATGGTGTGTGTGAAGTGCCCACTCCATTGCCCAGTGAATGACAGCTAGGTGGTGATGGTGGAATTTTAATTAAGTGGCCTATTCCCTTTGAATCCTGGGTTCACAACACATAGTTCAAAGCTTTTTAAAGAATACTTGTTGGGCCCAACAGATGGCGTAGTGGTTGTGTCACTGGACTCGCATATGGCCAACCACGGTTCAAGTCGCAGACACGGTGGCTTGAAAATCACACCAGGCATGTGTACACGTGTGCCTAAGATCCCAGGAGGAAAATAGAGGAGAAGGAATTGCGGTGTGGCCATCCAAGTGATTTCTCACTTTCCCTCTATCTCTCTCTCTCTATCTCTCTCTCTATCTCTGGTGAGTGCACATGCTTTACGACAAAAACCTCTTAAAAAAACAACAAAAAAAAACTTGTTTAGGGATGACCCTGTGCCCTGTGGTGCACGGGCTAGGCACTGTGTACTGGGAGTCAGATCCCACATGGCCAACAGCAGTTTGAATCCTGGCCCCAGTGTTTGAAAAATGTGCCACGTAAGTGTGCATACATGTCGTGCAGCCCCAAATCCTGACATGAGGGAGAGACGGAGAAAGGATTATGGCATGTCCATGCCCTACTGGGGATGCTTTGTCCCCTTTCTCTCTGGTGAGCGCACATGCCCTTTGTCAATTGAGGGGAATAAAGAAAGAATATTTGTTCAGTGCTTTACAGTTTGGAAAGTCATTTTACGCTGTCCGAGTTCTGTCATCCTTGGCTCCCAGACCTCCTAGCCCTGGATGGGAAGCCAGAAAGCCTTGGCCAGGGTGGGACATCTGCACAACCTGCATCTCATTGCTGCCCTTAATATGCAGGTACATGGGTCAGTAGCATGTTGGGAGAGCAGGGAGCTGAGCCAGGGCTCTGGGCTCGTGGCCAGAGCACCCTCTGGCAGCAAAGACTGAGTCACACCTGCCCGGAAACAGAGCAGACCTGATAGTGACTGATTCCAGGCACCCAGCTGACTGGGTTGAGGAGAGTGTCTGGAGTCCCTGCTTGGTATTAGTGGTGATGAAAGCGGTGACGACTGCTGTTGTGTGCTGAGCGGTATACTCAGCAGGTTCTTACATTTGTTGACTCTCATTGGCTTCTCCCATGAACTGTGAAGAATTACACCCATTTTATATATGAAGAAACCAACTCAGAGAAGTTAAATGACTTGGCCAGGTTCACCCAGCTGGGAAGTGAATTATAGCTCTGATGAAGTGTGATCTGACTCTAGTTTCACATAACCTGCCACAAGTGGCCATTTTCTTCTTCTTCTCTCTCTCTTTTTTTTTTTTGGTAGAGTTTTTTGCCTTAGGGTGAGTGTGTGCTTACCAGGGAGAGAGAGACAGAGACAGTGAGAGGCAAAGTGAGAAATCACCTTCCTGGGGGTCGGCCATGCCACAATCCTTTCTCCTCCCAGGATCTTGGGGACGCACACACAGCATGAGTTTCAAGCCATCGGATCCAGGACTCAAACCACAGTTGGCCGTATGGTTTCTGTCTCTAGCGAGCACACACGCCCTATAGCAAAAATCTCTATAAAAAAAAAAAAAGGTTTTTTTGCTATAGAGCACATGCACTCACTGGAGACAGAGAGAGAGGGAGAGAGGGAAAGGGAAAGTGAGAAATCCACCACCACCACCACCACCCTGGGAGACGGGGAGGTCATGCCGCAATCCCTTCTTCTCTGTTCTCCCCTTGGGATTTTTTGGGCATGCACAGACATACACACAGTGTGATTTTCAAGCTGCCTGGTCCAGGACTTAAACCCATGGTCCACCATGTGGGAGTCCACCAGCTTTAACCACCATGCCACCTGCTGACTCTGACAGATGGTCCTTTTAAGAAGCATACCATGGGGAACCAGCAGTTAGCGTAATGGCTATGTCGCTGGACTCCCATGTAGTCGACCGCGGTTCGCATCCTGGACCCGGTGGCTTAAAACTCACGCCAGGCGCGTGTGCGTGCGTGCCCAAAATCCCAAGAGGAGAATGGAGAAGGGATTGCGGCGTGACCATCCCCCCTGGGGGGTGATTTCTCGCTTTCTGTCTCTATGTCTCT
>NW_006159701.1:4457008-4458716 GCF_000334495.1 Tupaia belangeri chinensis | reverse complement strand
AAGGGAAAAAACCCCCCAAAAAAAAAAAAAAAAAAAGAAGCATACCATGGGGGGCCGGCAGATGGCGTGGTGGTTAAAGGCACTGGATTCCTACATGGCTGAGTACAGTTCAAGTCCTGGACCTGGCAGCTTGTTTTCTCCCTTTCTCTGTTTCTCTCTCTGGTCAAACTAAAAAATAATAACAAATGTAAATAAGTAAATAAATAATTCTTTAAAAAAAAAATAAAAGCAGCAGCAGCATACCATGGCCTGACCACTGTGGCACAGCGGTAATGCTGAGCCTGCAAGGCTGGAAGCCATATGGCCAACCATGGGCTCAGATCCCCAGATTGGCTTGAAAACTCACCAGGCGTGTGCACAAGCACCCAGGATCCCAAGAAGCTGGAGGGCTGAAGAAAGGGGATAGTGGTGTGATGAGAGCATGCCGAGAGTACTTCTCTTATGTACTCTATCATGAAAGGGGGCGGGCTGAGCATGCCAACTGCTCGAGTTGTTTTTTGATGCTTTTTAAAAGTGATCTTCCTGTGCTGCTGTGGAGCCTAAAGCACTGACCGGTTTCTAGACTATTCTGTCTGAACTGCAGCCCCTGGCCACCTGGGTGTGCTGAAAAGTACAGGCTAAGCTCCTGCAGAGCGACTCCGGCCACCTGCATCTGGGCTGCTCAGCCCCAGCAACACGCCCTGCTGGCCTGGAGCCTGTGTTCTGTAGTCAACCCCAACCTAGAAACACTGTCCTGGGCTTCCAGGGACTTGGACACCCTTGTTCTCTCAAGCCTTCATTTGGTTTCCCTCTTTCACCACGTGGAGCCCATTCTTCCTCCTCTTCACCTCTCTGTCTCCCTGCAGGTCCAGCTGCAGCTGCTGACAGCCATCGTGAAACTCTTTCTGAAGAAGCCAACAGAGACCCAGGAATTGGTGCAGCAGGTCCTCAGTTTGGCCACTCAGGTGGGTTTCCATCCTCCCTGCAGCACCCACCACAGCCCGAGCTCCAGAGGGCGAGCTTTGGTCCAGGAACCAGTCCTACCCCCTGAAATTGATCTCTTTGGTGGTTTGGCCTCAGCAAAATCCAAGATCCTTGCCTTCAGAGAGCTCAAAGTCCACAAACAACAAAGAGTGGAGTGAGACTGGGGCCCAGCAGGTGGCGTGGTTGAGGCTCTGGACTCCCACATGACTGACCATGGTTCAGGTCCTGAACCTGGGGCTTGCTTTCTTACTCTCTCTTTCTCCCTCTCTGTCTCTCTTTGGTCAAAATGGAAGAAAAATGATAATAAATAAAATTAAAAATAAATAAATCTTATGAGAAAGAAAAAAAAAGGAGTGGAGTTGAGTGTTGAAGTTGAGACAGAGCAGAGAGAGGCCCAGGGCAACCAGAGAGTTTGCATGAGGGAAGAGAGGGCCGACTGTTGGGAAAAAGATAGGCAGGTGTGTCCTGCTCGAGGCCGGGCTAGAGTAGAAAACGGAATGAGCCAGGGCGCCGGGTCGTACCCGCTGAGGGACAGGTTCCTAGGAGGTGTGCTGTCACACCTGGGTCAGGGACCACAGGAGGGCCTCCCACTTACCCTCACCCACTTCCTCTGCTCCTATGTCACGGACTTCTCGCCCCCCACCCCAGGACTCAGATAACCCGGACCTGCGGGACCGAGGCTACATCTACTGGCGTCTGCTTTCCACGGACCCGGTGGCTGCCAAAGAGGTGGTGTTGGCTGAGA
>NW_006159701.1:4453231-4456079 GCF_000334495.1 Tupaia belangeri chinensis | reverse complement strand
AGAGGTGGTGTTGGCGGAGAAGCCGCTCATCTCCGAAGAGACGGACCTCATCGAGCCCACGCTGCTGGACGAGCTCATCTGCTACATCGGCACTCTGGCCTCCGTCTACCATAAGCCGCCCAGCGCCTTTGTGGAGGGGGGCCGGGGTGTGGTGCACAAGAGCCTGCCACCCCGCACCGCCTCGTGAGTGAGATCGCCGTCCTGGGCCCGTGCCTCCCCCACTCCCTCAGCTCCTAGTGCAGGTGCTCGGGCTGACGTGACCTCCTCTGGCCAGGCCTGAGTCTGAGCGAAACTGATGCTGGTGACCGCCTCTAGGTACCAGTAGATGACCTCGCTGACCCTTACGAGGGCCCTGAGAGAAAATGTTGAGGACAGGAGGCATGGAGAGCTCCAGCGACTGCTGGCAGAGCTGGGCTCAGACTCACTGCTGCCCTGTTCCAGAGCCCTGTTCTTGCCTCCTCTGCCACTTCCAGGTGGCTGACTTGACACAGGGGCACGGTCCTCCAGGTGCAGGGGTCCAGTTTTCTCTTCGGCCTGAACCAAGGGGCAGAAACGGCCCTCTCCTCCTCATCCTCACCGAGAGCCTAAACGATGACTTGGACGTTGGGATGGGGAGGCAGATGGCTCCCGTGGGGACAGTGAGAAGACCGGTACCTGTTCTTGGGGAGATCCTAGAGACCTTAGACACCCCAGCACTCCCACCCTGGTGACCCGTTCCTCTCTGTCACCCTGCAGAAGCGAGAGCACAGAGAGCCCGGAAACCGCCCCTGCTGGAGCAGCCCCCGGTGAGCAGCCAGATGTCATTCCTGCACAGGGCGACCTGCTCGGTGACCTCCTCAACCTGGATCTCGGCCCCCCGGTGAGCGGCCCGCCCCTGGCCACCTCCTCGGTGCAGATGGGAGCTGTGGACCTTCTTGGCGGTGGCCTCGACAGCCTGGTACGTCCTGGGCACCACGTGATGTCTGTAATGATCTTTAGAGAAGCAGTCGGTGAACGCCCCTCTGTGCCAGGCACCCCAGCTGCCTCAGATACATTTTATCGAGTCCTTACCGGAGATTGTGTAGGAGAAAGTCAAGCCAAGAGGTCAGACAACCATCCCTCCGAGGTTGCACGGCTGTGGAGATAGGATTCAACCTCTTTGTTGGGCCACTGAGTCCCCAGAGACCTACGCTAGCCCTTTCCTCGACTCTGACTCTGTAATCACCTTTGCCCCAGAAGGCTGGGGTGGGGCACTCCTGGCTTGGAGGAACCAGACCTGAGTCCACTTACCCTCATGCTGCACCAGCTGGAGACAACAGCCAAGCCAGGCCTACATGAGGGAGGCCTAGAGAGGTGGGGAGCAGAATTTCCTCCTTTGTAGAGGAAAGTGGTGAGCCCAGCCCAGGCAGAGAGGTAGCTGAGCCCCTATATTTGGCAGGGTCCCCAAAGTTGTAGCATAGGGGCAGGAGTCTGGCAGTCAGCACCACCAGGGCTAGGGCAGGATGGACTGTGTGACAGAGAATGAGGGTGAGGGCAGGGTGGAGGTGGGGCCTTTCATGGTCTGGGCCACACTCAGCTCAAAGGACTAGCAATTAACTAATCTTTCCCTCTCTCCCTCTCTCTCTTGTCTTCCTGTGTGTTCTTTCCTGGCTTTTCTCTCTGCATGTCGCTGCCTGTTCTCTTCACCCTGCCTGCTTCTGCTTGGAGATGGGGGATGAGCCTGAAGGGGTACGGTTCAGCCCTGGTGTCACCAAGCCTTCGTCCCTGCTCCTCCTGAGGGTGCTGGCCCAGCCTCCCTAGGGGCAGAGGCTGTCAAAGCAGTCTCTCCCTGCTGGGCCTTTGGTCCAGTGTCATGGCAGCCTCTGCTTTGGCCACCTGGCATCCAGCTGTCACTGAGCCCCAAATTCAGAATTCTTCACCTTGTCTTCACAACCATATGACAAGTTGCCTTGTCATCCTGAGGACAGCCTGCCTGTCAGTCCACAAGAGCCTCTGACACCAGGAGGGAGAGCGCCACCCACCAGCATGTCCCTGCCCCGCAGTGTGCCTCAGGCCCCTTTTAGCCGAGGGCCGAGTGTTAGTTCGAGAGTGTCCCCAGCCCTTTCCCAGAGGTGACCCACAAAGATTCAAAGCTTGCAGGGCACAGGAGGGCTCAGTCTCTCCTCCACTCACCTCTGTCTGATGTCTGCAACCTAAGGGTTGACATGTAGGCTGCCCTGCCCCTGCCCCAAAGAGCCAGGTGGCTCATTGCAAGCCCTCGATGTCCCTGACCATTGCCTGCAATGACCTGACCTCTTTCCCGTCCCTTCCAGATTGGGGGCACCAACTTGGTGGCACCTCCAGCAGCTACAGTACCAGCCAACCTAGGAGCACCCATGGGCGGTGGCCTGAGCGACCTCTTTGACCTGACCAGTGGGGTGGGCACCCTGTCAGGATCATACGTGGCCCCCAAAGCAGTAAGTACCTCACCTCTCGTGGCAGGAGCAGAGGGAAGTGATGCTGACGCGTAGGGCTCATTGAATGGTCTGAGCTCTAGAATCGGCTCAGGCCAGCGCTGTGAGGGAGGCCGGAGCCCTAGGAGCAGAAGGAAGGAGCAGGCTTGGAAGTGGGGGGCTTGCTGGAGCCCAGACTTTAGAGCAACTCAGAATCAGCTGAGCAGAAGTGGGAGAGCGCTCTAGGTCACAGAAGCGGCAGGGGAAGGCCTGGAGGGGAGAGGTGGGCCCTGTCTGGGAGGACAGTGGTTCTCACTGCAGTCAGACCCACGCCCCTTATTCCTTATAAACATCTTCAGCGCCACCTTCACTATTCTTAAATGAAGTTGATAGTGTGTGACCTGCCTACACACACAATTTCAGAAGCAATCAGGTGC
>NW_006159701.1:4451920-4453117 GCF_000334495.1 Tupaia belangeri chinensis | reverse complement strand
GAAGAGCGTGCCTTCCCGCCCCAGAAGAGGTGATGCGGTGTGTAGTCAGGTGTCTGCAGCAGTGTAGAGTCACCTTGACCATGACGGCGACAGATGGCGTTTGTAGCTCAGGCACCTGAGTGGTGTGGTCAGCAGTGCCGTTGTGTTTTGAAGTGGTGACCAACTCCCAGTGTAGTCCTCAACCAAGGAACAGGTGTCCCTTGATTTCTATGACAGTTACATTCCTGGAAATGTTAGGGTATACTGAAACCGTGCAGAAAACACTCGAAGGATGCAGGTCAGTTGGTTGCTGAGTGTGAGGGCTGTTGCCCTGTGGCAGAATTTCTAGCATCCCTGACTCTGGTCCACCAAACAGGTGGACTGCAGGTCCCCCACTGTGCCACCTGCAGATGCCCCACGGGTGCCCACTGTCTGCCGAGGGCAGTGCCTTCCGAGATGCCTGGCTAGGCTGGAGATTAGCGAGGAAGGGCACTGATGCAGTTGGCAGGGCTGGGCTGAGCACTGGCACCTGAGCCCGGCAGTGGGAGCCACTCTAATTAAGCCAAGTGATGAGACAGTCTGGTTTGCACTTGAGCGGCTCTGGCCCAGGCGGGGTGGAGATGTGGCGGGAGTGAGGAGTGCTGCTGGCAGCCTGGGTGACGAGGGTGTCTTTGGGGGTGGAGAGCGAGGCTGGACCTGAGAGCTCCCTGGGGTGTAGGAACTGCAGGACATAGGGGCTGGTTGTGGGGGGAGGTCCGGCTTGAGCAGCGGGATGAGTGGAGCTGCTGCAGTGGGGACACAGGAGGCGGTTGGTCTCGGGGAAGCAGAGATAAATTTGGGGTGTGAGAAAAGCAGCCTGGCACCAAGGAGAGCATAGTGTGGCCACGCCAGCATCAAGGAAGCTGCCTTTGGGGCAGGGCCTGGGCCCCAGGAGGGCAGGCAGCAGCCCTGAGGCTAGCAGCTGCACCCTGATGTGCCAGGGACGCCCGAGCATTCCATAGCACCCAGCACCGCCCATTGAGTCCCTGTGTTCCCATTTTGCTGTCCAAAGTCTCAGTACTTTTGCCTAAGGTCTCGTAGCTGGTGAGTAACAGAGTCTGGACCGGAATGCAGGGTGGTGGCACTACGCCTTTGCTCCCAGCCCTGTGTTGTTATGCCCCAAAGCGCTAGAGCCCCTCCCCCGAGTCTGCTGTAGCCTGCGGGTTGTCGCATTCAGCA
>NW_006159701.1:4450521-4451889 GCF_000334495.1 Tupaia belangeri chinensis | reverse complement strand
AGACTGGCTATGTGGATTGGCTGCACCAAGGCCATACTCCTTAAAAGCCTACTGGTTAAGGCAGCTGGATCCCATATAGCCAGCTGCATGGTTCGAGTCCCAGACCGGGCAGCTTGAAGAACACACCAGGTGCATGTGTGCCCAAAATCCCAAATGAGGGAGAGATGGAGGAGAAAGCCCCATGGGGGGTGTCCTCTTATTTTCTCTCTCATTCTGTTGCTCTGGGGCCTTTGTGCCCTCTGGCAAATTACAAAAAGTAAAATGAAGAAACCTAATATTGCAGAAGGCAGGACTGAGTGACAGGGAGGACAAAGCCTCCTGCACCTCGGGTGCCAGCCCTTGCAGGCACTGCAGAGCTACCAGGAATGTAGAGCCGGGCCTCTCGAGCTGGCCCTCTGCTTATGCGTTTAACAGACGCTGTCCTCACTGCGTGTTAGGGGAGGACAGTGAGCTACCAGCAGTGAGTACTGGCAGTGAGAGGGGATGCCATTGCTAAGGCAGGAGTAATCAGGGGAGGCTGCCTGCACGAGGGGTCTTTGCAACATGGCAGGACTTTCCTGTTTCCATAGTTGTAAGCAGAATCAGGTGGTGGGCCTTCCCTGTAGAAGGAGAAAGGGCATTTTCCTACAGCACTGTGACTGTCTAGAATTGTTTCCCCACCCTGCCCTTGGGATAAATTCATTCTCCCAACCCTCCTGGTCAGGGAGGATGAGGGCCTCTGTGCAAGAACTTCCTACTCCTTGAGCATTTGGCTCAGCTGGTGTGATTTGTCCAGGGGGAACAAAGGGTGCTGAGGGCAAGGCAAGTGAGGTGCTGGGGTGGGAAGCACTTTTCCCAAGGGGCAGGAGCAAGCCAAAGCTGGGGAGGAGATGGACACCAGGTTTTGGAGACCATGGCACAATCGGAAGGACTCCCAGCTTGCCGTGATCAGATTTGCATTTTACAAGATGACTTTAGCGGCTGGGGGTGGGGGGAGCAGCCACCGGGCGGGCGCTGCCGTCTTACCTGGGAAGTCTGCTGGTGGTGCAGCTGCCCGCGGTGCCCGTGGGAGGAGAGGAGTGGAGGCCCTGGAGGCAAGTGGAAGTGGTATTGACAGACTTGGGCTGCCCGATTGCTGCATGGGGTCGCAGTGCGAGGGTGGCCTCATAGTTCTGTGGTCCCCGGTGCTGGCGATTTGAGAGATAGCGAGACCTTCTTTGACCTTGAGTGCACCTGGGGAAACTGCCAGGTGAGAACTGAGCCCTTTGACCTGAGGTCCTGTGAGCTGTGGTAGCTCCTCAGCTTGCTGTGAGAGTAACAACCCCAGAGGCAGCTGCGTGCCCACAGGATGGCGCTGTGGATGCCCTCACGGGCGGGGCTGTGATTCCT
>NW_006159701.1:4443492-4449296 GCF_000334495.1 Tupaia belangeri chinensis | reverse complement strand
CCTGCTGTTTGCTCAGCACAGGCCCCTGAGCGCCGGCTCTACCCTAGGCTCTGAAGCTAGGAGGTCGAGACGGATAACAGAGCCCTCCTCACTCCTCAAGGAGCTCCTGGACACCGGGGAGACAGACACACAGGCTCTTGTTTACCTGCTGTAATGTTATTGCAGAAGGAGCCTGGGACAGGCTTCCTGGAGGAGGCAGCTCTTGAACTGAAACTCACATGACAAGGGTAGCCAAGCAACAGAGGGCCTGCCAGCCAAAGGGTCCTCTCAGGTACTGTCCTTGGTCAGACCAATTTCTACAATTAAAGGCCAGCTCTGTCTTGCAAGAGAGGACAGACTGTGACAGCCAGGGAGGCCTCAAGCTCTGGCCAAGGCCCAGGATGCTGCTGACCACTCGGCTCTGTCGTTGGCTCATCGGGCAGCTGGCAGGGCTGGCGTCTCCTTACCTCCCTCGGCCCTACTTCTTAAGTGTTCCCTTCATTGACCCCTGAGGACTCGGGCTGGCAAACCCTAGCTGCTCCAATAAGCAGCCACACCTGTGTGACCTAGGTGGCCCACGGGAGAGTTTTCATCCCGAGACAAACCTGGTCACCAACTAGTGGTAGAGGTAGGTGGGGCCAGTCTGGGAGGCTCCTTCAGGAGCGAGGGAGGCCCCTCAGGTAAGCTGTTGAGCTCCAGTTGGAGAATAGGCACACACCAGGCCCCTCCCCACCTGCTTCCCTGCAGGTCTGGCTCCCCGCCATGAAGGCCAAGGGACTGGAGATCTCGGGCACCTTCACCCGCCAGGTGGGCTCCATCTCCATGGACCTGCAGCTGACCAACAAGGCCCTGCAGGTCATGGCTGACTTCGCCATCCAGTTCAACCGCAACAGGTGAGTCCCCACGGCCACCCAGTGCCTGCAGCCAGCACCAAGGGCCGCAAGGGGCCTGGTCCTGCTTTCTGGAGAAGTGGTGCTCCTCTCCACCCTCAGGCCAAAACTCTATGGCAGGGATTATTTGGCTCAGTGATCTCTGTACATGGACTTTAGAATACCAGGCACAGTGAAAAGGGTGTCTTTTTTTTTTTTTTTTTTTTCCTCCCCCCGTTTCCCAAAGGGGAGGGTTAATGACAAAAACTAGTGGTAGAGGTAGGTGGGGCCAGTCTGGGAGGCTCCTTCAGGAGCGAGGGAGGCCCCTCAGGTAAGCTGTTGAGCTCCAGTTGGAGAATAGGCACACACCAGGCCCCTCCCCACCTGCTTCCCTGCAGGTCTGGCTCCCCGCCATGAAGGCCAAGGGACTGGAGATCTCGGGCACCTTCACCCGCCAGGTGGGCTCCATCTCCATGGACCTGCAGCTGACCAACAAGGCCCTGCAGGTCATGGCTGACTTCGCCATCCAGTTCAACCGCAACAGGTGAGTCCCCACGGCCACCCAGTGCCTGCAGCCAGCACCAAGGGCCGCAAGGGGCCTGGTCCTGCTTTCTGGAGAAGTGGTGCTCCTCTCCACCCTCAGGCCAAAACTCTATGGCAGGGATTATTTGGCTCAGTGATCTCTGTACATGGACTTTAGAATACCAGGCACAGTGAAAAGGGTGTCTTTTTTTTTTTTTTTTTTTGCCTCCCTCCGTTGCCCAAAGGGTAGTGTTACTGACAGAAATCCCTGGCTTCAGCCTAGGATCCTACCTTTGGCAAGCACCCCTAGTATCAACAAGGGGCCCGTCTTACACTGACAGCCCGGAGCTCCTCTCCCAGGCCCAAGTCACTCCGTCTCAGGGAGCAGGCCTGGGTGGCAAGGGTGAAGTCTCAGTCAGGGCCTCTGGGGTTGGTGCTGCCCCAGCTTCCCTCTCCACTGGGTTCCCCTCTGTGTGTCAGTGGAGAAAGCCTGGCACCATCATGGGTCGGGCCAGTGAGGCCAGGGCTCCCTGGGGAAGCACGCAGCCCCTCCTGATGACCCTTCTTCCTGAGCAGCTCTGTGATGAGCAAACCGAGCCTCTAAGAAGTTGACTGAAGGGGCTGCTTCCTCGGGGACAGCCTGTGGGCCAGCAGGTCTGACCTCGGGCAGACCAGGGAGGCTGGGGCAGCTGCGCCACTCGCCCTCAGGTGACCCACAGACCACAGGTGCACCCCGGCTGCTAAGAGCAGTTTCGATTGCTCCTCACATGTTGACTGTGTGCTGAACACTCCAGGTACCAGGCCCAGTGCCAAGGGCTCTAGGAGTGTTGTCTGCCTTGGGCCACCTGACAGCCCTGTAGAATTGATGGTTACCCACTTTTAGTAGGTGGTGACATCTGGGCTCAGAGAGGGCAAGCATCGTGCCCAGGGTCACACAGCAGGCAGTGGTGGACCTCCCAGAAAAGTCCGTAGTTCTGGGCCACCAAGCAGTCCTGGGATTCCCTGTGTCATCTGCTGTGAAGGCCCACCCTTCTCTAAGTCTTCATGTCCTCGTTTGGGAGAGGAGACAGTGTGTGCCTGTCCTCATTTCCACACGGTTAGCAACTGGCACGGCGGTGCCCAGCCCAGGCACACTGGGCGCTCAATGCACTCCCTGTCCCTGCAGCGTGACTGTCTTCCAAGAGCCAGTGGCTGGTGTCCCTCCCTGAGGCAGGTCTTCCTGATTGCCAGTGTGCCGCTTCACAGGCCGCAGCCTCTCCTCTCCTCTCCTGCAGAGAAGCCAGCCCCAGGCTCCTTCCTTCTGCCCACACGGCCACTGAGGGTGGTGGGTGGGAGTCCACCTGTTCTGGGCCTAGAGTCAGTGAGGTTGGCTCAGTAGAGAGGCTCTTTATCAACCGCTGCCCCCACCACGGAGCCCAGGGAGCCACCTGTCTGTGTCAGCACCTGCTCCCCTGCTCTCTCTGCGGGGGCTTCTCTCTCCCCAGCTTTGGCCTGGCCCCCGCCGCCCCCCTCCAGGTCCACGCGCCACTCAGCCCCAACCAGACCGTGGAGATCTCCCTGCCTCTCAGCACGGTGGGCTCAGTCATGAAGATGGAGCCTCTGAACAATCTCCAGGTATGTTCCAGGCAGGGCCAAGCACCGCAGTCCTGGGGGCTGGGGGGCCAGCTGGAGAGTCCTGGCTGGCCTGGCTGGCGTCAGCAGAGAGCTGTCTGGAGTCACGTTCTTGACCACAGGTGTGCCCGGGGAAGCCAGGTCAGAGGAGACAGGGGACATGGTTTCCACAAAAGTCAGGCGAGAGAACCTGCTCAGGGATGCCCTTCCTGGGGCCTCAGAGGTGGTGTCAGCACAGGAAGCAGGGGTCAGGCCGCAGGAACTGACGGGGCCCTTGTGCCTAGGTGGCTGTGAAGAACAACATCGACGTCTTCTACTTCAGCACCTTGTACCCCCTGCACATCCTCTTTGTGGAGGATGGGAAGATGGGTGAGTCCAGAAGGAGCCTCGGGGTCCCTGGGATGGATCCACGGCTTGGGAACCTGGCCGAGGCAGTGCCTTCGCCCAGTGTTGGCAGGTTCACTGGCCCCAGGATGGAGTCTGGGAGCAGAGCTTGGAACGAGCAGCACACCCAGAGCCCAGGGCCCCATCTGTCTGGCTCTCACCCTACGGGTGCGCTGAGCCTCATGGGAGCCGCCTCACCCCTCAGCCTGTCCCACGGCTGGGGAGCCCAGTCATGTCACACTCCTGGTGCCCATCTTCCTCCCGCGTGCCAGGGCCCCAAGAGGGCTGCGCCTGGCCCCAGGGCTGCGTGGAGCCCTTGGCTTCCAGCATCTCACACTCGCCCCAGAATCCCCGGGAAGCAGGCTGGGACCGATGAGCAGGCTGCTGAGGGCCTGGGCAGGGGAAGGCCTGTGGGGCTCAGAGGTGAAGCAGGGTCACTTAGGGACCGGCTTGGTGCCTCACAGAGCCAGGGGTTGCTCAGGGAAGCGGGCGGGGTGGTGGAGGAGCAAGTGCCTTTCCACAGCTTTCAGTGGCATGTGACGGCCAGCCCCGTCTCCTGCCAGGTGCTGTCGAGGGCCCCAGGTTTCTTTTTCTTTTTCTTTTGGAGAGGTTTTTTTGCCATAGGGCACTTGTGCTCGCCAGAAAGACAGAGACAGAGAGACAGAACGAGAAATCACCCCCCAAGGGAGATGGCCACGCCGCAATCCCTTCTCCTCTCGGGATCTTGGGCACGCACGCATTCATGCCGGCGTGAGTTTTGAGCCACCAGGTCCAGGACTCGAACCGCAGTCGACTACATGGGAGTTCAGCGACATAGCCATTACGCTAACTGCTGGTCCCAAGGGCCCCAGGTTTCTCAGGGCCGGTCTCTTACCCCACCCCACCTACCGTCCAGACCGGCAGATGTTCCTGGCCACATGGAAAGACATTCCCAATGAGAACGAAGCTCAGTTCCAGATCAGAGACTGCCCCCTGAACGCAGGTGAGCACTCCGTCCTCCAGCCCAGCCCCTTGGTCCACACTGGGCCCCTCCTGGCACTGACCGTCTGACCCCACAGAGGCTGTGAGCGGCAAGCTGCAGAGCAGCAACATCTTCACCATCGCCAAGAGGAACGTGGAGGGCCAGGACATGCTCTACCAGTCCCTGAAGCTGACCAACGGCATCTGGGTGCTGGCAGAGCTGCGGGTCCAGCCGGGCAACCCCAGCCTCACGGTGAGGGGCCCTGTGCCTACCCTGCCCACCCCACAGCCTCCACCAGCCTGTCCTGGGCAGGGGTGGTTCTGATGGGGTCCTTGTGCCAAGGGTTCCTTCAGGACTGGGTCTGTCCCACTAGGGAACGTCTCAGAAAGCTCCCAACTCAGCTCTGTCCACTTACCCAGTAAGCGCCGGGCTGGGTCCCAGAGCAGTGAACTGGACTAACATGGTCTGAGGTTGGGGCCAGGAGGTAGCCCTGGGGGCTGGGCCCCAGTCGGGGGCAGTGACATGACTGGGTGCAGGCCCTGGCCCTGCTCCCATGTGAGTGCCGGGGCCCGGCTGGGAGGACGCGTTCCCGGGAACCCAGGCCACCCAGTCTCTCAGCCAGGCCCGTCAAGAGATGGGCTTCGGGTGTGTGCTGCTGTCCCAGCCCGAGAGCCCCGGCTTTGCTTCTCCCCGCCCCACCCCCCAGTCTCTGGTAGGCACGGCCCTCCAGACATGGCCTCTCCTGGGCCCTGCTGGCGGTGCTGCCTGTGGGTGGTTGGGGCTGCAGCGGTGGCTTCGGTGGTGGTAATCTCCGTCTCCCTGTTTGGTCGCTGCATGTCGCCTCCCTGCCGGTGCCGTGTGCAGGACTTGGAGGTTAGCAGACCGCCCCCTTTTCCCCATTCCCCCGGCCCTCCCCAGCCACATCTCCAACCCCGGGTGCACCCCAGGTCTCCCATCCACCCTCAGCCTCACCTTCCTGCTCCTAGACCCGGGCAGCCTTGCACAGACCCCTCAAAGGAGGCCCAGGGACCCCGGTGGGGCTAGTGCCACTGATTTCTGGAATTCTCTTCCCCCTCCCTGCACCCTTCACGGCCAGGGATTCTGAGTGGCAAGGATAGGCGGCTCCTCCCCCCACCTGTGAATGCCTGGCTCAGACGGCAGAGCCAAGACAGTTTCTGATGTTCCTGCTTCCTGTGCAGGAAACCAGGGACACCCTGGCACCTCTGCCTTCTCCTGGCAGGGACCTGCCCCCTCCAGGTTTCCCATCAGGTCCAGTCCTGGGGCTCCCTGTGGCCTAGGCAGCCTGCAGGGTAGGGGCCAGGCCCAGCAGGCAGTCCCAGCCCTGAGTCAGCCGCGTGCCCGACAGCAGGCGTGTGGGCTGCTGGTATATTCGTTCCCTGCCCACGGCCGCAGCAGCCACCCCCTCTGCTTTACTTCACATCTGCTTGGCTGCCGGTGCTCCCGAGCCACGTGGGCAC
>NW_006159701.1:4433745-4443267 GCF_000334495.1 Tupaia belangeri chinensis | reverse complement strand
TGCACCGCGAGCCACGGGTCCACCCCACGCTGTTCCATCTGGTGCCCACTCCTCCCTACCCCACCCCCTCCCTTCCCAGAGAGGAGCCCCAGGGATGAACGCTCTCTCTTTGCCACTCTCCCCACCTGCAGCTGTCCCTGAAGTGTCGAGCACCAGAGGTGTCCCTGCACGTCTACCAGGCCTACGAGACCATCCTCAAGAACTGAGGCCCTGTCAGCACCCACCCCAGCCGTCTCCGGTCCCACCAAGAAAGCCCCGGGGGGGTTAGCACCTCCTCTCCCTCACAGGAGGGGCCGGGCTGGGCTCCTGGCCCCCAGGGGGCTCCCTGGTCCTGACTGCAGCCCCCACCTGGGGCGGCGCCCCTCCTAGGGTGAACTCTCCATGTCCTGGGATGCCCCTCTTCTGTTGCTGCTGACGTTTGGGGTCAGGTGAGGAGGGGACCAAAGGAAATAGAGCCAGAACGCAGCAGAGGCTGCCCGGGGGCCCAGGCTGCTGCTCTTCCTTCCCCCCCAGGCCCCGATTCTCAGGCTTCCCAGGGTTGGTGTTAGAGGCCTTCTTTCCCACCACCGCCCATTGGCTGGGCCTGCCAGCCTGTCCTGGGCACATGGGGAGGCCCCATGGTACCAGAGCAGCTGCCATCAGGGCCAGGGGCTCCGGGGTTCTCCATCGGTGCTGGCAGAGGGCAGAGCTGAAGTGGGGAGCCCAGGGCCTGCCCCACCCACCTGCATCTGCCAGGCTGGTCCCCTCGGCCCCTAAGCGGCGACCCTCATGGTCAAGATCAGGCAGAGGCTCCCAAAGCCCCTGTTCCAGGCTCCTGTCCCCACTGCCTGTTTCTGCCCCTGAAGACGGTCACTGCCGATGGTAGGTTCCTCCGTGTCCCCTCAGCCAGCCCAGGGCTCTGGAGCAGAAAGGGCCAAGGGAGGGGCTGCAGTGGGCTCGCAAGGTGTTTGGAATTTCTCTGGGTTTCTCTTTAGTGTCTGCTACCCTCTTCCTGGCCCCCCGAGTCTCAGTGTGTCCGACAGCATTAGGTAGTCCTGTTACCGCTGTTAATAATAAAGGACGAGTCTGCTTTTGGCAATCACAGACACTTTTTTCCCTCTCCACCAAATGTCCAGGTTGGGGACGGCCCGGAGTGGCTAGGGATGGCTTCTGACCCCTGCGGTAACTGTATCAAATATATATAAATAGACAATATATATTGTATGTTTACTCTTATTTTCCAAAAGAGAATGAATAAAAATGATGACATCAAGTGTGTCCCTGGCCAGTGTGTCAGGTCCTGAGGCTCCTCTGGGCAAGAGTCCTGGGCTGCAGGGACCCCAGGGCCGAGGCCGGAGCTGTGCTCCTACGGCCCCTCTCCTGGCACCACACAGCACCCTCCCTCGGGCCTGGTCTTGGGAACTGGCCCCACCCTGCTGATGCTGTCACCTTCTGATGCTGTTCGGCAGGGCTGGCAGCCCGTTCTGGTTTTCTCAGCTCCCTTCCATCTGGGAGCAGCCTGGAAGAGGGGGTGGGCGAACAGGCTGGGCCAGCCACCACTGGGGACGTCTCATGTGGCCCTGGGGCCCAGGGCAGGGAGTGCTGGCCAGCCGCAGATGCAGCCAGGCAGCCCTACCTCTGAGGAGGGAGCAGCAGGGCACCTCACAGCCCATTGCAGCCCCAGCAGCCAGGAACTGGTCATTAGCAGGGGCACCAGCTCTCCGTTGCCACCTCTGTCCCCTGGGATATGGCTTTGCTGCCCCAGGGACCACAGAGGCTAGAACCAGACAGGCCTGGGTTGCCCAGCCCTAGCCTTAATCTCTGAAAGCCCGTAGATCTGTGTGCCCAAACCTGCCCTGCTGTGGACTACAGGGACAGGGGTGAGCCCTTGACGAGAGACTGTCATCCTGGCCTGTCATGTCACCTGCCATCCCTGGCCCAGACACCCTGAGTGCACTCAGTGGACGTCTGTGGAGCTGCCCTCCCCACCCCCACGGCCTGTGTCGGGTCTCAGCCACGCAGCAGCCTCCGCCTGCATGTCCCCAGCTGTGCACGATGAGGCCCAGAGCCTGGGAATGTAAGATAGCTGTCCCCACTGAGATGACAGGCAGCTGGAGGCATAGGCCAAGCCCCTAGGCGGAGGAGAGCCGCTGGGAAGGGCAAGCTGGCCTGATCAGACAGAGGCTTTGGACCGCCATTGGACACCTAATTCAGTCTGGCTTGAGCCTCGGGCAGTTGTGGCCCTCTTCTAGCGCCCACCATGGTGGGGCCCAGCATGCATTGCAGAGGCTTTATAGACACGGGGAAACTGAGGCAGAGAGGGCCTGCACGTCCCCAGCTCCCCATCACTGCGTCAGAAAAGCAATCACCGGGGCCACCTTTCAGACCCAGGCCCAGGCCCAGGAGACGTGCTCTAGGGAATGACAACTTACAGTCTGCCCAACCTGCTGCAGTTCCCCTGTCGCCGCCTCACCTCACCTCACCTCTGGGAACCCATCACGTGTCCCCCTCGCATGTGGGACTGCCTGACCTGGGAGGCATCCTGTAGCTAGGAGAGTTTCTAAATTTATATATATACACACACACATATATATATATAATTTTAATTACTATCATTATTTTAATTTGCTATAGTGCATACACCAGAAAGAGGGAAAGTGAAATGAGAAAGCAAGCCTCCAGGTCTGGGACTTGAACCGCGCTCAGCATGTTAACCACCATGCCACCTGCTGTCCCGGGGAGGCTCTTCTGAAGACTCTCCAGCATCTTGAGCCCTCGCAGTGGGAAATTCAGTCATAGCCACAGCCCCTTCTGGAGGGTCCAGCAGACTCCAGGGCCAGTGTGTTCCCCGGTGTGTGGACTGCTAGAGCCCGTGGCACGGCCGTGGCTCATATTCTGTCATCTACACCAAGTGGATCGTGTTGGTTTTTACATTTTTGGGGGAGAGGTTTTTGCTACAGGGCACGTGTGCTTGCCAGAAAGACAGACAGAGACAGAGAGACAGAATGCGAGAAATCACCCCCCAGGGGCGATGGCCATGCTGCAGTCCCTTCTCCTCCATTCTCCTCTCGGGATCTTGGGCACACACGCACACGCGCCCGGCATGAGTTCTAAGCCACCGGGTCCGGGACACGAACCGCAGTCGGCTACCTGGGAGTCCAGTGACAGCCATTACGCCAACTGCTGGTCGCAGATCGTGTTGGTTTTTACAGAAAAAGTGGTTCAGGGCCATGGTAGAGCCAGCCACACAAAGGAGAAAGTCCTGCCTCCCCCTTCCTCGGCCCTCAGTCTAGTCTTCCTCCCTAGAAGCAAACGACTGTTGCTAGAACTTTCTCCCAGGGACATTCAGCGCATGTGGATTCACAAATCCATGTGGCTGTTCCCTTGATATGTGCCAGCTCATTTCTCTAAGCTGCCTGTCCCTTCTGGGGCTCGTCCCCAGCGCCTCGCCCAGCTGGGCTGCCGGCAGCCGGACTGCAGATGGACATCCAGGTGTTCGTCTTGTCTGACTCCAAGCGCTGCTGCAGCGAGGGCCCTCCTACATCCGTCCTTGCTGTGGCACACATGAGCTGGCCCAGGGGTGCTGGCCCAGAGGGTGTAAGCTGCACACAGTTTAAATGCTGGTTCTTATCCCGAAAAGGCAACACGAGGCCAGGTGGCAACACCACGGTAAGAATGGACCCATACTGGAGGGTCCCCAGTTCGCATCCTGGGGCCTCCCTGGGTACTCTGTGGGTGTGTGCATGTGAGCCAGCTGTGAGCCCGACTAACCGATGCTGGGGTGGACTTTGGCACGAGGACTCTTTTGGAATGCCTTTCTCCCTCCATTTGTCCCTCCCTCCTATGGAAGAGATTTTTTTTTAAAGAAAAAAGTAATACATTCCCTCGATTCAAAATTCAAAGAATAGAAAAGTCCTGGGCCCCTCCCCCTCATCCTCTCCAAAGGACTCCAGTACTACTTTCCAGATTGAAGGGTGCCTTGTGTTTGCCCCCTTGTCCCTGAGTGCAGCAGCCCCATCCTGACTGTTCTTGTAACGCAGAGGTTTTCCATCGTCCGTCCATTCCAGTGTCCTTGGGCCTTTTTGGTAACAGCTGTGTGGATTCTGTTCAGTGGAAGAGCCGCCTAGAACCTGCTTCCAGGATGTGCATTGAGTTCTCGCCCAGGTGTTCCTAGAGCAGGACATTCTCCAAGAACATCCTTGTTTATCACTGTGTAAAGTAGCTGCCTTCCTGAGAAGGGACTCGCTGGGCCGAGGTAGGTGCATTTACGATTATGAAAGCTGTTGTCGAAGTGCCAGTTCGGCCCTCCACCAGCAAGGCACGAGTGTCCTTCCACACTATCACGAACTCAGTGTATTATCAGAGTAACTGGTACTTTCTTGCTATGTTTGATTGATTGATCGATTGATTGTAGATTTTTTCCATAAGGCATGTGTGCTCACTTGAAAGAGACAGAAAAAGGCAGGGAGTGAGAAATCACCCCCCGAAGGGAATGGCTGCACCACGATCCCTTCTGTATTCTCCTGGGATTTGGGGCATGCGTGCATATGTGCCTGGCATGATTTTCTTTTTTTTAGAGAGAGATTTTTGCTATAGGGCACATGCACAAAACAAAAGAGAGAGAGAGAAATCACCTCCCAGGGGGGATGGCCACACTACAGTCCCTTCTCTTAGAATTTTGGGTATGCACACACTCACACCTGGCATTAGTTTCAAGCCACCGGGTCTGGGACTTGAACCATGGTCAGCCATGGTGCGAGTCTAGCACCCCAACCATGATGCTACCTGCTGGCCCCACCGGCATAGCTTTCAAGCCACCAGGTCTGGGGCTCAAACTGCACAGTTGGCCATTTGGAAATCCAGCACCTTAACCACCATGCCACCTGCTTGCTGTTTGAAATGTTCCTCCTTGTGTTTTCAAGCTGTCTGTACGTCCTTTACTGTGACCTGTCTTTCTCTGTATATGTATATATATTTTTTTCTTTTTTGCCCATTCTTTTATATGGTTATTGGTCATCATCATGCTGATTTGTCACCACTTCTCCCCCTTTCACTACTGCATTTTTACTTTCCCATGCTTTTGTAAAATGTAATTTTTCTTTTAATCTATTCCTTCCAGTACTTGTTTGATCTTCGTTTTGCATTTCAGTCGTGTTCCATCTGGGCTTTATGTAGGAACAAAGTAGGGATCCAACTTCCCCCTTTCCCCAGATGGTTTGAATAATTCATCTTTTCCCCACAGATTTGAAATGCCATTTTTATCATATACTAAGCTCTTACGTATATTCGGGTGTTTTTCTGGCCCCGGCTCTGTACCAGAGAATTTATCTATTCATTGGCTATTACCCTTTGTTTTATTTTTAAAGAATTATTTTATTTAACTTTATTTATCCATTTATTTATTTATTTATTTATTTTATTTGACCAGAGAGGGACAGAGTGAGAGAGAGAAGAGAAAAAGAGGGAAAGGGAGAAAGCAAGCCACCAGTACTCCAACCATGGTCGGCCACGTGGGAGTTCACTACTGTAACCATCACACCCCATACTAGTCCTGGCTACCATCATTTTTAAAAAGATATCTTTATTTTTAAAAAATATTTCTTTCTTTATTTTTATTTGTTATTATTTATTTATTTTATTTTATTTTACCAAAGAGACAGAGAGAGAAAAGGTGAAAGTGAGAGGGCCACCAGGTCCGGGATGCGAACCGTGGGCAGCCATGTGGGAGTCCAGCACCCTAACCACCACGCCAGCTGCCGGCACCATGATATCTTTATGTTTTGATAACTTTTTAAAACTTCATTTCTTTCATGAGAGTCATCCTTAGCTTCACACTGGGATCTTCACTCCAGGGCCCACCGTCAGCTGCAGACAGCCTGAGTCACAGAAGGGCGCAAGTACACCCACGCATGCTCACGGAGGCCCTGGGACATGAACCCAGGACCTTTCCCTGTGACTCCTGCCCCACCACCAACCCCTGTTTTGATCATTTGTAGTACTCTCCTCTTTTTTTTTTCAGTTGGCCAGAGGGCACTTGTGCTTACCCAGGGGAGACAGAATGGGAGAAGACGCTCCCACTGGGGTGTGGCCAAGCTGCAGTCCTGGCTCCGTTTCTCCATGCTGTTGGGATCTGGGGCACACAGGCCTACGTGGGCCTGCTGTGCTGTCCATGCCAACTGGGCCAAGGGTCAAACTGCCATCCCTCACGTGGAATTTAGCTCTGTTAACCACCAGGCTCCATGTCTGGCCCTGAAGTACCGTCTTCTTCTTCTTCTTTTTTGGGAGAGATTTTTTTTGGAGGGGTGCGGGGAGAGATTTTCACTGTAGGGCGCGTGCGCTCACCAGACAGACAGAGAGAGACAGGGAGACAAAGCAAGAAATCACCCCCCAGGGGGGATGGTCACGCCGCAATCCCTTCTCCTCCATTCTCCTCTCAGGATCTTGGGCACGCACGCACACGCGCCCAGTGTGTTTTAAGCCACCGGGTCCGGGACGTGAACCGTGGTCGACTACGTGGGAGTCCAGCGACATAGCCATTACTCTAACTGCTGGTTCCCAGGGAGAGATTTTTGCTATAGGGCCTGTGCGCTCTCCAGAGAGACAGAGAATGAGAAATCACCCCCTGAGGGGATGGCCACACTGCAGTCCCTTCTCCTCCATTCTCCTCTTCGGATTTTGGGAACACACACACATATACTCCCTGCATGAGTTTTAAGCTGCTGGGTCCAGGACTCGAACTGAGGTCTACTATGTGGGAGTCCAGCAATATAACCATTATGTCCTCTGCTAGTCCCTTACTCTCCTTTATTCGATTCAAACTTGAGAATTGTCTTTTTTTTTTTAAGTTGATAGTATTTTTATCTGGATAATATCAAATGTTTGGGATGAATTGACATCCTTATGATGTCAGTAATATTACAACTTTAGAGGCCAGCAGGGGGTGTAGTGATTAAGGGCACTGGACTCCCACATGGCCAACTGCAGTTCGAGTCCCAGAACTAGCAGCTTGCTTTCTCACTTTCTCTCTCTCTCTCTCAGTCTGACCCTCTGTGGTCAAATATAAATGAATAAATAAATATATAAAATAATTATTTTTAAAAAAGATTGTGAGACCCAGATCTGATAGCTTGAAATCATGTCAGGTGCCCATGCATGCGTGCCCAAAATCCCAGGAAGAGAAATGAAGGAGAAGGAATTGAGGTGTGGCCCTCCCTACTGGGCGGTGACGTCCCACTCTCCCTCCCTCCCCACCTCTCTGGGGAGCACACACACCCTATAGTAAAACCTTAAAAAAAGAAAGAAAAACACGGTGCACGTGTGTGTGAGCGTGCAGGGCGGCCATTCCTCATGGGGGTGCGTTCTCACTTTCCCACTCTCGCTGCCTCTCTCCAGCAAGCAATGCACCTTCTAACAAAGTGGAAAGTATATATATTACAAAGACACATAAAGTGGGAATCAGTGGAAAGTTAACTACTCCTGCATTTGCATATAAAGTTGCAATTTATTTTTAGATTTTTTTTTCTAGAGAGGTTTTGCTATAGGGCATGTGCACTCACCAGAAAGACAAAGAGACAGAGAGACAGAAAGCAAGAAATCACTCCTTTGGGGGATGGTCACGCCGCAATCCCTTCTCCATTCTCCTCTCGGGATCTTGGGCACGCACACAAAGGCGCCCGGCGTGAGTTTTAAGCCACCGGGTCCGGGACTCGAACTGCGGTCAGCTACATGGAAATCCAGGACATAGCTATTACACCAAATGCTGGGCCCGCCACAGCATGTTTTTCAATGTCTGGGACTTAAGCCAAGCAGCCAGCCATGTGGAATCCAGCCACCTTTGCTACCATACCACCTGGTGGCTCATCTTTATAATATTGTTTTCATCTTCATGATATTTTGAAGAATTACTTTATTTAACTTTATTATTTTGTTGTTCATTTGTTTGAACAAACTACTGTATCACGCTCTCTCTCTCACTCCTGGAAGAAGTAAATAAATAAAGAGGAGCCAGCCAGTGGTGTGGTGGTTGGTGTGGCTAGATCCCACGTGGCTGACCGTGCAGCTTGAGTCCTGATGTGGAGGCTTGAAAAACTTGCCAGGTGCGTGTGGGTGCATGCCCAAAATGCTGAGAGGAGAATGGAGGAGAAGGGATTGCAATGCGACCATCCCCCAGGGGTGCTTTTGTACACTCTCTCTCTCTCTCTCTCACTCTCTCTCTCTCTTTCTTTCCAGCGAGTGCATGTGCCCTATAGCAAATTTTAAAAAGGAAGGAAGGGAGAGAGGAAAAGAAGTAGAAGGGAATAAGTTCTTGCATGAAACATTTCTTCTTCTTTTTTTCTTATAGAGATATTTTTTTTTTGAAGTTTTTGCTATAGGGCGTGTGCGCTTGCCAGAAAGAGAGAGACAGAGAGACAGAAAGCGGGAAATCACACCTCTCCCAGGGGATGGCCATGCCGCAGTCCCTTCTCCATTCTCCTCTCGGGATCTTGGGCACACACATACATGCACCTGGCGTGAGTTTAAGCCACTGAGGTCCAGGACTTGAACCGCAGACAATTACATGGGAGTCCAGTGACATAGCCATTACGCCAACTGCTGGTCCTATTGTAGAGAGATTTTTGCTACAGGGTACATGTGGTAGATGGCCACGCAGCAGTCCCTTCTCTGTTCTCTTGGGATTTGGGGCACACACACACACACACACACCTGGCGAGAGATTCTAGCTGCCAGGTCTGGGACTCAAACCATGGTCGGCCATGTGGAAGTCCAGTGCCTTAACCACTACACCACCTGCTGAATCCTGAGCATTTATTCTTACACATATTCATGAGTATTTTTCATTTTGGGGTACCTTTTACAATTTTTTTGTAGGTTTATTTCTTCCATGAGAGGCAGAGACAGACAAAACCCACCAGAGTCTTCACACCATCATCCACCCCCAGCCTTAGCCCAGATCACAGGCGTGCCCACATTCGTGCTGGGAATGCTCAAGGCTGCCTTAAGACGTGAACCCAGGACCTAGCCATGCCGGGCCAGCATCGTGAGGTTCCTTTTCAAGCAGGCCCTTTTCCATATATATAATATGTATAGTATAAACACAGAACTGATACCTTTGTAACGTAAAATAAATAACAAATTATGTAATGCATAACGTTTAAAGTAAACTCCAGATTGTCTTCACATGTTGCTCGTTTTCCCACCTCTGTTCTAAGATCCCACATTTCCATGTGGTCCTCGCCTCTCCTTATGTCTCTGCCAGTTTCTCTGCATTTCCTTGTTTTTTGTGGCCTTGACAGTTGCCAGGAGTCCTGGTCAGGTATTTTGCAGAATGGTCCTCAGTTCTGGGTTGTCTGTGTTTTTTTCCCATGGTTAACCTGGTTAACCAGGAGTTCTTAGGGTGACACCACAGAGATGCCCCTGTCGTCAGGCCCCAAGAGGAGAATGGAGAAGGGATTGGCCATCCCCCTGGGGGGTGATTTCTCCCTTTCTGTCTCTCTGTCTTTCTGGCAAGCGCACATACCCTATAGCAAAAACTTCTCAAAAAAA
>NW_006159701.1:4431402-4433470 GCF_000334495.1 Tupaia belangeri chinensis | reverse complement strand
GCACAAATGTCCTCATAAAAAAACCTTTAAAAAAAAAAAAAAAAAAAAAGTAACTCCGAGCTCCCCAGTGGCTGAGGAGAAGAGTGAAAACAGATCCAGGCCCCAATCCACTTTGGAGAAAACACCCCGTGTTCTGGAGAGACGCCCTCTGGTGGCTATCATTTCCTACCTGGAATCTCCACATTTATCCCATCAAGATTCCTCTGCCCTCCCTTCACGTCCCCTAGGCTGGCATAGCTGTGTCGTCTGTGCCTTTACAGTTTCTAGATCTCACATGTCCTAGAATCTTCCTTCTTCAGGCAGAACTTTTATTTCTTTTTTGAAAGTTCGTTTTGAGGGGCAGCAGGTGGCATGGTGGTTAAGGCTCTGGATCCCACATGGCCAGCTCTGTGGTTTGAGTCCCAGACCCAGTGACCTGAAATACACTCCAGGAATGTGTGTGCATGCCCCAAATCCCGAGAGAAGAATGGAGGAGAAGGGGTTGTAACATGGTCACCCCCTGGGGGGGTAATTTCTCACTTTCCCTTTCTCTCTCTCTCCAGCTAGCGCATGCACCCTCTGGCAAAAAGTCTAAATGAACAAACAAAATCCCATCTCGGGCTTGCCCAGTCGCACTGTGATTAAGTGCTGTGTTTTAGAAGCCAGATTCACATGGCTGACCGCAGTTCAGATCCCACCCTGATGGCCTGAACAGCTCACTGGCACATGTGTGTGCCCAGAATCCTGACAGGAGGGAGGAATAAAGGCAGAGGGATTGCATCATGACCAGGCCCCACCGGGAGGCTTCCTCTCCATCTCAGGCATCTGATCTCTGGCAATATTATAACAGGTCAATGAAGAGAAATAAGTAACAAGCCGTCCCAGCCTCCTGGCAAGCAATGAGATCTGGAATATTTGTTGAAGAGATGAATAATGAAGTCCTGGGTCCGCGCAGTAACAGCTGTCTGTGCCTTTCACCACGCAGAGGTCAGAGATGGGGACCCCCCACCCCCCCCACACACCATTGTAGGGGAGGAGAGCAGAGGCAGAGGGTGGGGCTGGGCAGACCCAGACTTCCTGAGCTGTGGTGGGGAAGAGCTTCCCCACCAGCTGCGGGGATGTGGGCTCTGGGCATCTGGCTTACAGGCTGCAACCCTTAGGCCAGAAGCTGCAGGTGCAAACTGGGGCAGGGAACAAGGCCCCAGGTGAGGGGCACAGGTAGGCCAGTGTCCCCATCTTTCCGTATTCCTCTCCAGCCTTCCCGGCGGCTTTGGGGCTGAGCTGCTAGGGCTGACTGTGTGCTGGGCTGTGCACGGTCTGTCCTCGCCCTCCCTAGGGCTCTCCCTAGGTGAGTCATGGGCAGAACTGTCTGGGGGCAGGCAAGGGGCTCAGAGGAGGCTTCCCCTTTCTGGTCTTGGCTTCCCCATCTCGAAAACAGCGACCTACTGATACCAGGTGGAGGCCGTAGGTTCAAGGATCACTTAGAGAATAGTTTAGTAAAGGCCCTGGCACACAGTGGGTTCTCAAAAAACAGTGGAAGCTTCTCGAGGTGTCCTTCTTTGACAGGTGCCGGGCAGAGACCCAGCGCAGTGCGGCGATTTTGTCCAAGGTCGCAGCTGGGCCCCAATCCGACCCCGGCGTCTTGACTCCAGGGGGCCGGGGTTTGTCTGGAGCCGGTGTGGGGACAGGCTGTTTGGAGGAGCGGACGCGGGCGTGGGTGGCCAGGGACTGCTATTTTGGAGCGGAGGAGAGGAGCGCGGTGCGCGGAGGGGGATGGGCCCGCTCCTGGCTCCCTGCCCCCCAGTCACCTTCCTGCGACCCTTCCCGGGAGGGGCGTCCCAAGGGGGTGGGGACAAGTGGGAGGGGCGGGCGGTTACCTCATCACCGCCTCCGGGGGGGCTCCCCGCTCGCTTGCGGCGCCGGCTCGGGCGGCGACTCCGGACGCCAGAACAGAGGACAGAGGGACAGAGGGACAGAGGTGCCGAGACACAGCACCGCCCCCTGCGCCGCGCGCCGCTGCGAGACCACCGCGGCGAGGAGGTCGGACCTCGGGACCTCGCGCCGCCGCCGGGGCCCCCCGTCCGCGCTC
>NW_006159701.1:4428165-4430588 GCF_000334495.1 Tupaia belangeri chinensis | reverse complement strand
GTCGAGAATAAGCAGGACCCCCCTGAAGGGGATGGCGGGCGGGGGGGAGGGGACCAAGCCTGGAAGGCTGCGGGAAGTTTTGAGTAAAACAAATGGCAAACGCATCCCAAGTGGAAAGACCAGCAGGTGCCTGGCTTAACTAACCCCGCGGTCTCCCGGCCCTCGCGGGAGAGGGGTGGCCTCATCTGAGTGAGCTGGGGAGGGCTGGTAGGAGGAGGATGGGAGAGGGCGCAGGAGAGCCAGGCTCCCGGCACGACTCAGAAATGTTTACTCCGGTCGCCATGAGGACGGTAACACCCGGGGATGGGGCCGAGGCGCTGGGGTTAGTGTCAGGGCCCCGCAGGGGGGTGGGGAGCGGGAGGGCGGGAGGGGGCTTCGGTAAACTCCGGTCTCTTGCCCTCAGGAGTGTCCAGACCCCAAGGACTGGAGCTTGCAGGACACGGACGCCTTCGCGCTGGTCTACGACATCTGCAGCCCCGACAGTTTCGACTACGTGAAGGCCCTGCGGCAGCGCATCGTCGAGACCAGGTGGGCGCGGCGGGAGGTGCTGGGGAGCTGGTGCTGGCCCGGCCCGGCCCGGCCTTGGCCCGAGGGCAGCTAGGTTCTCCCGGGGCTCGGGCCTTCCGGATCAGGCTTCTGCCCATGGGAAGGTCTCGGGTTGTGTGAGGTCTTGGCTCCCATGGGCTTGGTGTTTGCTGGGGACCTCGGACTGTGGAAGGGGGTGCGTCTACGCTTACACACCCGCTGGGGGGGACTCCCTGCCCGTGAGGGGCCTGGCACAGCGTCTCACTCCCCATCCGGCCCCCAGGCCTGCGGGTGCGCCTGAGGCGCCGATCCTCGTGGTAGGCAACAAGAGAGACCGGCAGCGGCTGCGCTTCGGACCGCGGCGCGCGCTGGCCGCCCTGGTGCGCAGGGGCTGGCGCTGCGGCTACCTCGAGTGCTCCGCCAAGTACAACTGGCACGTGCTGCGTCTGTTCCGCGAGCTGCTGCGCTGCGCTCTGGTGCGCGCGCGCCCTGCGCACCCGGCCCTGCGCCTGCAGGGGGCGCTGCATCCAGCGCGGTGCAGCCTCATGTGACAGGATTGGACGCCGCTGTGGATGGGTCCCTCGTCTGACTGCAACAACCAGGGGCCCAGCTTGGAGGAGACCGCCCAACCTGCGTCGGATTGGACGGGGCAGTGTCCTCCCTGATTGGAAGAGGAAAGCTCATATTCAGTCTCCTGGGCGACAGGCTTCTCTTTGAACCTCATTGGACCCAGCCAGGCCTCAATCCTCACTGGACACAATCAGTCTTTTCTGGGATCTTATTGGGTCACAATCCCATTGGATGGCCCGGACTTGGTCATGCATCTCTCTGGAAGCTCTCGGACTACCCTGACGCTGTATTGGACACACTCTGCAAGCCACACCTCTGGCGAGGTAATAAAAGGAAAAGCAATTCAAGCGTCCCTGCGACTTCCTGGATGGGCAGGCTTGCTCCTATACCTAGAGGTCAGAGCTAGCAGGTGTGGCCCCAGCAGTTAATGCCAGAGTCCCAACTTGGAAAAGAGCCCTGAAAAGGTGTGCTGGCCCCAAGGCTGAGTCCCCAAGAAACAGACAGGTGGCTGGAGCAAAACTTTACTGTCAGAGGCTCTGCTGGGCTACAGGTCCTCTGGACGCCGGGCTGGCCCGGCCTCCTCTAAGGCATTCAATAATATTAGTAATTAAATAGCAACGCTCATCCCCCAGCCGGAATGTACAACGGAGGTCTCACTGTGCCGTGTGGTCCCAAGGGGTCTGGTCCCATGAGGTCTGGTACTCAAGAGGCGGAGGGGGCTCCCTGATGCAGAGGGGGTTAAGGCCACAAAGGAAAGGGAGAAGGAGTGGGGGCTGGGGGCAGCCGGGCTGGTGCCATCACATCCAGGGATCTGGCTCAGCCCGTGGGGTGACGGAGTGCAGGGCATGCCAGGCCCCGAGCTCCGTGGGTCCCGATGGGCGGCGCGGGCCCCGAGGCGTGGGGATGCGTGAGGGCTTATGGTCTGGCTGCGTGTCCATCCGACCCCGTGCCCAGGCCCGCGAGAGTTCTGCACCAGGTCCATCTGGTAGGGGCCCCGAGCCGGGGCAGGGGCTGCCTTCGTCAGAAGAGCTGGACAGGGCTTGGCTGCGGGGCCCGGGCAGCCCGTTGGCTGTCCGGCCAGAGTCCCCAGGTTGGCCACACTTGCCGCCCAGGACGCTGAGGGACGACGAGGAAGAACTGGAGGAACAGTAGGCTGAGTCGGGAGCTGGGGCGTCCGGGGCGCGAGCTGGGTCAGGGGCTGGTCCAGTGGGGGTCCCGCTAGCAGCTGCCTCGAGGGCTCGGGCATTGGCCAGAAACTCCTCCTCCAGGCGCCGGAACAGCTGCTGCTCCTGCTGCGGGGCGGGCTGCAGGGGGGGGCGGGGGGGGGC
>NW_006159701.1:4424263-4428089 GCF_000334495.1 Tupaia belangeri chinensis | reverse complement strand
GGGGGCGCCGGCCAGGGCTGGGGGTGGAGAGTGGGGCTCCCCTGCCTCCGGAGGCCCCACGGAGCCGGCCCCGATCCAGCCGGTCTCGGGACTGGCTGCGCGGGGCAGGGGGCCTTCTCGGAGAGGCGGGGGTGGCTGTGGTCAGTCTCCGGCTGGGCCGCTCCCGCTGGGGGCCAGCGCCTGTCTCGTCACTGCGGGGGCTTCGGGGGGCGGTGTGGTGGCTCGGGCCGGAGGAGGCTGAGGAGTCACTGTCCCCGGAGTAACGCCGAGAGCGGGGGTGGGGGGGCAGCTGCTCCCGGGGCCTGGGGCAGGGGGACAAGAGAGACAGGAGCATCACGCAGGTGGACTGGGGCACAGGACTCCCAGGGGAGGAGCAGCAGGCCCTGCGGTGGCTGGTGGCCATCAGTCAGAGCATGTCTGTCCTGGGGTCTTCCAGGGAGAAGTGAGAGCTTCCTGTAGCTGCTCAGAGCCCCAAAGGTGGCAGGAGAAAGAGGTCTCCTGGGCCCTGGACTCCCTCCCCCCAGGCCTCTGGGCTCCCCAGGACAGCCAGCGGGAAGCCAGGCTGGACTGGCTGCTGCCCAGGGGCCCGCCCAGCTGTGTTGTTGGTGTGGCTGGGTTGCCATGGAGATGGGAAGCCAGGCCAGCCCCCACCCACGGGAACTTTTCCCAGGGTGTGAGTCACTCTGAAGCACTGACGTCATCCAGGCCAAGGCTGTCACCCCTACGCCCATGCCCTGGGCCCCTCGCCCCTCCAGCATCTCACCTGAGCGGGGTCTCAGGCCCCTCCTTTGTGCCTCGTAAGCTAAGGGGAGTCACCTCTGGCCGGGAGCCCCGCCGCTCGCTCCCTGGGACTGGGCTGCTTGGTCTCGGGCTGGGGGCAGGTGACACCCTCTGGGGGGAAAAGGTGCGAGTCCTGGACTGGGGCGGGCGGTGGGCTATGGCGAGAGAGGAGAGACGGTGGGTGTGAGGAAGGGAGCCACGGAGGCCTGCCCGCCCGACCCTGCCTGGGCACTGACCAGAGGAGGAGCAGCGGCAAGGGTCGTGCTTGTCCAGGTAGTGCTCCAGAGTGTCCCAGCCGCCGCCCACGCGCACCATCACGTGGCTCCTGAGCACCTGCGGGGCCCGGGGGTGGGGTGGGGGGACAGGTCAGAGCTGAGCCACAGCTGCCCCCTGGGCCTGCGGGCGCCCGCTCTCACCCGCACGAAGATGAGCAGGCTGGAGTCTCCCACGCGGTACTTGCCCTCGGAGACCTTGATCATGGGGAACTGGTCTGGGCAGGTGCACCGGCCCAGGATCTCCCTCACCTGGAGCCAGAGGGGAGAGATCGGAGGTCAGGGGCGGTCCCTCCTCCCGGGGCCTGGGCAATGGCTGCAGGGTCAAGAGGAAGTAGTCCTTCCTTCCGGGGAACTGGATGGAGGCTGTTGAGACTGAGCGGCTTCTACACAGGCCCTCACCAGCTCTCGGGGTGCTGGGAGCTGACCAGAACAAGACGGTGAGGTTGTGGCCAGGCACAGCCTGGGGCCCCGATGAGCAGCATCTCCACAGCCCCCAGCCCTAGGGGCACCCTGGAGCCTGTCCTCACTCCCCCTCCACCCACACTGCAGACAAGGAGACCGAGGCCCACAGGATGACCCAGCACAGCGAGGGGGCAGGTCAAGGCACAGGAGGGCAGGGCTCTCTGCCCCGAAGGACACCGGTGTGGGGACATCACCGACATGTGGGACACGGCCACCCGCCTGGCTGTGCACAGCTGCACACGTGCCCCCAGGCCCACAGCTGCCAGGCTGGCTGTGTGGGCGGCCCTGCCCGCCTCTCTGCCCACAGCGGCGCCGGGGGAAATGAGCAGGTGGGGCCTCTGGTGACCCTGGCCCAGGACAGGGTGGGGTGCCAGCCTCTGCCCACGGCCTTCTGGCTCCCCGCCTCCTGGGCAGCACGTCGGAGTCCTAGCCTCCTGATAAGGAGACTTATGGGCCAGCCTGGGGGAGGCAGGGACACCTCGGTCCTGGGAAAGGGCCGGACTCTATCAGCAGCGGCATGACCTGGGCAGTGGGAGGGAACTGCAGAGCTCCTGGGGGCTCCCCAGGAGTTCACTGAGCGCCTACTGCGTGCCAGGCACCTTGCCCAAGGCTTTCCACACCTCCTCTCAGCCAAGTAAAACGGCTCCCGCTCACCCTCGAGCCCATGAGACTGGGGGTGAAGGGAGGGCACAGAGGAGGTGCCAGACCACGCAGCCCCCCCAGATGGCGCACAGCAGTGAGCACATGAATGGAGGGGAGGCAGTGCCAGGCCCTCCCCCCAGCCCTCACCCCAGCTCCCCTCCCTTTCCATGGAGCAGGCTGTCCTGCAGATACCAGGGTGGACCCCAGGATGCAGGGCTGGACCACGGGATGGCTACACACAGCACAGCGAGGGCTGCCATGTGCGTGTGTGTACACGTATGTGCATATGTGTACACGTATGTGCATATGTGTACACATATGCATGCATACATGTTGGGGGCTCACCAGCTCATCCAGGTTGCGCAGGTCGCTGGGTGTCATGCGGGGCCCACGGCTGGGAGCCCCTGGAGCCGTCGTGGTTTCCACGGGGTCCTCCCCAGCAGTGCGGGTGTTGGCGGCTGGAGGTGTGGCCCGCAGCTCTCGCTCGATCTCCTGCTCGAACTGCACGAGGCGGGGGGCGAGCAGGCCGAGGCGGGCCCCGCGCCCGGCGACCTCCACCCGCGCCGGGCCACCTCCAGTAGGCACAGCACAACGCTCTTCTCGTTCTTACGCAGCACCAGGTCCTCAGTCTCGAACATGAGCACCTCGGGCACTCCCAGCTCTGAGCGGCACCAGCCGATGAAGGTGGCCACATTGTCGCGGGCCATGAAGGAGCCCGGGGCCACGCTGTGCGCCTGGAAGGCCACACCTCGGGCCGGTCGGGCAGCAGCCAGAGCCCGGGCGGCCTCAGTGACAGCGTTGGCATGTTGGCACAGGGTGGTGCCTGTGGCCAGCCCGCTCAGGAAGCCTTCGCCACCGGGCAAACCCAGGCCATACAGGGCGTTAAGCCACTCGGCCAGGTCCTCCTTCATGGCTTCCACGTAGGCCTCACTTGAACGGAACGGCCGGACGCTCTTGGCTGCTGAGCCGGCAATGCCCGCCACTGGGTCCGCCATGCCCGGGCCAGCCAAGTCACTGTGGGTAGGGGCAGGGGTACAGGGCGCCGTGAGGACGCTGCAGCCTCAGGACCGAGAACCCGCGGGCCGCCCGCTCCAGCCTGTGCTCGGTCCCATTCTGAGGCTCTCCCCTCATCTGCACGGTGGGTGCAGGGCCACCACCTGCTCCCCAGGGCCCACGGGGTCATTTCTACAGGCCACTTAGCGCCCAGGTGTTTGCTATCTGGTCCTGATTTTGGTCCGCCCAGGGGTCCCTCCCAGGCTGGAAGGTGATCATGCCCAGATCTGGAACCTAGAGACGTGGGATGGCCTGGACCACCGAGGCGATCAAGGGCTCCCGGTCCCCACCCCTGAGGGTGGCTGCCTTCATTGCTCCGGGCGGGTGCCCGTCCCACCTCCTGGGAAGGTCCCGGCTCTGCCCTCACCCCTCCCCGCGGCCTGTGCCATTGTAACCACGCAGCAGTTACGGGATCAGCAGCAGCAGGAGCTGTGGCTGCGGCTGCGCGGCAACAACTCCGTTTCCCGGACGAAGAAACTGAGGTGCCGAAAGGCTAAGAGCCCGCCGAAGTGGCAGAGCCGTGGGTGGAGGAGCCAGGGCGTCCGGGACGCAGCGTTGCTGATCTGGGGATCTGGGGTGTGATCCCGCAGACCGGCAGGCTGCGGCCAGACCCC
>NW_006159701.1:4403274-4423896 GCF_000334495.1 Tupaia belangeri chinensis | reverse complement strand
CCCCCCCCGGGTCTCCCCGGGCAGTGAGTGGAAGAGGGGCCGAGAGTCCCCAGAGCCACGACCAGCCCAGATGTCCCACCGCTACCGGGGCTAGTTCCCATTCCCGCGTCCACTCCTGGGGAGGACTTGGGGCCCTTTTACTCGTCCCTCCTCCCCCTAGAGTGGCCTCCTCCCGGGCTGGCGGTACGGCCTGTTCCCGAGACAAGTCAGGAAGCGATAGGGGCCGGGGGCTGCTAGGTCACCTCCGCCCGGGGGGACCTCCCCAGGCCAGATAACCGAGGCCCGCCGGCCGGCCCGGGATATGGGCCTCCTCCGCACAGTGCTGGCCTGGGAGTGACAGGCCCACCCAGCCTCTGCCCGCGTTCTCGCTTAAGGCTTATTGTTAACCCGAGGGTCTGGGACCCCTTTAAGGACACTGATAAGGTGGGGTGTGGAGGGGAGGCTAAGGCCGGCCGGCCGGGAGCCTGATGCTGGCCCTGGCCTGGGGTCTGGCCCGGAAAGAGAGGGAAGAGAGGGGATAAGAGGCCGCCTGGGTCGCCAGGCGCTGGAGGGTTAACCCTGTGGACTCTGCAAACTGCCAAGAAGGGACCAGGCAGGATCAGCGGGAAATCCTGCCCTGTGCAGTGCCCTGCTAGGCTAGCCAGGCCAGGCCTGTCCCCTGTCCAGCTGGCAGCCATGCTGCTCCAGAGGGCTGGTGGGGTGGCTTGGAGGGAAGCTGAACCACACAGCAGCCAATGCTCAAGCAGAACTTTAATAAAGCTCCTAGTGTGTGCATGCTCCTGTCATGCCCAAACTCAGGGCAGTGGATTGGAATATGACTGAAGAGGGACCGGGTTCACTGAAGGCCAGGGGATTCGGGGATTCGCGGATTCGCGGCGAGCCTATTGAGAGCCAGGTCTCTTGGTGCCAAGCTGTTCATGGTGGTTTCTGCCCTTGATACCCTGGGGGAGGCCCCTGGGCACCCTTCCCTCGGACCCTCCCTATCCCATGCAAGGGGGAGGAAGGCTGGCCTGTAGGTCATAGCACCCACTGCACGCTTTGAGCTCTAGAAGCCAAAAGCAGCACCACAGGGAACTTGTCTGGAGGGAGACAGCCCCGGGGTAAGTGCTGGGAGGACAGAGGTTAGGCGGGTAGCCAGGGCAGGAGTGTGGGTGTGCATTACGAGGCTGAGGCCACAGGGTTATCAAGGGTCAGGTGAGGGTGTGGAAGCCCTGGAGGGAGAGTTCCAGGCAGCAGGAACAGCCACTACAAAAGCCCTGAAGCAGGCACGTGCCTGCTGTGCTCAAGAAGAGTGTGGAAGGGAAACCAGCAGTTAGCGTAATAGCTATGTCGCTGGACTCCCACGTAGTCAACCGTGGTTCGCGTCCCAGACCCGGTGGCTTAAAACTCATGCCGGGCACGTGTGCATGCGTTCCCGAGAGGAGAATGGAGGAGAAGGGATTGTGGCGTGACCATCTTCCCTGGGGGGTGATTTCTCGCTTTCTGTCTCTATGTCTCTCTCCGTCTGTCTGGCGAGCGCTATAGCGAAAACCTCTCCAAAAAAAAAAAAAAAAAAAAGAGTGTGGAAGGGGTCAACTGCTGATTTGTTGGTTAAGGCAACCAAATCCCACATGGGGCTGCACGGTTCGATTCCCAGGTCCAGCAGCTTAAAAAGAACACCTGGTGGGACGAGATGGTATCATGGTACTGGACTCTCACATAGTCAACCATGGTTCAAGACCAGGGGCCGGCGGCTTAAAATTCATGCCAAGTATGCGTGCGTGTGTGCGTACCCAGAATCCCAAGAGGACAATGGAGAAGGGATTGCAGCATGGCCATTCCCCCTGGGGGGTGATCTTGCTTTCTGTCTCTCTGGTGAGCACATACACCCTATAGCAAAAATCTCTATAAAAATAAACGAACACTCACATGTGCGAGTGTGCCCAAAATCCTGAGAGGAGGGTGGAGAAGGGATTGCAGCGCGGCCATCCGCGGGGGGTGATTTCTTACCACCAGCCCTTGCCCCCCCGTCTCTGGCAAGCGCATGTGCCTTACAGCAAACTTAGAAAAAGAGAAGTGGGGCTGGGCCATCGTGAAGGGAGGTGGGGGACAAGGTTAGAGATCCGCAGAACAAGCAGGGCCTGTGGGGTGTGCTTCTTTTGAGGGACAAGGGAGCTATGGAGTGATGGGTTGATTTTAGGCCAGACTGCGTGAGAGGGAGTGCACTCCCTGATGGGACGAGATCCTTTAGCCTCTATATCTCTATCCCGTCAGGCTCCTAGGCAGTCACATTTGTGCCTGGCTGCACTATCTATTCCTCGTGAGAGATACACAGAGACAGAGACACAACACAGCACCCCTCACAGGGGCCAGATCCGGTGGTCCTTCCCCAGCCTCAACGCATCATGGACAGGCGTGCATCCTGGCATATTCAGGGAGGTCTCTGGACTTGAACCAGGAACTCTTCCATATGCATCAGTCTCACAGATCATTTAACTGCTGTGCCCGTCGACTGCCTCATGAATTCAGCCCAGGGGCGGTTGGCTCAGGTCTTACCAGGTCTCTGCTGGATCTCTTTGGTGCTGCTGAGAAAGCTGCTGATGTGAGCTGGGGAGAGGCCAGAGCCCCACGGGGAAGCCGATGGAGCAGGGCGGGGCTTGGGGGCTGACTGGCTCCTGGCTGTATTCTGAGAGCTGATGGCTCTTGCAGGAGAGCTGGGTGTGAGTGTGAGGACGGAGCCAATGACAACTCCTAGATTCCCAGATTTGGGGCTGAGCACTGGGAGGATGCAGCTGGAATATCTGGGGTCAGGTGTGGATGCTAAATAATTCTCAAAATTACCTGGCAAATTATACTTCGGTGTGTTTTCACTTTAGGGAAACTGAGGCTGCAAGGGCAAGGAGGAGTGGTAGCAGCCCTGCCGGACTCACTCCCTCCTGTACCTTGCCCTTCAGCACTCGCCACAGCAAGGGTAAGGGTCAGAGGGAACCTGATGGGCGTGACTAACCTGCCGTTGGTCAGGTGGGATGGGTAAGCTCCGGGTCTCTATTGCACCATTTGTAAAATGGAACAATAGTAGTGGAGATGTCAGTGTTGAGAATAATAGCATGACTCAGCTCAGATTGGTATGGCCCCAGGACAGAGCGAATGCCCACTAGGCTCTGGGAAGGAGGGGCTCGTGGCCGGGCTCACTCCTCCCTCTCTCCTCATGAGCTGTGGTCTGATCAGAGGCCCATTCTGGACCACAGGCCCCGATAATCTGATTGAGGACTTGTGGCAGCTGTGCTGTAGACCTCACTGGTGGGGCCAGACCCCCAGCCCAAGGCATAGAGGGCCTTAGCTTAGACTCTTCCTGTTTTGTGGCAGCCCAGGTCCCATGGGCCATCTCTGGGAAAGCCTTAGGCTCTTTGAGGCCTTCCATGTCCTTAGGATGAAGGGAAACTGCTGGAAGAAGAGGTTTGGGTGTGGGTGCCAAACCCACAGGCACACCCAGAGGGCGCCTCTGCGCAGAACGCTGTGGCTCCCATGCGGGCTCTGGGCCTGTGCACAGGGCAGGTTTACACCCACTGCTTGTGAGCAGCCCTGCATGACCTTGGCTGCAGCTCGAGGTCAGGTGATAGTCGTGGTCTGTAAGCAAAACCCTCGTGGGCAGGCTGTGGGACTGGTGCCAGGCAGCCTTGGGAGCCTGGGGCACTGGTTGGGTCCCCTTGCTAGGCTCAGCTGAGCCTCTGAGCACAGCCATGATAGGCCTCAACCTGCTGTCCAGATGAGGGTCTGACCCTGGCACCTGTTGGTCAGCTCCCGTCTGGCTGTGGGGCAGGTGTCCCCACAGCTGCCTCCTGGGGAATGTGGGTAGGCCTGCTTCCCACCTTGCTCACCTGTGCTGGCAGCAGGAGTGGGGACGGAAGGGGCAGTGGGAGCCTGTCCTCAGCTCCAGGCCCCTTCCTCCCTGTGGCCTGTCCACATGTGCGGTGTAGATCACAATCAGTCTCCCCAGTTGGGAGGCCTGTGCAGGTGGCCCGGGGCTGTGGTAAAAGTTTGGACTCAGGAGTGTGACCCACCAGGATCCAAGGAGGGTGCTGGATCGCGCCTTAGGACCTGTTCTGACTTTGCCACCTGCTTCTGCACTGCCCGGTAGCGGGTCTAGGCAGTGCTGGGTCCCACTTAGGGCTGGCTGCGGGTGGGGGCACCTCTGCTTGTCTCAGGGCTAACTGTGGGGGATGTGAGGGCAGGGGCACAGTCTCTGGAGAGACCACCCTAAACTCGCCTTGGCCCTCTGACAGACACGGGAGACGACCGCCTACCTCAGCGGCTAACCGAGTTAGGAATTCCAAGCCACTCACTGCAGGGCTGGCTAGGGCTGAGCTCCAGGATGGGCGCCTTGGCTGGCTCTGCCCACCCCCAAAGCTGCAGCATCCTTGCCCCTTGAACAGCACTGGTCTGCAGTGAGCCAGGATGGGCAGTGCAGCAGAGGTTGCCCACAAGGTCCAGCACAAGGCTGAGCACTGCCATGAGGTGTCCGGTTGTCACTCAAGTCTGAGCAGGGGTAGGGTGTGTCCAGTGAGGCGGTGTGAGGGGGGTGGGTTCTAAAAAAGCAGCAGTTCCCCCAAGTCCTTATGAGAGGGCAGGAAAATGGCCTGATGGCAGGAGGGGAGGGTGATCCACAGGTGGGAGGGCGAATGCAACTTCGTCCAGGGGATGACCTCGCAACGCCCTGCCAAGACCTGCAGTCGTGAGGTGCGGAGAAAGCAGCAGCACAGCCAGCCCACCTGCCACCTGAGAGGTGCTCACACCGTGTGGGGAGGGCGGGCCCACTCCCCAGACTGAGCAAGGGTAGAATTTATTCCCTGTGCTTCTTGTGGCCCTTACCAGTCTGTCCTTGACCTTTGGACACTGGGGGGGTCTTTTGTGATGGAAGGTGCACCAGACCTGGAGGGTTTCCATACCATGGCACTGACCTGGATGGCACCCCACCTCTCCTGGGGGCCAGAGTGGCACCAAGAGGACATGCACTGACTGCTGAACAGAGGCCGAGAAGGATGACTGTTTATAAACATTTGGAATTTTATTTAAAAAAAAAAAAAAAAACATCACAACCATGAACATCGTTACAGTTAGAGGCCCTCCGGGTTTCTCCACAATGATACTGAGCATGCTCACAAGGGTCTGGGTTCCCACTGTTAAGTCTTAGTTAAACAACCATCTTTAAAAGGAGGAAAAAAAAAAAAAAAAAAACTCGGCACACTACCATTTAACTTGTTTTAATGTTTCTTCACAAATGGTGAAAAATACTAAAGTACAGACAAGGAATAATCATAATGTTGTGGCCAACATTATAAATATGGAATTATAAATTTAAAACATTTTCTGGTTTAAAAAATAAATCTGGTAGTCAATGCAGCTCTGCGGGATCTTTGCGCCTAGTAGGGCCGGTCTCTGCGCTCCTGACGGTGCTCGCCTCTGTAAGGCAAGGATGGAGGGGGCTCCTGGTGAGACTGAGGAGGGCTCCCTGAGCTGACATCCCCCCATTCCTCCAACCACCTCAGGCCGGCCACTGCCCCCTCCCTGCCCTCGACAACATCCACCACCACGTACTTATCCATTTTTCCAGGTCCTCCACGTCCACCTCGTCTTCCTCCCATCTGCTCCATCAAAGGTCCAGGGGGCCCACCAGGGCCACCGCGTCTTCCTCCACCAAAGCCACCTCGGTCCATGCCCCGGCCACCACGGAAGCCACCTCTGTCACCACCACGGCCACCTCTGAACATTCCACCAGGGCCACCACGATCCATGAGGCCACCTCTTCCTCCCCTCATGCCACCAGGGCCGCCTCTTCCACGATCTCCACCTAAGATGAGGAAGGGAGAGGAAGGCCAGTCAGGGCAGGTGCAGAGGTGCTGCTGGACACGCTGCCGAGGCTGCTCAGGGGCTGCCACTTCCTAGAGCAGGAACAAAGCAGACAATCTCAACATCCGGGACAATTAGCAGTGCACCACAGCGACAGCTCAGGCTTGGGGTAGCAGTCTTTTAGCAAGCCCACGAAGTAACAAGAGGTTTAGCACCAGGAAGCTGAAGGGAGGCTCCCAAAACCTGTACCTACCCGGGGGTGGGAAGGGTGGCGGGAGGAAGCCTTCAGGCTTCGGGGCCTTACACTGGTTGCATTCTGTCCTCCAGGCGAAGTTCTGGTTTCCACAACCCCTGCATAAATTTATACCACAGCAAAAATTACCAATTGAACAAAGAAAGTGAAGAAGCAAAGACGACACCTGAGCAGGCACCACGCTCTCCCATCATCACTGGTCTCAGTCAATTTATCTACAGAAAATACTTCAGGGTCCTGGCCTTGGGCGGCAGTGCACCCCTAAGACCAGTGGAAGAGACTGGGACCTGGTTCTAAGGCAGATGGGGAATGGCTGATCAGTCCCACACCCTGTCATTCCTATTCTCCAGAGTGAGGCCTATACGCATCCATTTGCCAAGAGAAGTACATACGGATTGGGACACTGCCAGTCGCCGGCTCGATGCTGGACGTTTCCTCCTCCAGAGGGGTTCCCCCGGGAACCTCGGGGCCCTCTTGGAGGGAAGCCTCCTCTGTCTCCTCCACGGCCTCCCATGCGACCCATGGGACCTCCAGGACCTCCTGGGCCCCCTGGACCTGCAACAAGAAACACGGCAAATAGCATCATCTCTTTATAGCACCAGGTTTGCTGCTGAAATACTCAGCAAGCGCATAAACACCACTGGTGCGGCTCCCATCACCTGCACCACGCTGGTCCACTGGCCCAAGGGCCTGGGGCTCAGAAACCAGCTCCTTCCTAACAACTCCCAGGCCCTGGTCAGGGCCCTTCTGCTGTCATCACCTCTAGTCCCACAATCCCAACAGGGCAGACATCTTCATACAGATAAAACCAAAGCAGCATCAATGGCAGCCCGGGGTTGACACTTAGGAAGAGTGGGTCCTGGATCCACAGGGCCTCCCCACCTCATCAACCGTACTCCTAACTGATATAGTACTTACTGTGGGCTCCCAAGAGCCCAGAGTACAGGTTCAACACATTGTTTTTCCTATTTCTAATGGGCTGTCTTCACCCCAGTGATCAAGTTTCAGGGCAAGCAGCATACTAAAGAACTTCTACAGTAGCTCAAGGGATAGCTCAAAGTGTGTCTGGTAATACCTCCACGGAGCGGGGGCGGCATCCCTCTGCCCTCACGGGGTGGCATTCCACCTCTCATGCTGTTCATTGGAGGCTTCTTCCGGGCAAGAGAGACTTTAAGTTTGCTGCCTTGAAAATCTTTCCCTGGAACAAGATAACAGAACATCAGTGATAGTTATTTCCAATCTCCCACCTTCCCTTCTCTGATAGTGACTGTCCTCCCTTCCCACAGATGGCACCAAATTATCCAACTGGACCATCCCCAGGTGTGTCAAGCCTGCCCCGCCATATCGTCTCTAAGATCTATACTGACAAGGCCAGAAAAATACCCCCCACCTTTTGAGAGGTTTTTGCTATAGGGCTTGTGCGCTTGCCAGACAGACAGAGAAAGATAGACAGAAAGCGAGAAATCACCCCCCAGGGGGGATGGTCACGCGGCAATCCCTTCTCCTCCATTCTCCTCTCGGGATCCTGGGCACGCACGCACACGTGCCTGGCGTAAGGTTAAGCCACCAGGTCTGGGACTCGAACCGCGGTCGACTATATGGGAGTCCAGTGACATAGCCATTACACTAACTGCTGGTCCCCCAGAAAAATACTTTTGACTCTGTTGAAGTGAGACTCCAGTTTTAAGGTAAAAGGTTAAAAAAACCTCCACAAACACGAATACAAATTTGTACTTAAGTGAACATTGGCTAGAAAAGTTCGTTTTTTAGAGATAATTTTTCTTTAGGGTGTTTAAGCTTGCTGAAGAGACAGAGAGCAATCAGCCCCCAAGAGGATGGCCACACCTCAATTCCTTCTCCTTTTGGGATTCTGGGCAGGCATGTCTGGCATGAGTTTCAAGCTGCTAGGTCTGGGGTTCGAACCATAGTCGACTGTGTAAAAGTTCACTGCCTTAACCACTATGCCACCTGCTGGCCTCTCGATAGGTTCTTTTGTTTTTTTTTTGGGGGGGAGAGGATTTTGCTATAGGGCGCGTGAGCTCGCCAGACAGACAGACAGAGATGGAGAGACAGAAAGCGAGAAATCACACCCCAGGGGGAATGGCCACACAGCAATCCCTTCTCCTCCATTCTCCTCTTGGGATCTTGGGCACACACAGACACACGCCCGGCATGAGTTTTAAGCCACCGGGTCCGGGATTTGAACCGCGGTCGACTACATGGGAGTCCAGCAACACAGCCATTAAGCTAACTGCTGGTCCCATCAATAGGTTATTTTGAAGGATGTTCTGTTCTACCTGATAAACTGGTGCTTGGAGGAACTCTTACAGCTTTACCAAGGTGAATCTGTAATAAAGTCTGAAACCCCAACCAGGGCTAGGGACTGGGCCTTCACACAGCTGAAGGGAGACCAGGAAGTAGCTTCCCCTAGGAGCAGGTGGGTATTTTGCTCCTACAGGCTCTCAAGCTCCTCCAACTTACCATGCCCTACAGTGAAGCAGTGGGAGAGTACATCTGTCCCTTGTCCCTAGAACTACCTCAGAGAATGATGTTCTAACACATGTAAGTTGGTACAAGAAACATTTGCCTCAAGACCCTGTGTGTACCCCAGTGAGCACTTCATACCATCAAACCACTCCACAGCAGCCTTGGCGGTCGGTGGGTCTTCATAGGATACTGTGGCATCACCTTTGGGTTTTCCTGTCTCCTTGTCCAGGTAGATGTGGATCATGGGCTGCCCAGTTCTCTTGTTCATCTGGACATAGAATAGTACAGTAAGGCTATGGTAAGGATATATTAGTTTGGGAGAAAAAAATCCCTGAATCTTTAGAAAGCAGTAATTTTCCACACGTAGACATATTCAACAGCATGTTAAATCTATCTCTGGGTATTAACCTAAGTTCCAAAATAAGTGAGCAGTATCGGGCCCGCCCCTTCCCAAGAGGTCTTCTGGTGCCTGAGCACCCTCCTTGATCTTCCTATTTCCAAATAGGCACCCAATGCTTGCAGCCACCACTAGGAGCAGCCAGGCTTTGATACCATCATGTAAGATATGCCAAGCCTAAGGTAAGTACCCTTAAATCATTAAGTACAGAGGTCAGCCAATGGTATAGTTAAGTAGCTGGATCTCTCATGGCTGACTGCCCAATTTTAGTCCTGGACCAGCAGCTTGAGCAGCACACTGGGCATGTGCCCGTGTGAGCCCCAAATCCCAAGAGGAGTGACTGTAGTGTGGCCATCTCCCCTACCTGTGAATGCTTTTTCACTTCCCCCCTCTTCCCCTCCGTCTCTCTCCAGCAAATGCATAAGCCCCATAGCAAATTAAAAATACATATACAGTAAGTACAGTGTACAAGGCCGTGAGTGTCCTTCAGACTCTTGACAATGTCCTCCCACAGAGCCAATTTCTTAAGAGCTACAAAAAATGACCAAATGACTAATTTTCAGCTATTAGCTGGCTTGAATTCAGAGCCACACTGTTCAAACTTCTATCCTCACATATACTTCTTGTATTAAGTATGCAGCACACGATAGGGACCAGTAGTTAAGTGTAATGGCTATGTCCCGTGTAGTCAACTGTGGTTCGAGTCCTGGACCTGGTGGCTTTAACTCATGCTGGGCGCATGTGTGTGTATGTGCCCAAGATCCTGAGAGGAGAAAGGAGAAGGGATTGCGGTGTGGCCATTCCCCTTGGGGGATGATTTCTCACTTTCTGTCTCTCTCTCTGGTGAGCACATGTGCCCTATAGCAAAAACAAAAAACAAAAACCTCAACAATAACAAAAAAGTATGCACATGATAAAAGTCTACATATGCATTTCCTTATAAACTCAGTTAATACCTGACCTTGTTTACTGGGTTTTGAAAAGGGAAGCAGTCATGGCATAAATATACATATATCAATGTTTAAAAAATGGGTATGACGGGGCCATCTGTACCACCACTTAACCAGGTAGTACAATGATTAAGGCACTGGACTCCCGCATGGCCGACCAATTTTGAATCTTGGACTTGGCAGCTTGAAAAATCATGCTGGGGTACAAGCAACTGATATAATGGCTATGTTGCTGGACTCCCATGTAGTTGACTGCGGTTCGAGTCTCGGACCTAGTGGCTTAGACTCATGCCGGGTGCATGTGCATGCATGCCCAAGATCCCGAGTGGGAAATGGAGGAGAAGGGAATGTGGCGTGGCTATCCCCCCTGGAGTGCGATTTCTCACTGTCTCTGTCTCCCTGGCGCGGAATGGAGGACTATAGCGAAAACCTCTCAAAAACAGAGAGAGAGAGAGAGAGAGAGAGAGAGAAGAGGAGAAATCATGCTGGGCATGTGTGCATACATGTCTAAAATCCCAGGAGACTGGAGAAAGGACTGCGGTGTGGCTATTCCCTCTGGGGGATGACTTTTTACTTTCCCTCTCACTCTCTCTTCCCAGATGAGTACACAAGCCTATGGCAAAAGCCTTAAAAAAAGAAAAAAAAAGACACAATACATAAAGATAGAAAATTAGAAAATATTGACAAATTAAAGGTACAAATAATGGGGAAACTTAAAAAAGTGAAAGGGAGTAGAAAGGGAAGGACCCCCCGCCCCGAAGGCCATCCCACAATCCTCGCTCTATTCTGCTCTCAGGATTCTGGGCATGTTTACACATGCATCTGGGGTGTTTCTTTTTCTTTTTTTTTTCTTTTGGAAAGATTTTCGCTATAGGGCCCGTGCGCTCGCCAGACACAGAGAGAGAAAGCGAGAAGCACCCCCCAGGGGGGATGGTCGCGCCGCAATCCCTTCTCCTCCATTCTCCTCTCAGGATCTTGGGCACGCACGCACACGCGCCTGGCTTGAGTTTTAAGTCACCGGGTCTGGGACTTGAACAGCGGTCGACTACATGGGAGGTCCAGCGACATAGCTATTACACTAACTGCTGGTTCCCCCTGGGGTGTTTCTTAAGTCACTGGGTCTAGAACTGGAACCACACAGTCAGCCACGTGGGATCCAGCTGCCTAAACCACTATGCCACTAGCTGGGAAGGAAATTTTTTCCTCTGAAGTTCGCTATGGGGCATTTGTAATCATTGGAGAGAGGGAGAGAGTGAGAGAGACATCCTTCATCTCCTGGAAGGATGACCATAATGCAATCCCTTCACCCTCTTTTCAGGATTTTGGGCACACATGTACACAAGCTCTTGTATGAAACAAACAAACAAAAACACAGTGGGGGGGAACCAGCAGGTGGCGTGGTGGTTAAGGTGCTGGACACTCCCACATGATTGACCATAGTTCACGTCCCAGACCTGGTGCCTTGTTTTCTCACTTTCTCTCTCCCTCTCTGGGCAAATGAAAATAAGTAAGTAAAATTAAATGGTCCTTTAAAACAAAAACATACAAGTGTGTTTTTTAAGCCACCAGGTCTGAGACTTGAACTGTGATGCGGGCCAGGTGGGATCTAGTGCCTTAACGGTTATGCTATCTTCTGGCCCAAAAACTTAAAAAGAATAATTTATTATTAATTTGCTTGTTATAGGGCACACGTTATAGGGCTCTCTCTCTCAGCAGAGAGAGAGAGAGAGAGAATGAATGAATGTGTATGAAAAGTTAATTAAGTCACCAGGTCCAGGACTCAAACTGGGACTATCCATGTAGAAGTCTAGCACCTTAACCTCCTTGCCACCTGATGGTCCTAAACTTAAAAATTCTAAGACCTATCAGTATACGGTCTTTACTGAAGACCTAAACAAACAGAGATATAGTGTTCATGGAAGAAAAAATTACTCAGTACTATGAAATTAATTCCCAAATTGTTTTGTAAATTCAGTAAATTTAACTACAACAGGGTTTGAATATATGGGGCTCAGGCCAGCAGGTAGTATGGAGATTAAGGTGCTAGATTCTACAGGGTTGACAGTGTGGTTTGAGTCTCAGATCCAGCAGCTGGAAAATCATGCTGGGTACTCATGCCCAACATCTTGAGACTGAAGAAAATAATGTATTTAAAACAAACAGGCCAGGAAGTGGGAAAAGGTATCTGAAACATAGACAAGAATCAGCATTCAGACAGCACAAGGAAAAAATTGAAAATAGACAAACCTAATAAAAAGACAGATATTCATAGAAGAGGATATGCAATTAGAGCAACCTTATAAGCACCAAAAAGTGAATTAAATTTTAAATTTTCCTTTAAAATTTCTTCCATAACTAAGCAAAAGTCTTATGATTCCTAATTGTGGTGAGGCTGAGGTGAATGTGGCATACAGAATGCTGGCTGGAGTCTGAGTTGCCTTTGACCCAGTTCTCTTTCAGACATGACCAGAGTGCGAAGGAGGGGGGTGGGTGGGAAAGTGTTGTGTAACAATCTTAGGCCCTAAGGCAGGTAACGTTTCACCCAACTCTGGCTTGGTGGTGGGGTGGCCCTAGGCAAATCACTCAGCACTTCTGAACCAGATTTTTCTTTTCTAAAAGGAAAACAGAATCTACAAGGATGGTCTTCAGAATTCCCGAACATAATCCATGTGAGGTAATGTATATACAAGGGCACTTCAAGAAGTTCACAGAAGGGACCAGCAGGTGGTGTGGTGGTTAAGGTGCTGGACATTCCGACATGGCTGAACACGGTTCAAATCCTGGACCCGGCGGCTTGCTTTTTCACACTCTGTTCAAATTAAAAGATTCTTAAAAGGAAAAAAAAAAAAAAAAAAGCTCAAAGAAAAATGAAGTTAAAGCACACGTTTATTTTGGTGTAAAACATTTTTAAATCCCTGCAGTTTTTTCCCTTTTTTTTCTTCAAGAATTATTTAATTTTATTTATTCATTTATTCATTTTAATTTGACCAGAAAGACAGAGAGAGAAAGGGAAAGTAAGAAAGCAGGCCACCAGGTTGGGGATTTGAACTGTTGTTAGCCACGTGGGAGAGTCCAGAGCTTTAACCACTTTACCTGTTGGTCGCTGCCTGAAGTTTTTAAATAATGCACATTTTTCACGACCTTTTGGGAAGACTCTGTATAAATACCTAATTTTCCCAGCAACAGTAGACAGCACTCACTAATTCAGTGCCTGCAGCAGCTTTATAGAACTACCATGAATAACAAGAATCAACTGTACACACACAAAAGAACCTTGTCCACTGTGCACTAGGAGACATGTCTAAGAATGACCACTGTGCCAGTGTTTGTATAGCAAAACCTAATTGGTCTTAATCTGAATACTAGTATGGGCTCACAGTAAAGCACGAATTTATAAACAACATACATATTCTTGTGCAACTTGGAATGCGTTCTGTAGTAAAAACTAACTGAGGGCACAAGACAGAGGGCTAAGATCGGGGATTCCCCAGGCTGCAGACCTGGTATAAGTAAGTGTTAAACAAGTCAGTCATTACGTGAAGAGCAGCTGTAGTTAGTGAATATAGGACTCCCTACCTTTTGTGCTTCTGACCTATTCCTCACCTAGACAAGTCCATTTTTCTTTATCTTCCTCATCTAACTGACCACCCCGCCACTATTCCCGAAGCTCAGACCAAAACCTTTCAGTCAGGGACAGCAGGTGGCATGGCGGCTAAGGTGCTGGTTCCCACATGGCCAACAGTGCAGTTCAAGTTCTGGACCTGGAGGCTTGAAAATCATGCTGGGTGCATGTGTGCACCCAGAGAAGACTGGAGGAGAGAGGACTGTGGCATGGCCACCCCCCTGGGGGGATGATTTCTCACTTCTCTGGTGTGCACACATGCCCAACAGCAAAAACTTAAAACCTTCTCAACATACCAAACACTCGTCCCTGGAGCTCTGCCCTTACTGTTCACTCTGCTATGAGATGAAATGCTGTATGGCTCTACTCCTCTTGACCTCCGTGCTTTGTTTTTTTCTGCATAACACATCACCTAACACACGACTTTCACTTTTCCTGTATTTCTCTACATGAATGCCCAGTATGGTTCCTGTCTGTTCCCTAGTATATCCCAAGTGCTCAGAATGTTGCTGCTTTATAGTTGTGCTTCGTAATTCAGGTTCAAAAATACGTAAAAAAGGGGACCAGCAGTTAGCGTAATGGCTATGTTGCTGGACTCCCACATAGTCAACTGCGGTTTGAGACCCGGACCCGTGGCTTAAACTCATGCCAGGCGCGTGTGCATGCATGCCCAAGATCCCGAGAGGAGAATGGAGGAGAAGGGACTGTGGTGTGGCCATACCCCCTGGGGGGTGACTTCTCGCTTTCTGTCTCTTTATCTCTGTCTGGCAAGCGCAAGCACCCTACAGCAAAAATCTCTCAAGAAAAAAAATAAAAATAAAAATATGTAAAAAATAAAAAACATTACATAAGATATATTTTAGAGGTTGGAATAAAATTCAGGCTGGGGAAGGAGAGAAGAGACTCAATTGGGAAGAAATACGCTAAGTGTTTTAAAGATTCTCATAGGCTCTACTTCTTATACTAGGGGTTGATACAGAAATGCTCTTTATTTTTAAAACTCTACATGGCTTATTTATACTATGTATCTCACAATCGTGGTGTCTAAACATCAGTACTTAATTGTAAAAATTACCCTGTTTTATAAAGTGTGCTTAAAACTGTGATCAGCATTTTATTTCTGTGAAAAACAACCAATATAAGATGCCCAGGAAGAAATCAGGCAATTTAAGAAACAACTGTCAACATGAATTTAGTCTCTTTAAAACGTTCTGTGCTCTCAAGTTCTGCCAGATCACCTGATTATACTTTCACTTACCTTAACCACACCACATTGTTTAAAGAAGTCTGCCAGATCATCTAGAGTCACATTGTCATTTAATCCTTGTACATAAATTGCACTGTTGTCAGAGTCTTCATCCGGATCTATGGGTGGGCCTTAAGAAATCAAGACAGAAGGGGAGTTACTATGATGTATCTGCAGGGACTTCTTCAACTGGTCACCACTATCCAGTGGTATTTATTCAAATGAACTATCAACCATACTAATGCAAATGCCATGAAACTTCTGGGTTACTTCAGGGCGATTATGAGTAAAAGCTCACGACAGGCCCCGAACTGTCTCACGGTTCTATCAGACTACTGAACATCAGCATGCAGTTACTTCTGTGCTGCTCATTTTTAAACTATAAAGCTCAAGAATTCATAATTACCTAGATCAAGATCTGGTCCTTCATCCATGGGTCCTGCCAACCAGGAAAGATCATATAAAATACTGTTAGTGCACGTCTTGCAAGCTACAAACCTTACAAACACACATAGCTATCTACTACACCACCATTGGATGGGGACTCATTAAATTCAGAGTGACCCGCACTGCTAAGGTGGAGCAGTGCCTCTTTAACATTTGTGAAAGGTTCACTAGGGTTTGCTTTTTTCTTTGGTTTGCTTCTAAACCATTAACCAAATACACTTTCAATGCTTATGTGCCAAATTAGTGTTAAATTTAAGGCAAAAATTTTCCTCCGAATAAACCAAATCTTAAAAATGTATTCTCCCCCATATTACAGAAGCAGGTGCTCAATACTTCAAGTTACCCTTTGTTTTGTAACCATAGGTTAACCTTATTACCCCTAAGACAATGCCGGCAGTACCCATTAGTTTCTTGTATAGATCATTTTTAAACCATTTATGAAACTAATTAAAAAAATAGTTTTCTAAAAACTGACTGTATTTTTTTTTTAAACACTATCCATGGTAATACTCAAAAACTTACCACCAGGCTTATTGAAGCCACCTCGCTCTCCAGCGCTGCTGGGGGGATAAACGAAGAAATGAAGGCCTTTCCCTTTAAAAGCCAGTACCGCTCTGAGCCTGGGGGGGCTCGTGGGGAAGAAGGGCACTGGCTAAACACATCTCCAAACAATGCATCTCTCTTGTCACTATGCCTTTCTTCAGGGCAGCTTGCTCAAATTTCCTTAATATACAACCTTGCTTGTCTGATTGTACACACCAGTGTGGTTGGTTCCTTTCATTTCAGGGGCCGGTATTAATAGTGCAATACTTGGCCAATCAGGTAGAAAAAATAGATGACAAATACCACCCACCCCATCGACTGAAAAACAAGAGCTGGGAGTAGAGGAGGAGGAGGAAGTGGGCAACTGCTGTAACAAACCTTCCCATGTTCATAAAGGTGCACCCTCACCTCTCCCAGGGGAGAGCCAAAAGAAGCCCTGGGCTTCCTAACGAGTCACAGTATAATCATCATAAAGCAGGAAACAACCACATCAATATGCCTACAACACACATCAGAGGACGCATCCAGCCAGTCTTCAGCATTAAGCCATACATTTCAGGGCACTAAAGGATTTAACAACAGCTGTAAAAGGAGAATTTACAACAAATACCCAGGCTCCACGGACTGAGGGTGCAACTTTACAGACATATCAATTAAAAATAATGACTATAACAGTATAAAATTACATATTTCAAAAAGGGGAAGAGAAACATGAATCGGACCTTTTTAGGGGTTGTTTTGTATTTTTTAAATAAAGGCAGTTCCCCAGTGGGAGGCCCTGTTTTTTTTCTAACCAGTATTGCACCTTTAATACCTGAATTACAATTTCAAGCTGTTGCATGCAGCTTTGTTTCCTTTTTAAAAGTACACACCATAAAATGTTCTCTCTCTTTAAACACAAAGTTTACACTTTAATTTACACAATTCTAGAGTATTATACCTCCTCTGGTTCATTACCAAACAACAAGTATGCAGTTACCAAAGTTACAGAAGGATTCCATTTATACAATGAATACATTTTGTTAAAAATATTCTATGTATATTTTTCCTCTCCAAATGGACACCGTGTCTAGTCCCACTTTTCATTATGCTGCCGGCTGAGTACTGAGTACGGGTACTTTTTAAGTATTGAAGTGTATACAAGGCTCTCACTTTGTAACCTGTAGCATATAAATGCGACAAAGCATGTTAAAAAGTTTCCACGTTTAACAGCCAATGAAAATATCAAAATACTGAGGCAATGAAAAAGGGCATGTTAACAACATTGAGTGCCTTACCTGCAGAAGACACTGAAAACCATCACCACACCACAATAAAAAAGGGGAAGGGGGAAAATGCCCCTGTCCTGTCCCCACAGGTTCCAACAGACTGCTTCACAGTCTGCTGAAAAACCTATAGGGTAAGCCATGGTCTCTTCTATGGCTCCAGGAGAGACTTCTCATCCAGAAGAGGGGCCCCTCTACTAGCAAAGTCTAACAAAATCAGTAGAATCATTACTTCAGGAGTATGATAACAAATGAACTTGAAATTGTTTTTGCAACTGAAAAACACTAAGAATTCTAGGTGATTTGAGACGTGATGATAGTAATTTCAAGTGTCTATGTCTATTTTAAAACACCCATAAAGTGAAACCTTTATAATGGAATGATACTCTCCAAATCAGATTAATTTTACTTTGTACCAAATTATTTACAAATTTTTGTATGTTCTAAAACGACTGTTTCTCCCAATAAAGATTTCACTCAAGACTTTATTTTTCAAAGTTATGCAGAATTTGTAAATTAGCATTAACAGCTGTCACAGTAAAGAAATCTACTAATACAGAAGCTTAAAATAAACCTTTTGATCTATTTAATTTTGAAATCTGCAAAACACAATTTAGTTTTTCCCATTTTTCCCTGAACTAACCAGTGGTACAAAATCCAATTTATACTTAAATATATATATATTCTGCATAACTTTTTTTTTTTTTTTTTAAAAACTAGTTATATAGGGACAGAACACACACAGAACTAAGCCTTCTGGATTATGTTAACCACCAACATTATACACCTCACCTTCATCAAAGTACAGACACCGGAAAGGAAAGAGGGATGGGAGGAGGGAGGGAAAGGGCAGGCAGAGGTAGAAGGGTTATGTTATTGAGCTACACAAAGTTTTCTAAACCAGATTGTGCCATCAATCAAAATGGTCAAACCGATTTAGATTTTAAATCTTCAATGGGAAGTGATCTTATAGTTAAATACATTACTCTGCAAAAAGCTACTGAATTTTTCTGTGCTCAACCAAACTATCAGGTGCCCTCAGATCATACCTTAAGGGTTATGGGACCAAGATTTTTATCATTATGTTCAACAATACTAATTATAAACAGCAGTTGGGAAAAAACAGTATGGAAAACAGTTGAATTCCTTTTCTGCAGTACACACACCAGGTATTTCAAGACAACCATTCAGAAGCAATTAGTTTAATCCTAGGGCTGTTAGAAGGGTTGTGTGTGTTCCATCCCAAATTCATTACCCACAGAGGCTTTTCACCTCTGGAAACCACGAAGGGAACTGAAAGCTCTAGTTTCAAAGCCATTCTTTATTCTCCCCACCCCAACGAAACGAAATATACTGGCAGGAAAAAAAGTAAACTGCCACTTAATATATGCCACAAAGATGACATTTCCATGTTATAGAAGATGGCTTGGGCTCAACAGATTGTCCATGGAAATGTAGAAATAAATTTCTTATGTCTTTCAGTCCCTTCTTTCCATTGAAAATCCTATGGATGAAACAAAATTAGGTAAAAGGAGAAAAGGTTTGCTCTTACCCCATTCCACCGCGTCCTCCTCCCCGCCCACCTCTGCTCATGCCTCCACGATCAAATCCCCCTCTTCCCCTGCCCCGGTTATCAGGGCCACTCATGCTCCGGTTCTCTCCTGGTCCGGAAAATCCTCCAGACTCCTGCCCATAAACACCCATGCTACTGGGGTGGTCCTGTCGGAATGAACCTGAGGAAAGAGTCACATCTGTAAGCCACAGATCAGCATTTACACCACTGCCTGACATACTTTCTCCTGGAATCACAGAATTAACTGCAAGGCATTAGCCCATGCATCACATTCTTTACACCATAATAAAGCATCCCTTAACAAGCAGAGTAGGCTCTTTTAAGTGCAAGAAAACCTGCTGGTTCATTGAGGCTATAATAACCTTAGTTAGCCCAGAACACACCCTTTCCAAACAAACAAAACCCCTTGGTCAACACACAGTTTACATGCTAAGGTTCTGTATGCTAAGATGCCTCCAAAAGCAGCTTTTTACTGCACAAAAACAGAAGGAAAAAAACCCACACACAAAAAAAACAAAACAGCCATGTTTCTTAGGGCTTTAGCATGCTGCTAGGGGCTAGGCTCTATCAAATAGTTCTACTCTTTTACCAGCCTTAACAAAACATGCCCACAGAAGACTTAATTTAAAAAGAGCAACAATCCAGGAAGAAATTGAATTGTAAAGATAGTTGGAGGTTCCTGGGTCATTGAGGTTCCTGAGTTATTTCTACAAACTGCATGATACACAAATTTTCCTTGTGGCATGTTCTTTTTGTTTCAGGAATGTTAAAAACAAAAAACTCTCCAATTTTTATACTTGACCATCGGAATTATAGTGGCCTTCAGAAGTTGGATCCCCATTTTGTCTTAATGACTTAAGGTTGGCAGGCCATAAGAAGTGCCAACAAACTCACTGCATATAACTTCCCCAAGGAGAACAGGGCTAGCAGTCTAAAACATCTTTTCTGGTCAGTCACAGTATCTCTTTTCTTTTTTCGGCAATGCACTCTAACAACAATTAAATGGGAGAAAAACACTGAAGTCTTCACTGAAAGATTCAAGTTGTTGCTAAGATGTTATGCCCTAAAGATGCGTCCTTGATTCCAAAAGTAACCAACGGTAAAGAACATTCCCCATGGTCAGAAAACTCCAAACACAATCATTCTTATTATTTGGTTTTCTCTCTTAGCAACTCACTCTGCTGCCCGTAGCTGCTGCTCTGTTGGCTATATTGACTTGGAGCCTGGCTGTAGGATCCAGTTTGGGGGGGGTAACTAGTAGGAGGCTGCTGCCCATAGCTGCTTTGTTGACCATAGCTACTCTGCTGTCCATAGCTGCTCGGTTGCCCATAGGTGTTCTGCTGAGAGTAACTGCTCTGATCATAACTAGTCGGCTGTGTAGAGGAATAGCTGAAAGAAAGAAAAAAAACACTTTTTAGTAGACAGTAGGCTTGTTATATTTTCTAGTTGCCTGAATAAAGACACATCCACAGTATGACACAGACATTAATTATTTTTAAAAAGATTTAACTCCATTTGTTATTATTTATTTATTTTTATTTATATTTTTAATTTGACCAGAAAGAGACAGAGAGAAAAGGGAAAGCAAGAAAACAAGCCACCAGGTCTGAGACTTGAACCACAGCCGACCATGTGGAAATCTAATGGCTTTAACTACACCACCTGATGACCCCAACACAGACGTTCTTAAAAATGCAGACCAGGTCTGAGACTTGAACCACAGCCGACAAAAAAGGGCAGTCATTTTCTACCTATCAACAATCTAAATTTAGAAATAAATATTTTGATATTAAGAACAAAGGTTATTTATTTATTTATTTATCTGCTATAGGGTGCGTGCGCTCACCAGAAGACAGAGACAGCGAGAAATCACCCCCCCAGGGGGAGGATGGCCACGCCGCCATCCCTTCTCCTCTCGGGATCTTGGGCACAGACACACACGTGGGTCCAGAACTCGAACCACAGTCAACTACATGGGAGTTCAGCCACATAGCCTACGCTAACTGCTGGTCC
>NW_006159701.1:4401753-4403250 GCF_000334495.1 Tupaia belangeri chinensis | reverse complement strand
GAAAGAGATAATTATTATAACAATATTTCTGTATAACCCTTTGAGAATCTCTTCTAATACCCCTCAACACCATTTAAAACTGGTTATTTTCAAGTACATTCTAAGCTAATTTGAGAGTTTAAATAGTTCCTGTATTAAGAAGATATACATATGTACACTTGGGGAATGCAGACACGAGAAGAGCACTATGAAAAGTAGGCAGAATTAAGTGAGGTATTTAGTTTCCAAGCCTGCCTATAATTCTTCTTTTGTGTGACAACAATGATATGAAGAGACAAGGTTGGGGGTCAACAGGTGCCATAATGGTCAAGGTGCTGGATTCCCATATGGTTGACTGTGGTTCAAGTCCTGGACCCAGCGACTTGAAACTCACACTGGGTATGTGAGTCCCCAAAGTCCCAAGAGGAAAACAGAGGATTGTGGTATGGCCACTTCCCCTGGAGGGGAGGGTAGACTGAGGTGATTTCTCATTTTTCCTGTCTCTCTCCAGCAAGTACATGCACTCTATGGCAAAAACCTTAAAAAAGAAAGACAAGGCTGCTTAGTAGTACTGTGTGTGTGTGTGTGTGTGTGTGTGTGTGTGTGAGAGAGAGAGAGAGAGAGAGACAGACAGACAGAGAGAGACTGAGATGGAGGGTAGGTGTGCCAAATAAAAAAAGAGTAGTTTTAAGAATGAGCTAAGTGTTCTAAATTGGTTCACTAGTTTCAACCTTCCAGACATGCCTGTGTTCTATTACATTTGGGCATTAAAAAAGAAAATCACGGGGAGGCAACAGTTGGCATGGTAGTTAAGGGTGCTGGATTCCCACGTGGCTGAATGCGGTTCAAATCCCAGACCTGGCGGCTTACTTTCTCTCCCTCACTCTATCCCTCTCTGGTCAAACTAAAATAAATAAATAAAGTTAAGTAATAAAGAAAACAAGACAAACACAAAAATATATGAATAAGGAAACTTCAAAACAACTATAAGCAAGGAAATTAACCAGATACATCCTTGCACAGAAACAAAACTCAAAAGAACTGGTATACTCTTGACAGAATCATGACAGTGAGAAACAAAAAAGGGATAACCTATTTTAAAATGCGACTAAAACAAGCCTCCATCACTCCACATGCCTCACCAAAGCTGTGTGAGTTCAACAGTATTAATATACACCGAAGTCCACTCCATACACAAAATGCTCTTAGCTCAGCAGGTGAAAACTTGCTCTGTGGAAGAATAGCCATAGGCACCTGCCTCCTTTGCTCCAATTGTAGGGAGACACCCAATCAGCTTTATTTCCTAAACTTTTTCACTTCTGCTGTACTTTAATGTGTATAACCAATGAAATGAGTGGAAAAAGGCACAGTTAATTCTAGCATAGCTAACACTTTAGGATACACTTCGGACAATTCATTTGCAAACCTACTTCAAATTAAATGTGGATGAGAGTATTTGCAGTTCTTCCTCTATTTTCACGTAACCAAAAATTGATAGTGTAGGGCACCAGCAGTTAG
>NW_006159701.1:4386463-4401680 GCF_000334495.1 Tupaia belangeri chinensis | reverse complement strand
GGGGGCGTGGGCGCCCAAGATCCCCAGAGGAGAATGGAGGAGAAGGGATTGCGGCGTGACCAGCCCCCATCCCCCCTGGGGGGGTGATTTCTTGCTTTCTGTCTCTATGTCTCTCTCTCTCTCTGTCTGGCGAGCGCACGCGCCCTATAGTGAAAAAAAATCTCTAAAAAAACAAACAAACAAACAAAAACAACAAAAAACCACGTAGTGTAGTGGCTAATGTGGTTAATATAATGCAAAGGGGCCAACGGGGCATGGTCGTTAAGGTGCTGGATTCCCATGTGACCAGCCACAATTCAAGTCCCAGACCTGGCGGCTTACTCTCTCATTCCCTTATTCTCTCACTTTCTCTCTCTGGTGAATTAAGTAATTCCTTTAAAAAAGTTTCCTTATTTTAAAAAAATACATATATATAAAATAAAAAATAGGACCAGCAGATGGCATAATGGTTTTATTGCTGGACTCCCACATGGCTGACTGCAGTTTGCATCCCGGACCTAGTGGCTTTATTGCTGGACTCCCAACGTGTGTGTGTGTGTGTGTGTGTGTGTGTGTGCCCAAAGAGGATGAAGAAAGGACTGCTCAGTGGCCATCCCCTTGGGGGGTGATTTCTTGCTGTTTCCAGTACCTAGAGCAAAAATCTTTCTCTCTCTCTCTCTCAAAAAAAAGAAACAGAATGGAAAGAAATGAACCTGTAGTCCAAAGGTGTGGCCTAAACATTAAAAGTCTGGTACAGGCCCTTTTTGCTTTGTTGTACCAATGAAAGCAGAATGGGTCAGCAGCTCTACTGGAGCCACCCATGAAAATTCAGTCAGGGTTCTTGTTCTTGCTGCATGTGCTCAAACAGGCACAGTCTGATCTGGAAACAGGGCCATCAACATCAACATATATGCCATCAGTGTTTCCATCAGTATGCAAAGGACAGAGACTTCATCAAGTTGGATTAAGTGATTTTCCTTGAATGAACTGTCTAAAATATCCACCCAGTGAAAGAAACCATGCTATTTGAATATAAAATAAATTAAAAATCCTTCAATTAAAAAAAAAAAAGAGAAAGACCAGTGCATGGATGGACCTTCCTGTGTTAACAAAATGACTAAGGGCAAAGGTTTTCTTATTTTATTCATTTTTACTTATTTTTTAAAGACAGACTGGATTTTTAAAAAATCATTTTATTCACTTTTTTTCCACATGAATTTTGCCAGAGAAAGACAGAGAGTGAAAGTGCTCACGTGAGCAAGATGCTAGGTTTGGGACTCGAACAGTGGTCGGCCACGTGGGAATTCCAGCATCTTAACCACTATGCCACCTGATGGCCCTGAAGATTTTTTTATTCTAAATAATACCCTGCACTTTACCCATTCTAACTGCACTAGAATAGGAGATTCTCTAGTTTTATTTCTCATCCTTCTGAGTTAAAATCAAAAGAGGCAAATTAAAAGAAAGAACCTAGAGTGATAAAAATGTTTTTGTCAGGTCCAGCAGGTAGTATGGTAGTTGAAGGTGACTGCGGTTTGAACCCCGGACCTGACCTACCAACTTGATCTCTCTCACGCCCACGTTCTTTCCTCTCTTGTCAAATTAAAATAAATAAAACATTTAAAAAAGAGAAAAAGAAAAAAGTGTTTTGTTTTTATTTAGAGAATAGTCATTAGCCATCAGACATTACCATGAACCTAGGACTGAGGATTTCATGCCACTATACATGGTCAGCATTACCACTGGCGAGTCAGGTAACAAACCTTACTCAGAATCCAATCAGGCTGGTCAACACCCAAGAAAAGCTGTTTTGTTACACTACTACTAGATCACTGGCTGATAAGAAAGAAGACACTGACCTGGTAGGAGGATAGGATGGAGGTGCGGTGACTGGCTGCATGGGGTAGCTCCCAGGTACCTGGGGATAACTGTAGTTACTCTGTCCATATCCTAGGCTGGGCTGGTTGTAACCCCCTGTGCTAGATTGAGGCTGACTAGTCTCCGCGGGCTTGTTACCATCCTGTGGTCTGAAAAGAGAAAGAAAAAAGTGAAATTCTGTTTCCCAACTATGAAACTCTTGGATAAAAGTCTATATACCTATGATCAATATGCAATGTTTCCAGACTTAGCTTGGACAAAAATTCAACCATAAAGTACACTACATCAAACCCAACTGTATTTGGTATAAGAGAACACTACAAAAGGGGAAAGAATCAATCATATCTACAGAAAAGACATCTATATGCCCCATTCCACATCTACAGTTGTAAAAGGCCACAGGGCCGGCCAGTCGTGTGGTGGTTATGGCAACTGGATTCCACACAGCCAACAGTATAGTTTGAGTCCCAGACTCAGAGGCTTAGAAAAGACTGGGTGCATGTATGTACATGCCAAAAATTCCAAAGGAAAACAGAGATGGGACTACAGCACGGCCACCTCCTGTAGTGGGATTTCTCACTTTTCTTCTGTCTCATGCACATGCCCAAAAATTCCACAAAAACACAAAACAAAACACAAAACAAAACAAAAAAAAGAGGCAATTATAATGTACGTTGCCAATTTAAGTGACCTAGGAGGAAATGCGGTTTATTAAGGAAGAGAGTAGTTTTTCTCAGAGGATTGTGGAAGACAAACAAGAAACTTACACAATAATGCAAGTTTTATATTAGGGCATCATTTATTTAAGCCCATGTGCCCAAAATTCCAAGAGGAGAATGAAGAAAGAATCATGGCACGTGCATGCCCTCTGGAGGGTGATTTCTCACTTTCTCTCTTTGGTGAGCACACATACCCCACAATCATAGCAGTTCCACCACCACCACCAACAAAAAGCCATTTCCCATTTTCTAACTTGGGGTGCCAAAAATTATTCTAATCTTGTTACAAGGCCTCCACAATGGAAATATCAGTGTAAGGCAGGGATGCATGTGCACACCCCTGCCTCCTTTCTCACGTAAACTAGCAAGCACCCCTGTTTAATGATGAGAATTAATGCTAGGATACAACTCAAAGAGTTTCTATTATTCTTTAGCCCTAAACTTACATCAAGGTTATAGAAGACGGAGCTGGAGCTATTTTCAAATAAAGTCCAAGGAATTAGCAAGCAGACCAGAGAGATAATATGGAAGTACTGGTTTCTCCAACTGAGCTGAAATGGGTCACAAGTCCCCCCTCTTTCCAGGGAGTAGCCAGTACTGATCACAAGAGACAGCTGTTTGCTTTTTTGGAGAGATTTTTTTTCTTTTTTCTTTAATCTTTTTTTTTTTTTTTTGCTATAGGGCACGTGCGCTCGCCAGAAAGACAGAGAGAGAGAGAGAGACACGGAAAGCGACCCCCCCCCCGGGGGATGGCCACGCCACAATCCCTTCTTCTCCATTCTCCTCTCGGGATCTTGGACACACACACGCCAGCGTTGAGTTTAAGCCACTGGGTCCGGGACTTGAACCACGGTCGGCTAAATGGGAGTTCAGCGACATAGTCACAACGCCAACTGCTGGTCCCAAACAACTATTTCTTGACTCACATGATGCTACCCTTCCTCCCCCTGTGCTATGAATTAATATGCTTTTGCCAAGGAAAGTGTTATCCATTTAGAGAGTCAATAAAGGATAAATGCATTGGTGCAAAATTCTACCTCAGTTGTTCAGTCGTAAGAGTTTAACACCTATGTAATTTTCTTCTGGATTTAAAAAAGTAAAAACAGTCTGCACCTATCTACCATAGATCATTCTGAAATCAGCTGAGCTACTCAGTGACATTCCTCATTTTAGCCCTTGGATAGCACCAATTCACTGCTAAAGGGAAAATACCTCTGCGATGAATTCCAGCCTGTTAATGACCATAATGACTGTTAACAATACCATTACCATCTAAGAGTACCTGAGCGTTAACTACTAAAAAGGAACTAAGCTACAGATTCTCTAAGTGTGCTCTTTTCCTCAAACCCAAGACTCATACACTGCAGAATTAGAAACAGGTATGTGTGGCCTTACCTTGCAGGTGCGGTGGCTGCAGGCTGCTGCCCATAGGCTGGGTAAGCAGGCTGGGTGCCATACGCAGACTGAGCCGCATAGGAGGCCTGGGTGGTGGTGACTGTAGCAGTGGTGGTATCATAAGCACCAGTGCCGTACCCCTGGACAGGCTGGCTGTATGCCTGGGGGGCAGTTGGAGTAGTATAACCTAGAACAAAACAGAGTTGAGTAACATTTCTGAGCCCCTCAGACATCAGCCTAGATAGATCTGAGCATTACTCATTAACAGAACAATTTGTTAGTTACTTACTGTTAAACCTTCACAATATTTAACCCCATTAATTATTGTGACTTCAATAGAATAGCAACAAACCAGTATTTGAAGCCTGTATTCCCTGAAAGTACCTTGTTTTCGGTAATGCAGTACTCTCATTTGCTCTAAAACCACATCTAAAGGAGGAGGAAAGATATGCTATAGAAAACAGGGTTCCTTCTGCCCCACCCTTCAACACATTCAATAAGAGCAAAAGCCTACTTCTAATTGATTTTGCTAAGTGGGCCTTCTTAAAAAGTTTCACAATTACTAAGCTTAAGTATCCCCCAAACCTTCAAGCAGGAATAAAGTACCCCAGAAAGAAAAGTAAAAAGCAAGTAACAGTTTTTAAGAACAGTTACAAAATAATAATCCAGGTACTATATTTAGCACTAAAATCTGTAGTTTGGGTAGTAATTAATATCAGTATTTCCTTTCAATTGCAAGTACTTGCAATATGGGCAGTTCATGTTTATGGAAACCAGAAATTTTAGAGCACATGTGTTTAACTTTCGGAAGACGTTATCATCTGGTTGACCACTAAAGAACTAATAAATTTGCTTCAGACACCAACTTAAAAAAATGCTTGTTATCACACCAGCAAGTGGCATGGAGGTTAAGGCAGTTGGATCCCACATGGGTGACTGATCAAAGTTTCCCCCTAAACAGGGGTCACAAAAGAACTATTCTCACAGGTGTACTTCTGACAAGGTAAATTCCCTCCCTAGCCCTTGCCTCTGACAGCCCAGGTAAGCAGCCATCTGTGCTTCTTCCTTTGGGACTTGGGCTTGAAGCATGACCCAAACCTCAAAAGCCCACAGCTCCTGGGACCAGCAGTTAGCAGAATGGCTATGTTGCTGGACTCCCATGTAGTCGACCACAGCTCAAGTCCCAGACCCAGTGACTTAAACTCATGCCAAAGATCCCAAGAGAAGATAAGAGAAGAAGGGATTGTGGTGTGGCCATTCCCCCTGGGGGGGGGGGGTGATTTCTTGCTTTCTGTCTCTTTGTCTTTCTGATAAGTGTGCACGACCTGTGGCAAAAAACTCAAAAAAGCCTATAACTCTTAACTTTTGACTCCTTTTCCTGTATTTTTTTAGAGAGAGATTTTTGCTATAGACTCTTAGAGAGACAAAAAAAAGTGAGAAATCACCACCTGGAGGGATGGCCACGCCACAATCCCTTTTGGTATTCTGGGCACACAGCCGCACGTACCAGGTCTGAGAGTTTGAAGCTGCTGGATCCAGGACTCAAACTGCAGTCAGCATATGGGAGTCCAGCAACATAACCATTATACCACCTGCTGGCCCCTAGTCCTTTTCCTATTAAAGAAGTATAACTTTCCTGGCGCTGGGCTCTTCCTTCCTCATGGTCAATGAGCAGAACTAAGTCATCCAATTTAAAAAGGTCGGTCTAGGTGTCAGGATTTATCTCATCAAAGAAAAATCCAAACCTCCTAATGTGAAAAAGCTTAAGTATTTAGAATAAATCTTGACAGGAAATCCTGAAATTAATTAAGAAGAGACAGTAATTCCCTTGTCAAAACTGTTGGGCTGAAATGGAACTCCAAGCAACGGAATGTTTTTGAGTTGGCATGTTTATCTCAACTACTTACTTGAAGTTCTTTACTGAGTCTTAAGGTCAACCATATGAAGGGATCATCCATTTAGCTACAATCAAATCCCAACTACCCTACCACTTTTATGTAGCCTTTTCAACCATATAACAGGCCATCTAGCAGATTTACAAGAGCAATTTAAAAAAACAAAAACTAAAACCGTTCAGGGCAGTAACTCATGTAATTAAAATTGCATAATAATTAAGAGCCTGTAGTGCTAAAGAGTATAGTAATAGACACTAAGTTAATAAATAGCTTAAAAAATTATTCTGTAGTACCCACATAAGCAGCCAAGCAAAGTGAGCAAAAATCAACAGAGCAAAATGATTTAACGACAACAAAAAGGACTAACACCAGAAAAAGACAACACATTTACTACACATTGATGGCTTAAAGAAAAAGAGTGATAAGAAACATCACACAGATTAATCAAATTTTTTGTTTATCATGAACGGTGAAAATTAAAATTTCAAAATTCTATCCAAATTAATTGAGATTTATATAGACCCTTTATTCTAAAAGGTAACTAAAAAAACTTAGAGGAGAATAGCATATTTTTTTTGGGGGGGGAGGAGAGGTTTTTTTTTTTTGCTATAGGCTGTGTGTGCGTACCACAGAGACAGGGAGACAAAAAGCAAGAAAATCCCTTCTCCTCCATTCTCCTCTCGGGATTTTGGACACGTGCGCTCATGCGCCTGGCTTGAGTTTAAGCCCCTGGGTCCAGGACTTGAACCGTGGTTAGCTATATGGGAGTCCAGCGACATAGCCATTATGCCAACTGCTGGTCCTGAGAATAGCATATTCTTATACATTCTCTTCAATCATCATTCAGTGACTTTAAGTACAAAGCAGCCTGGGGTAAGGAAAAAAGCAGTTTAGGATGGCTGAACCCATCTATCATCAATCAGGCTCCTACGTTTTAATTTCATTTTAGTTTTAATTCCAGTTCCTGTACCTTCAACTATGAAATCTACACAACGTTTTTTTTTGGGGAGAGGTTTCTGCTATAGGGTGCACGCACTTGCCAGAAAGATAGAGACAAAAAGCGAGAGATCACACCCCAAGGGGGATGGCCACATCGCAATCCCTTCTCCTCCATTCTCCTCTTGGGATCTTGGGCACACACATACATGCGCCCGGCATAAATTTAAGCCACTGGGTCTGGGACTTGAACCGAGGTCAACTATACAGGAGTCCAGCGACACGGCCACTACGCCAACCGCTGGTCCCCACAAACATTCTTTATAAGTAGTCACTGCAACCTCTGGTTCATCAAAGCAACTGGTTTCTGTAACGTTCTCCCCTGTTACAGCCCACAGTGATGACTGGACTTTCTCAATCAACAAATACACAAAAGCACAAGGCTCTAGTAAACTTTTCTAGAGCCCCACTTCACTTGCAAATGACTATCTCATGCCTGTAAAACAATCTAGGAATTCCAAAAACCTAATCCATATTACTTATTTTCAAATTATACTTGCTTAAAAGGTAAAGCTTTTAAAAAGTTCATCTCATAATTATAAATCTCTATGCTAAAAATCCAAACAGTGTAATTTTTGTTCCAGCTTTTTCCACAGTTACAACACTACAAAGTTTGGATAGACACCTTATAATATTCAAAACACACTTAGATTAAGTTAGCAAGCACTTCCTATGAAATTTAGGATATTGGTACTCAATGATCTAGATAAATTACAGATGAGTATCCCCCTCAACCAGACTGTATATAATTTGGAGAATTGAAGATAGTTTGAAAATGGAGTTTTTACATCTCTAAAACTTCCTTGTATTATAATAGTTTTAGAATAAAAAAACGAAGATGGGGATAGGGAGTTTGAAACATTATACAGTACAGAATGCAAAAAAATTGTCAATAGATTTTTCACACACTCCACTCAACCTCAGAATCAGTATTCTAATTCTTAGAATAGTTTTTTTTTAGCTTCCTATAATACCACTATATATTTTTAAGACACACTATGGATTAAAATAATTCATTAACAAAACAAATAAAATGTGTCTGGACTAGAAATCAACCAACAGACAAACATGACACATGCAGGGGGAGTTTCCTTCCCTAAATAAATCTAATCATGCAAGCTATCCTTCAGGGAATACGGAGAAATCAGTTGGGAAATTATCATCTGGAATACCTTTGGGAAGGTGAATAACTGTTATATTAAGGCCTGGCACAAAATAACATTAAGTAATAAAACCTTTCCCAAAATCAATATAAAGAAAAGATAATGAATCTGCGAATGGCACCTGAAGCAGCTTTTCATTAGCACCTTGTGATGTTAGAAAGTTTTAGGGGTTAAACAAATGAAAACACCTATAGGGTTAACATTACAGGGTTAGACAAGATGGAAAGCATTTCCCATGCAAGAATGAGCAGGATAGTCAAACCTGTATTGGTCCCTTCTACTGTGGAAAGCACAAAACAAAAAGTAGAGGGTACACTATCAGATGAAGCAAACAGATGTGAAAACCAGTTTGATTTTTAAGCAGCTCAGTTTAAGAAGGCTCATTCTTACTTATCAGCATTAGCACAATCTTATATAGCCTGTTTTATTTTGAGATTACTCAATACACTACATGAAGCAGTTAAAATGAAAAGTTCTTTTCTCCCTTGGAATTTATCCCACCCACATTCTATTAAAGATCTCTCAAGAAGAATACAAGGAAAAGAAAAAAAGAAAATACTTTCTAAGAGTAAGGTTATTTCCCAGATCCCAATATATGGACCAGAATATACATCCAAGAACACGAGTAACAAAGAATGAGCAAATGCCCTAGCCATTGTGACCCAAAATCTAAGGCAGGCCTTACCAGTAGGAGGCTGTCCATAAGAAGTTGCATAGGCGGTCTGCCCATAAGTTGCAGTGGTCTGTGCCTGGGTATAGCTGACATCAGTGGGCTGTCCATAGGTTCCATAGCTTTGTTGCCCATAAGCCTGCTCCAAAGAAAACCAAAATAAAAACCTCATACAGGAACTCTGTATTTTAGCAAGAAAATGGACTTTAAGAAAATTTGCTATAGGTTGTGTGTACTTGCTGGAAGAATAGGGATAGGGATAGATACAGTGTGTGTGCAAGAAAATCAGAAAGCAGCCTCCAGAGGAGAGGGCCATGTTGCAATTCCTCCTCCACATTCTCCTCTCAGGATTTTGGGCACATGCATACATGTGCCCAGTGTTTGCCAAATCTCTGCATCCGAGACTTGAACATGAGATCCAGCTGCCTTAACCACTACACCATCAGCTGGCTCAGGGACTGATGTACTTCTTCTTTTTTTTTGAGAGAGATTTTCACTGTAGGGCGCGTGCGCTCGCCAGACAGACAGAGAGAGACATAGAGACAGAAAGCGAGAAATCACCCCCCAGGGGGGATGGTCACGCCGCAATCCCTTCTCCTCCATTCTCCTCTCGGGATCTTGGGCACGCACGCACACGCACCCGGCGTGAGTTTTAAGCCACCGGGTCCAGGACACGAACCGCGGTCGACTACGTGGGAGTCCAGCGACATAGCCATTACGCTAACTGCTGGTTCCCAGGGACTGATGTACTTCTAAATTCCTAAATTAGAGAACTGAAGTTGAAGGACAAACAATCACAGTATTATGAAGACTTGTTATCCCTTATTCATAGTTCACTCTAACTTTGATCATGTTAACTATGAAAAGGTTCCTGAGATAATTAGGGGAAAATCCCAGTTAAAGAAACAGGAGATTAACAAGATACCCTCAAGGGAAGTGCAATAAGGACACAGGTGTCTAACTGCTAGTACTTAATATAGCAGTTTTAGTAAATGCACACAAATGCTAAAAAATGAACAAAAAGAAAAATGAAGATGGGACAAAAATCTGCCAGATGATTTTAAAAGCCAGATTTTCAGCATGACTTCAAAGAAAATGTACCAGAGACACTGCATGTCCTTTTACTGTGGGCACATCAAGAGTACTATCATTTGAACTTGGACATTAATAAATCGGGTAAGGAATGAATGTTCTTTTAGACATTAGCATGATCATATTCTAGGTGTTTCTGAATGACCAGTTATGTAACATCTGCAGAGACATCACATTCTGCTTGTCCTAGAATATGTTTCTATTGCAATTATTAGTATCCACTTTATGGCACAGATCTTTTCTGAATTCAAAATGATCTTGAGGACAGTAGGTGGCTAATTTCTAGACTGTTTGCCTGGACATTCTATTCTATTTATTTATTTATTTACTTACTTATTTGCTATAGGGAGCGTGCACTCAGGAGAGGAGGACTATGTGGGGGGTATGGCTACACAGCAATCCCTTCTCCTCTATTTCGTTCTCTGGGATTCTAGGTATACACACATGCACACACATGCCTGGTGCATTTTCCAAGCCTCCAGGTCTAAGCCTCAAACCATGCAGTAGGCCCTGTAGAATCCAGCCACCTTTATCATCAAACCAACAGTTGCCCCAACCTAGGCTTTCGAACAGATTCACATACTAGAAAGTGCTTAAAAGCCCAACTAGGAAGTCAGTTTTTAGAGCTGACCCCATCATTTACTGTATAATCACTGGTAAGTCAAATAACATCTATGTGTTGTAATTTCCTCATCTGCAAAATGGTTATATCTTCAACAGAAGAAATACTGTGATGACTTAAGTCAATACACTTAAACAGAAAAAGTGTAGAAGGATGGGGACCAGCAGAGGGCTTAATGGTTACATCACTGGACTCTCACATAGTCCACCATAGTTCCAGTCCCAGACCTGGCAACTTAAAACTCATGCTGGGTACATGTACGCACACAATCCCAAGAGGAGTATGGAGAAGGAACTGTGGCGTGGAAATCCCTTCTTCTCACTTCCTGTCTCTCTCTCTCTCCAGCAAGCACACCTGCCCTATGACAAAAAAAACCTCTTAAAAAAAAAAAAAAAAGTATAGAAAAAGCAAGCATGGAGCAGGGCACTCAACTTGAGAAATTATAGATACTAGAGAGTTCCAGAAAATCAATTCCCAGCTTTAGGATAGTTTCATTTATGATGACAGAATGGAGTCCTTTGTACTACTATTGAAAATTTAAAATGCTTGGGTATTTCACTATTATAAGCACATTATTTCACTTTTCTGAAGCCTAATTTTGGAAAAAGATCAGAGCTAGCTATTGTTTTAATGGTTGCTAGAAACATTCTACTTGGAAATGCAACTACACGCATAAAAATTACCTGGGTGGACTGTGCATATCCTTGAGTGGGTTGGGCGGTGTAAGCACTGTAGCTGCAAAAAAATACAAGAACTGAATATAGAACATTCAGATTCCATTAATTCATGCTCTTCAGCTATCGGAAGCTCCATACTCTTAAAAACATGAATCACAGACAAAATACTGTTGTAAAAGATTGACTTACCCCTGCTGGGCTGCAGCTTGGCTGTAGGTACTGTAATCTAGAGGAAACAAGGAGAGAAAATAGTGAAAAGTCAGCAGAAACAAGGAAAAAAGAGTAGAGAATTCAGTGGCAGAATTCCTTAACCTGGTAAGAGAGGACCTATAGGTAAGCACAGGTCAAATGACTACCTCTCAACACCAAACTAAAAAATAAGCCCAAGACAGTTAAACTCAGAAAGTTTGGATATGGCACTTGCTAATGATCAACTGATTTGGCAGAGATATTGTGCATGTTCCCATGACCACAACCCCTCCAACTAGTGGCTGTCACTTTAAATATATGATGACCAACCTAATGCTAATAGAGAATAAGATCTGCTAAAAGGATCAGCATGTGACAATATTAATGTTTCACGTTAGACTGGTTACATAGCTATACCTCCTCAAAAACTAGTTTTTCTTTCAATCCCTCACTGTAGGGAGTTCGAACAACCAAAATTCCCTTGCACAATGACAATGAAATGGAATGTAAGAAAATAAGATAGTCATCACAATTCAGTGTTTTAAAGGGCTTGTTGATTGTGTCAGGGATATATATGTACAGTTACTCAAATGCTAGATATATTATAAATCCCAGAAAAGCTGAGCTCAGGAACAATCCTAAAAGTTGTCAATGAGAAATCATTTAAATTTGGGGGGAATAATCTGGTTTTACACCATTATTAACACCACTATTTCTTAAAACAATTTAAACTTCTAAAGATATGTGACAAATTTTTCTCATAAAACTTTTCGGGGGGGTTGGGAACCAGCAATTAGCTTAATGGCTATGTTGCTGGACTCCCATGTAGTCGACCGCAGTTCGCCTCCCGGGCCCGGTGGCTTAAAACTCACGCCGGGCACGTGTGTGTGCATGCCCAAGATACCGAGAGGAGAATGGAGAAGGGATTGCGGTGTGATCATCCCTCCGGGCGGTGATTTCTCGCTTTCTGTCTCTATGTCTCTCTCTGTCTGTCTGGCGAGTGCACACGCCCTATAGTGAAAACCTCTCCAAAAAATAAAAAATAAAAATAAATAAAACTTTCTGGGGGCCAGCAGGTGGCATGGTGGTTAAGGCGCTGGACACTCCCACATGGCCGACCATGGTTCGAGTCCCAGACCTGGTTGCTTGCTTCCCCCTCTCCCCCCTTCCGTGTGTCTCTTTCTGGCCAAATTAAAATAAACGAATGAATAAAATTAAATAAATAATTATTTTAAAAGAAAGACAAATTTCCTATTATTTTCCTTTTTATGTGAAATTTACAGTACGCACCAAAACACACACACACAAAAAACAAAACAAAACCTCTGGTCCACTCAAATCTATTAGTGAAAACAAACGTAAAATGGTTAAGCAGCTTCAACAGCATTACAGAACTAAGGTTACATAAAATTTAAGTTTCTAAAAATAAAGCAGTTAATTTTTAGAAATTCTGCCCAATTCTTTCCTCTCAAGAATATATATCTTGTATGTTTGACGACAACTGCCATTAGGACAGAACAAAAGGGTCCTTTCTTTTCCAATCAGAAAGCAGTCCCTCACCCACCAAAAGCAACAACTGACATCTCAGCTCTTCCAGGAGTTCCATGCCACTGCACAGAACCCAAAGTCAGCCTCACCATGTCCTGGCCTGGTCTCAAGAGTATTCTGCTGAAGCCATCTCTGCAATGTGGCCTCTTTCTACCTATCTACACTCCATTACTTTCCTTCCTCTGTGCATCCTTAAGTCAGAAACACGAACACTGTCAAATCAAGGCTACCAAAGACTAATGAACAAAATGATCTGTTAAACACAATCTGAAAACATTTCCAATGGCACTACATACCATACTCTGTGGGACAAAAAATTAAATGCAAATCGCTTTTTCCATATGGCATTCATAAAATGAACATACTGAAAGACATCTAAAATCAAATATTTCAACCTACATTTTGCTTAAGTTTCTCCAATTAGAGAAATGATTCTAAATTACTGACATGGAAGTTCACTGTTTTTAAGACAACACAAGAGTAGTTATGTAAAACCAGAGGATATGATCCCACACTAGTAAGCTAAGGGCAGTAGCAAATTTATTTCCTGAGAACTTGGCTAAGGGCAGTAGCAAATTTATTTCCTGAGAACTTATGCCTACCCACCAACACCACAAACATTATATAGCCTTATACATACTATAATTACATACTTGTCAGATTATTTAACAACCAATTCTGCCTGCAGCTGAAGACTTCACTAAAAATAAAGGAGAAAGCAGGCTGTGATCAGAGGGGGCCTCTAGAGTGCTGACAATATTCTATATTTTGGCCCCAATGGTGGTGGCTACTGGGCAGTTTGCAACTGTTAACCACGACATAGAGCTTAAGTACTAAGGGAGATATATAAGGGGAGAAACTAATATTACCCAAGGCTATGGCTTAGTTACGGTAGAGCAATCACCATCCAAACTGTAGAGATTTAGAGTTTCAGACTACATGGTAACCTAATGGCAGCACAGGGCAACTCTGTGGAGACTCAACTGCTTCACTGTTAAGAGGACTGAAAAAGTTCTTACAAGTTATGTGATGGAGAATCTCCCTGTTCCCCACTGACACCCAATCGACATAAACCACAAGTTTAATTCTCAGACCAAATATAGTGGTTACCAGTGATTTAGGGCTTGAGGAAAATAAAAGGGGGGAAAAAGTCATGTTCAGCCACGCAAAAATTTCAATGTGCACGTACACACTTTGCTTTCCTCAGGTTTGAGAAGGGAAGAGGAGAGTGGAGAGAGCACGAGGAAACCACTTCCCACCAGGATAGGATCCCTCAGCCTATTTCAGGGTCCTCTCTCAGTGCTACAGACACCAACTGCCATCATTTACCTGTTTACAGACCACACAGCCGGGAGGATTCTTAAACTACTGGATTTGGGATTAAAAATCAATTATAATTCTGAGGGACCCGGAGCTTCTCCTATCGCCTCTCTCGCTCCCCACCGCCTCTAACGCCAGGGAGTCAGGCGGCCTAATGCCAACCCCCAGGCAAAAACGCCCCACCCCGCCGCGCCGCTAACCGCGGGTTAGTGTGCCCACAGGCCAACTGCAGGTGAAGGCCTGGCTCCACTCCAGGTGCCCGCCGCAAGCCCACCTCCAACACGGTCTACAGCTCCCACCCCGGGCGTTTTCCAAAGTCCACTACTCGCCTTCTCTCCCCCTCCTCTATCGGCCCACGAAATTTCAAATAAACAAAACATGCCCGTCGGGCTAACGCAGGCAAATGAACACGCGAGACGATTGCTTCGACGTAATTCAAACGCCGGCTCGGAGCGACGGTGCCTTCTGGGTCAGAGAAGCCAGAAATTTCTTTCTGGAAAGATTTCTGGCCTCTGGATACAGGCTAGCCTTATAATACAATACGGCCGATCTCTCTCGGCGTCTGCTAAGAAAGGGCCCTGGGAAGCCACTTAATTGCTTTTTGGGTAAAGAGAAGGTGGGGTTAACATGTAACGACAAAAACGGGGGAGCCCGAGGGAGCAGCCGGGCTGGGCGTGTGAAAAGGGAAGCACGTTCCGTTCAACGCCGAGGCGGGAGAAGGTCGGCTTCGGGCTGGAAGCCGCCGAGGAAGCAGCCCGGCAGCGCGGGACACCCCGGCCGGCTCGACCTTAAGGACGACGGGGCTTCCGCTCACAGGCAGCGCCCCAGGTCCACGAACCCGCGAGGCCTTTTTTGTTGATTCGCTCGCCCCACACACACCCCGCTTTCTCCAAGAGGCAGACTCGCTCGCGGCCTAGGGTCGCCTCCATGGAAGCGGAGAGGGCGGAAATCAGAGAAAATGAGCCGGCGGCTGTCCGACCCCCACTGCGGTCTCCGGGTGACCGGCTCCGGGCCCGGCCGGGCCCCCCTCCCCCATTCACGCCGGGTCGGGAAGGCCAGCAGGCCCCGCCCACG
>NW_006159701.1:4380152-4380863 GCF_000334495.1 Tupaia belangeri chinensis | reverse complement strand
CCCCGCCCGGTGGGGGGAGGGGAAGGGAGCGAGGGCCCCCGAGCTTGCTTGACCGCGGCGGGTACCTCAAACCCCGCTCGGCAACTCCACTCAGTCGTCTCGGCCACCGCCAGAGACTAGAAGCCCCCACTTCGGGCATTCCGTGCGTCGCTAGCGCGACCGCAGCTCCACCATACTCACCCGTGGACGCCATTTTCTCTCCTTCCTCCTCGTTCTCTCAACGTCCGTCTCCCTCTCGCTCTCCCTCTAGGCGCAGCACTGCGCAGGCGCGAAACCCGCAACCTCGGGCGCTACCATCGGGCCAGGCCACGGGGGTGAGGGAAGGCGGGTCGAACCACCACTTTCTTGCTTTTCACGCCGCTAGCCTTTTCCCAGTCCCCTATACAGAGCGCTGGCGGGATGTGCAAGTCAACATAGCACCGGAGGGCCGGGGCGCGGGCCCCTGTGTCAAACCGGGTCGATTCTCCGCATGAAGCTAGTTTGTTTGGAATGGTTTCGTCCGGTGGCTCTAGGGACCGTCTCTGAAGAGTCTGTCCTGGAGGGAAACGGAGGCCAGAGGGAGAGCAGGGGGAAGGGACCCGGGCCTAGAACAACTGCTGACTAATCGGCGGGAGGGGGTGGCGCGCTGGCCGCTCGGCCCGGCTCACGCTGCTGCGTGCACGGAATGGGCTCGGGGCTCCCCGGGCCTGCGGGGGGGGCGGGGGCCCCGCC
>NW_006159701.1:4378370-4380111 GCF_000334495.1 Tupaia belangeri chinensis | reverse complement strand
TCCGCAGTGAGGACCCCGGACACGTGGCCCGGGCCGGTGCGGGAGGGGGCCCGAGGCCGGTCGCCTGGGTGGGAGGCCCCCGAACGCCCCCGCCCGGCCCCGAGACCCCCGCCTCCGGTAACGGTCAAAAATGTGAAAATCCTTTAATCATTTCCTATCCAATATCCTTGTTTTTACAGAAGGGGACACTGAGGCCCAAGGAAATTGATTACTGACCCCAAAGTCACAAAGCTGAGCTCGACCCAGACCCTGAGAAACCACCCCCCCACCCCCGTCCACTACCTAGAAGACTTCCCCGTCCTTGTCTTCCCATTCTGTCCTGGCTTCCCAGTAAGGTAGGCAGGGCCTGATGGTGCACACCACGGGGGTCAGGTCCCAGTTCCTAGGTTAAAACCGGGTGGGAAGGATGGTTGTGAGGATACAGGAGGGGGCTTGCAGTGGGTGCCTTGGCTCCAGACCCTTTCTCCAGGCGCTGCTGGCACCTGCCCTTTTTCCTGGCTCTTAGCCCAGCCCCCTAGGTAGGTAGGTACCCAGGCCCTGGGGAAGGGCAGGTCTCACCCCAAATCCCTCAGCAGGACTGAGAATTCAGGCTAGTTCTTTCAGTAAACGCTGATAAAGCACAGGCTGTGTGTTGGAGTACCTTGGGTAACTTTTAGATGAGTAAGGAGAGCCCCCTTCCTCCATGAGCACAGACCACCTGCCTAGGGACACAGACAGGCCAAGCTCTGCTCCTTAGAATAAGATCCATAATGTGAGGGCCTGAGGAAGGGTAGGGGACATTTGAGCTGGGCTTCAAAGACTGAATAGGAGTTTGCTTGGAGAAATAAGAGAGGAGAGCATTGCACGTAGGAAGAGGAGCTTTCGATTTTTTTCCTGCAAGAACCTGGCAGATGTAAAGAATGCCTTTGGCAAGGGAGCAGACGAAGCAGCCTGTCTCTGGGGTTCCTGCTTCCCGCCCTGAATCAGCTCAGTAGGAGTCCTGGGACAAAGAGGCCTGGCCAGGACTGAAGATGGTCTAGCAGGGACTTGAGCAGGGAGCGCAGGGGAGAAGAAGTTTTAGTTTGTGGGCAGGAAATGGCCATGGTTGAGGGCCAGGGCTTGGACCAGCTAGACTGCCTCCAAATTGGGGCCTTGTCTTGGTGGGCCTGTTAGTGGCTACATATGCTTCCTAAAATTAGAGGAATTCGAGCTGGGGGCCAGGGTCTGCTTTAGTCTGTTCCTTTTTCTCATTACCCTTTAAGGAAAGGCTTATTCTTAAACCCCATTTTACAGATGAGGAAGCAGAGGCCCAGAGGTTGGGGATGCAGCAGGAAGAGGTGGAGAGGATATGGAAAGGGGGCCTATGGCCAGACGGGGGCTGTGCTCAGAGCTGGAGAGGAAGGGGTTGGCTCAGTCCTAGGTCCCTCTGTATGGCTCTTCTCACCCTCCCCAATCTGCCTGCCCATTAGCTGGCCCCACTTCCTTGGTCCAGAGCCGCTGATGCCATCTGTAAAATGGGGCTACTGATAAGGTACTGGAGAAGGAGTCAGTGAGGTAAAAGCTGCACTAATAACTTGTTATTGTTTTCCTTTACCCCCAGCACACAGCCCCAGGACCCCCCAGAACACCCTCAACCAAGCTATGTATGCCAGGGGCCCCCCGGGCCTGCCATCCCCAGCGCTGCCTCTGGCCTCCTCAGTCCTGATGCTGCTGCTGAGCAGCCTGTGGCTGGGGGGGGGGGGGGGCCCCCCCCCCCCCCCGC
>NW_006159701.1:4374805-4377594 GCF_000334495.1 Tupaia belangeri chinensis | reverse complement strand
GCTGCTGCTGTGCAGCCTGTGGCTGGTGGGGGCCGGCCCCCACCTTACCCTGGCCCCGGAGCTGCTGCGGGACCCCTGGCAGGGTGAGCGCCAGCCACGTGGACCTCAGAGGAGGTCCGAGACCAGTTGGCAGGAGCTGTGTGTGCCCCACAGCAGGCAAGCAGGGACCCAGTGCCCTGGGGTAGGTCGGCCTTAGAGGCATGTCCAAGAGAGAAGGCAGAGGACCTGGCAGAGGGGCCAGCAGGTGTGGCGGGAACTCACCAGTAGGAGCTCTCTGATGGCTGTCCTCCCTGATGGCCTGCCCTTGAAATAAGAACGAAGGCTTTTAGCTAAGCAGGAGGATGGAGAGGAAGCGGGGGAGGGCCCAGGAGGCATCCTGGCTGAGCCCTGTTCTCCAAGAACAACAGCTCTAAAGGACAGTTGAGGAACCCAAATGATGCCCAGAGGTTAAACGATTTGTCTAAGGTCACACAGTGTGGGGAAGTGGGGTGGCACTAGGACGGATGCAGGCAGTCTCATCAGAACGTGGGTGCTTGCCTGGCGGGCAGGACTCAGCGAATGTGTACACGAAGCCCCCTCAGGGCGCCTGGACGCAGCATCCAGTAGTTGGGTCCTAGTAAGAAAGCAGAGTGGTGGATCTGGCTGATTCTGTGTGACACAACAGGGAAGTAGCCGTGTGCTCTAAGTGCTGGCAGAGGGCAGAGGCTCACGATGGGGAGGCTAGCACAGTGGGTGGCCCTGGTGGCGGGGAGCCCCTGACCTCACTCCCCTGGGACAGCCTTGGTGGTCGGGGCCACTAAGGTGGCACATAAGGCCCTCCTGTCTCTCAGTGCACCGGCTGCTGACCCATGCCCTGGGCCACGCGTCCCTGCCCAGCCTGCTCCTGAGCCTGCTGCTCCTGCCCACGCTGGGCTGGCAGCAGGAGTGCCACCTGGGTACACTGCGGTTCCTGCACGCCTCCACCCTGCTCGCCCTGGCCACCGGGCTGCTGGCTGTGCTGCTGGTAGGCCTCGGAGTGTCCGGTGCGGCCGGCGGGTGCGGATACATGCCCGTCCACCTGGCCATGCTGGCTGGGCAGGGCCCCCGCCCCAGGCGGCCCCGTGGGGCACTGCCACCGTGGCTGATGCCGTGGCTGCTGCTTGCCCTGACCCCGCTGCTCAGCTCTGAGCCGCCCTTCCTTCAGCTCCTCTGTGGCCTTCTTGCTGGCCTGGCCTGTATCCTTTGCCTGAGCCTCGATGTGTGTGTTCTATGGCTGGGCCCAGGGTACCTGGGAAGGAGGAGGCCCGAGGGGTTAGCCCCAAGCAATGCCAGGAAGCTGTGCTGTGATGCTGAGCACACTCACACTCATGGCAGGAATCCCTCCAAGTGCCCCCGGGCCTGCGCCATGCGCCGGGACCCCTGCTGGGTAGAGGTGTAGGGAGGGGTGAGGTGGGCCTGAGGAGGCGCTAACCTGGACACTTAGATGCTCAGATGTGCAGGAAGAGGGTTTCGGGTAAAGAAGTGAAAGAGGAGAGAGTGGGTCTGTGGAGGGTGCACTAAAGGGCAAAGACCAGTGGGGCAAGCACAGGGCTCTCTGGGAACCGAGGGGTATGACCTGCAGCCAGTGGTGCCGCGTGTCTCACACACAAGACTGGCATCCAAAGATGCCAAATGCCCACCCGGGACCCGTGTGAGCAGGCCGACTCCCTGCAGTCATTCTGGCTTTCAAAGGCGTAGCCTGTTTCGGGGTGAGGATGCTGGCTGTCCCGGCCTACTTGCGTGGGGAGCATGTCGGCCTAGCTGAAGGTGAGGGTATGCCGATGGGCCTTCTTCCTGGAAGATGGGCCTCGAGACCAGATCTGAGCAGGCACGTGGGGCCCTGGGAGCACAGGACAGGCCAGGGGTGGCCAGAGCAGGGAACGAGCCCGGCTTCTGGGTGAAGTGCATCAGGTCCTACCTCTGGCTGTAGCTTCAGGTCCCTTTTCCTCTTAGCCTCTGCCGTCCACGGAGGTGATGACACGTTCCTTGACAGGCGGGAATGCCCAGCACACGCCTGGCAGGCAGTGCCCCCTCCCCCAGCTGCGTTGGCTTTTCCTTGACCAGCCGCCCTGCCCTGGGCAGACAGATGCTACCGGAGCCTTCCGGTGGCTGGAGCTCTCCGAGCGGCAGCTCCAGGTGCTACAGGAGGGCGCCCTGTGCAGGACCCTGGCGGGGTGCTGGCCAGTGAGGTTCCTTCCCCCCCCGGGCAGCCTGGCTGAGCTGCCGGTCACCCATCCTGCCGGAGCAAGGTGAAGGTGACCGTGGATACAGGCCTCGTGGCAGAGGTGGTGGCAGTAGCAGCGGCTGCGACTGCAGTCAGGCCCCTCTCACTTCTGCCCTCCAGGCCTCCCATCCCTGAACCTCCTTACGTGGCCTCATCGGGCCTCTGGTCCCACAGCGAAGGCTCCGCCCCATTCCCATCCGGCCTGCAGCCTGTGCAGCCAACCTGGGAGGGCTCCCCAGAGGCAGGTCTGGACTGGGCCGGCTCCAGCCTCCCTCCAGGGACCCCAATGTGGATGGCCCTAGACGAGCAGATGCTGCAGGAAGGGATCCAGGCCTCGCTACTTGACGGGCCCCAGAGCCCACTCTGGCTGCCCAAGTCCTCCGTCTCCTCTCTGCGGTAAGGCGGAGTGGGGTCCTCTGGTGTGGGACCTGGGGGCAGCCCCGACATCTCTCCCTGCCCCCCTCAACATCCCTCTTTGTGCCCCCACACCTTAGGCTGCAGCAGCTGGAGCGCATGGGCTTCCCCACGGAGCAGGCCGTGGTGGCAC
>NW_006159701.1:4374006-4374774 GCF_000334495.1 Tupaia belangeri chinensis | reverse complement strand
CCCCTGGCAGCCACTGGCCGTGTGGAGGGTGCTGTGTCACTGCTGGTCGGAGGGCAGGTGGGCTCTGAGGCCCTGGTGACTGAGGGGAGGGGCAGGCCTGCCCACCCTGAGGGCCCTGGGTCCCCCTAGCCCAGGCAGAGGGTTGGGGTGACGAGGCCTGGCCTGGGTAGCCCCAAGCCCCTGCTATCTCCTGAGGCCACAGTGTGGTACGGGGCACCGAGGCGGGGCACGCTGTCCTGGCACTTGCTCAGAATAAAAACCAGTTTGTTTTCACCCCGGCCCTTCTCGGAGGCAGCAGTCGTGTGTGTCATGTTTTCTGTTGGCATGGGGAGAAGCAGCCAGTCGGAGGGGCAGCTCTGTGGTGTGGGAGACAGGGTTCCCACCCCTGCTCTGAGCCACCCTCCCGCCCTGAAGCTGTGGCCCCCAGCAGGGCTTTTGCGGGGCCGGACATCGTTTCTGCCCTTCCTGGGGTCTCCCAGAGACAGACCCTCCCAGGCTGCTCCCACCTAAGCACACGCGGAGACCAGGCTGGGTGGGAACCCGGAGGGGCCTTTATTGGCCAGCACGCGCCCACCTCCCAAGCCCCCGTCACAAGCGTAGGTGGAAGTGGACAGCCCCTTCCTCCTCTCTACCCCCCACCCCTACCTGTGACAGTGGGGAGGGGCTGGGGGCTTGGAGCAGAACTGAGGCAAGGAGCCCGGACTTCAGGGTGGGCCACCCAGCACCAGAAAGCAAGGGGGTGGGGGCTCCCCAGGTGTGGCTGGGGAG
>NW_006159701.1:4367743-4370698 GCF_000334495.1 Tupaia belangeri chinensis | reverse complement strand
GAGCAGAACTGAGGCAAGGAGCCCGGACTTCAGGGTGGGCCACCCAGCACCAGAAAGCAAGGGGGTGGGGGCTCCCCAGGTGTGGCTGGGGAGCAGGGAGGGTGGCTCCCATCATCCCCACACGTCCTCAGGGCCAGGCAGAGCTCCAGGCCCCGACTCCCTCAGGGCCTTTGGCCTGGATGCTCAGACAGCTGGTGAGAAGACACCCCTCCTTGAAGGCCTGCATCTCCTCGTTTCACAGAAGGAAACTGAGGCCCAGGGCCCTGAGCGAGGCCTCGCCTCTTGCCTGGGCTGTTGTCCCAGTCTCTGCTCAGCCTGACAAGTGCAGGGGGCCAGGACTGAGACCTGCCTAGCCTAAGGCCTAGAGGCAGAAGGGACCCTGAGGACATTAATAAATACAACGGGCGTCCCTGGAGGCAGCTGGCCAAGCCCAGGCTGGGAAGGGGAGCCTGGCCTGGCCCACCCCAAGGGCCCACCACCCTCAGCCTTTCTCCTTCTGGCTCCTGGGAGCCACGATCCGGTAGTTGGCAGCGTGTCCTCCCCTCTTGCCCCGGAGGAAGCTGGGGGTGCCCACGCCAGCAGGGCCTGCCCCGGACCCCAGCTCTGGTTCTGTCAGAGGGAAGAAGGAGAGAGGCCACGTTAGGGGAGTCCGTGTGGGGTGCCCATCTTCCCTCAGCCCTTTGGGGGTGACGTGCCTGGACCCCCTCTGCCAGGTGTAGTCTACCTTGGTGTCTGGGGGGCCCAGCTGTGGTAAGAAGGGTCTGTCTGCAGGCTGTTAGTGCCTCCCCCTGGGAACTGCCTGCAGACCACGAGGGACCTCCTTGCTGGACAAAAACCCACCTTGTTTATGAATTGTTCAGCACGTAGTCATGCACCATGAAAGATTTTTTTTTTCTTTTTTTCCTATTGTTTTGGGATAGAGGCCCTGACTCACCCCCATTTCAGACCTGGCAACACAGAGGCCAGGCAACAAACTTACTCTCCCTTTCCCCTTGGGGTAGGTCAGCAGCAGGGAAAGGGCGTAGGAGGGCCAGGCTCTGTCACTGACCCTGCTGTGCAGCCTTGGGCAAACTGCACCTGTCAGGGCTCCAGCCGTCTCTCATCAAAAATCAGGGACAGTTCCACACAGACGCAGGTCCCAAACAGGTCCAAAAATGACTGAAGCCAGTCCCAACGGGGGGAGATATGCCCCAAACTTGGACATAAGCTGTATCCCAAGGAAAAGACTGAGTAATTGGCATTTTTGCCACGTGGAAAACTCCTACCCATCCTTCAAAACCTAGCCTCAGTCCCTCCCCAGATTAGATGAGGTTAGGCAGGTCAAAGGAGAGGCTGTTTCTGTAGGAAGCCAGGATGCTCAGGTAGGGAAGCTGCAGGATGGAGAACCGTCACTCTGTTCGTAGGACGGACACCTGAACTGGGAGCACCAGCTTCCCGAGGGCACAGCTGGGAGTGGGCTGTCTCCTTGCAATCACAGGTCAGCATCACCTGTGTGCCCCAGCCCCTGGGCAGGGCCCTGGCAGGTGTGGGCAGTCCCTCTCCACGCCCAGGGTGGCTCAGTGACAGCTAGGGCCAGACCCCAGCCCCATTCCATCCCAGTTAGGCAGCCCTGGGCAAGTCGCAGGGCCTCCGGGCCTCATCCGGAAGGTGGGGATAACACTCCTGTCACCACGCCCTGCGATACCCGTGACCAGGGGTGGAACGTGGCTTTTACAGTAAATACTGGATTATCATGGGTCCTGGCTTGGTGCGGTGCTGACCCAGGTCTGTGGGTCTGGTCACTGAGTTCATCACGGGATGTTGTTCTGACACAAATTCGGGGTCCTAGCTGTCCCCTGTCCTCCTGCCCCCACCCCGCCCAGTGCCCCGTTAAGCAGAGACCAGAGTCAGCGCTTCAGAGGCCAGACCTGGCGCAGACCCCCGGCCTGACCGTTGCCATCTCTGTGACTGGTGGAGTCACAGGAGCCCTCTGAGCCTGTGTCTTCACCTGTAAAATGGGCTCAGTCCCACCCACCTCGCGAGTTTATCGTAAGGGTCGTAGAAGATCAACGTGAACCCCCAGCCTAGGTGGGAGCCCTTACTACTATGGTTATAGACTGCACCTGAGCCCTGTGGGACGAGTCCCATCTCCTCCTCTGTTCCCTCCTCCTGCTCTGCTCCCTCTAGGCCCCAACCCAAACTGGCACCTGTGGCCACCCTTCTGGGCTCCTGGCTACTGAGAGTGGGCGTGGACCTGCCCAGGGGCACTTCCTTCCTGGGCTGTTACCCACAGAGCCTGCCTCCCTGGCCCACTGCATTTGTTCTAGCTCCTTCCTGCCCCAATTCTCCTTACTGGGGGGTGGGGCGGGCTGAAAAACAGCTGCGAGCCTCGGATGTGGTCCCTGGGCCCCCTCTGTAAGAGGGCAGGAGGTCTGGGAGATGGGGGCTGATGCGTCTAGAAGTGAGAAAAGCACGTGGCCTGGCAGGATAGGCTTTGCCCATGCCAGGCTAACACTCCGTCAGGGCGGCCCCTCCTGCACTTCCACCAGGCACACTCTGAGGGTTTCTCCACGACCCAATGCAAGGGTCTCTCTTCCGGGAAGTCTCACCGCAGTGAGAGGCGGCTGCCCCTCCCCCCCATCCTTTGAAGCCTCCACTCCCCACATCTCACTGGGGATTCCCTGCTGCTCAGCCTGCAGCTACCAATGGCAGGACCTACCTGCTCTCCCAGGCCCTGGGGCCCACCTGGGCCTAGCTCCCTGAGCAAAAGAGGCTTAGTTCTGACCTTGACCCTCCTCCCACCTTGGGGCCTGTTTCTCCATCTGTAAAGCAGACGTGAGGCTGGACATGACTGCACTGTGAGATGGAGATGGGGCGGCTGGAGGTGGGAAAGCGTCGCTGGGAGAGCCTCTCGCAGGGTAGGCGAGGACAGGGCCCAGCCCCCAGCAGCCCGCCCCCAGCAGCCAGTTCCTGTCT
>NW_006159701.1:4364504-4367473 GCF_000334495.1 Tupaia belangeri chinensis | reverse complement strand
GGGGCCGCCGCCCCTCCCCCCCATCCTTTGAAGCCTCCACTCCCCACATCTCACTGGGGATTCCCTGCTGCTCAGCCTGCAGCTACCAATGGCAGGACCTACCTGCTCTCCCAGGCCCTGGGGCCCACCTGGGCCTAGCTCCCTGAGCAAAAGAGGCTTAGTTCTGACCTTGACCCTCCTCCCACCTTGGGGCCTGTTTCTCCATCTGTAAAGCAGACGTGAGGCTGGACATGACTGCACTGTGAGATGGAGATGGGGCGGCTGGAGGTGGGAAAGCGTCGCTGGGAGAGCCTCTCGCAGGGTAGGCGAGGACAGGGCCCAGCCCCCAGCAGCCAGCCCCCAGCAGCCAGTTCCTGTCTCCAGGGCTGGTCACAGCTCCAATCTCAGGGGAGAGACCTGCTCAAGCTCACCCCAAGGAGCCCGGCACAGGGAGGGGTCCTGCCCACCTGGCATCTACCCTCCTCCCTAACATGCTCCTGGGGCCTTCCCAAGCTGGGTTCTGCCAGGTTCTCAGATCTTGGCTCTTAGCTCTCAGCAACCGGAGGAACCGTCCTCTGGGCTCTCGGGCCTCTTGGCCTTTGCTCACATTGTCCTTCTGCTTGTTCACTCTGCCCTGATCCCTGCCCTTCAGGTCTCCACGTAGACATCACCTTCTCCAGAAAGCCCTCTCCAAGACCCCTGGGCCAGAGGCACTTCCGTGCTCCCACGCTACCTGTGCTCACTCCACCGTGGCAGATCCCACCTTGGGTTTCATGGCCAGGCCGGGGCCCTCCTCTGCCTCCCAGACCCCTAAGTTCCCTGTAGGCAGGGCTATGTCTGCCTTATCTTGGACCCTGTGCCAGCGAGGGGCCTGGCCCAGAGTGGGCACTCCTTCACTCGAGAACACACTACCGAAGCTGCCTTGGCTGTCTGATGAGTGGAGGGAAGGACAAGAATGAGTATCTGCTGGCCTGGGCCAATCATCGGGAGGCGGCGCCTTCCGCACGCCCAGGCCCTTCCTGGGCCCTTCTCGGGGGTGGGGCTGCCCCGCCCTCCCTGCCGTTACCTGGCCAGATGATGGCTTCCAGCAGGGTGACCCGTCTGGCCAGGAGCTCCAGCTGAGCCTGCTGCTGCAGGAAGCTCTGTAAGCTAGGAGCCTGATGGGAGATCGAGAAGAGCAGAGGGTGCGAGTCTGGCCTCCGAGGCCTGGGCTGGGGAGCCAGTGGGGAAGGTTGGGAGGCAGGAGCCAGCTGGCTTCAGGGCCAGAGCCCGGGTGTGAGTATCCGGAGACCTCGGCCTTCCCTGCCACAGTGGGGCAGAGCGTGCCTCAAGTGACCAGAGGGTAGGGGATTGCTGGGTGAACGCCTGGGGGAGAGGCTGGCTCTCCAGCCCCTAAAGTGTCCTGCAGGATAGCTAAGGAGAACCAAAGGGGAAACTGTAAGAGGGACACCCAAGACTAGGAGGTTGAGGGCCTCCGGGGGGCAAGTGGGGGCAGAAGGGCAGAACTGGTAGATGGTGTATTACCCAGAGTCCCCTGGGGCCTGAACCTGGCTGTTACCCACAGTGCCCTGCACTTCAGGAGGCTAGCTCCAGACCTATTGCCCTGTGGGTCTGAAGACTGACTCTAGAGCTGAAGCCTGACCAGAGCCTGGATCCATCAGCCATAATCCTCCTGTGGGCCTGAGTCTGTTTTTTTCCCACAATCCCCTGTACTGCTGGAGACTGGCTCTGTTACCCACAATCCCCTGCTGGTATGGAGTTTGGTTCAGTCACCCTAAATTTCTCCCAAACTCGAAGTCTGTCATCTCTGGTTCTCTGTAGCTCTGGAAACCACATTACCCATAATACCTGGAGGCCCAGGTCTGATTTTCTAGGGCCCCCCCTCATTTGTGGAGAAGGGGATCAGTCATTAAGGGCTGGGTGTTCTTGGCCTCTCAGGTCCGTATTTGCCAGGGTAGGCACTTTCTCCAGCCTCGTGACTGGGCTTAGGCTCGGCTCTCTACCCAGGAGAGCTTGGGAAAGGCTGGCAGGCAGGGGCTGGGCTGGCTGTCCGTCTGTCTGTCTCTACTCACCATAAAGCCCAATCATTGTTTCCAAGATTAAAACCCTCTCAGCTAAAATCTTCAAAGCCTCGCGTAGTTGGTGCAACCCCTCCCCCTGTGGAGGAAAGAGACAGATGCAGCCGTGAAGAGGGCAGGGGTGGGGACCCTGCAAAGCTTGACGGTGGCCCATGCCCCACCCGGGACATGCACCTGCAGCCCCTGACCACTGTCACAGCCCAGGACCCACAGGCAGCCAGAACAAGACCAGGAAAGGACAGGAGGGGGACAAGGTGGGCGGAAGCAACCCCTGAAGAGTCCCTCAGAGAGTTTTGTTGGGAGCCAGATCCATGGTGTAGCAGTAATGCACTGCTCAGGAGTAACCGGACCCCACATGGTGGCCGTGGTTCGGATCCCTGGCCCGGTCAACCTGAAACACTCTGGGTCCATGTACGTGTTCCCACTATCCCACAGGCTGGAAGACTGGAGGAGAACCATGACGTGACCCTTAGGAAGTGCTCCCTTGTCGGTCTCACGTGTATGCGTTTGCCTGTCCTCTACCATCATAAGTAAAGAAAAAATCTGGGAGCTGGCAGGTGGCTTGGTGGTTAAGGGTGTTGGACTCCCACATGACTGACCGTGGTGTGAGTTCTGGACCTGGCCGCTTGCTTTCTCGCTTTCTCCCTCTGTCCCTCTCTGGTCAAATTTAAATAAATAAATAAATAAATAAATAAAGATGGCGTAATGGTTGTCGTTGGACCCCCATGCAGTCGACTGCAGTCCAAGTCCCAGACCTGGCAGATTAAAAGTCATGCTGGGTGTGTGTGTGAGCATGCCTGAAATCAGGAGAGGAGAATGGAGAAGGGATTGCAGCGTGGCCCATCCCCTCCGGGCGGTGACTTCTCACTTTCTATCTCTCCAGTAAGCACATGTGCCCTATAGCAAAAATCT
>NW_006159701.1:4352971-4364412 GCF_000334495.1 Tupaia belangeri chinensis | reverse complement strand
GAATGCCGATCAGCAGGGCCAGAACTGCTGTCCCCTAGCCTGCCACAGAAGGGGCCGCCACAGACACCACCCATCCACTCACCTCTGTCGCTAACATCAGTGTCTCTGTCATCACCTGTGTGAATCCTGGCATATCCTGGGTCACTTCTCTTTATTTACTTCATATTCTTTTTTTTTTTTTTTTTTTTCATTTTTTCTTTTTTTTTTTTTTTTTTTAAGAATTATCTTTATTTATTTATTTTTTTACTTATTATTATTTTTCCAATTTGACCAGAGAGAGAGAGAAGGTGAAAAAGAAAGTCACCAGGCTTGAGACTTGAACCACGGTTGGCCACGTGGGAGTCCAACACCTTAACCACCATGCTACCTGCTGGCCCCCTTTACTTCAAATTCTTAAAATTCATGTTTTGCCTTAAATTACTGCATTGGTCCCACCCTAATCATGGTGAGGTTGGGCTAATTACTGCCAAAACAAACAAACAAACAAACCAGGGAGAATCAAAAAGTTCATGGAAAGGTGGAATTAAAGTCTGAGTTTATTTTGGTACAAATGTTTTTGAAATCCATGCATAGTTTTTAAGAATATGCATGCTCTATGAACTTTTGGAGGCTCCCTCCTATGAGTAAAATCAGAAAATGTTGGAGTGGCCTCGCTGTCAGGAAACCTGTGTTTAAAATGATGGCAAACCTGAAGCCCAGGCCCGGTGCCCCTTCCCCAGCCCTCTCTGGGCTCCCCCCCAGGAAAATCATGCTCCTTCCTCCCGAGGCTCTGAGCATGCCAGGTCTAGGTTCTGGCACATCCTGGTGACTGCCCTCACCCCAGCCCTCTTGTCTAACTAAGCATCGGTGATCTGTATTTTGAGGCTCTGGCTCCCAGGCTCCAGAAATAGAGCAGCGGGCCCACAAAGCCCCTCGTCCAAATCCATCCAGCGCCGGGCCTCCCCACACGCCAGGTGGCCAGTGGCTGCCCAGGGCTCCTGCCATTGGCTTTCATGTCCCCCTAGTCTGCCCGTCTGTTCCTTCCCCAGCAGTGGGCCCGTGGACTTGGTGACACTTCACTCTCCTTCACCCCCTCCTTGTTCCTAGTCCAGCCCAAAGCCATTGACATTTCTGGAACGCAGATATCTCAATTCCACTGAGCACCAAGTCAGTGGTGGGTGGGCCAACAGAACCGCCCCAGCCCTGACAACACCTGGACGTCTCTCGGGTCCTTGCCCAGTACAGATAAGCGAAAGGGTGTATGTACTATGCGTGTTTGTGCAAGTTACAACCCAGCAGTTCTGTCCACACCACGTGGACTGGGCTCAAGTAATACAGACGCAGGATCTACAAAGGGGTATCCTTCGAAAATGGTGCAGTGGAAGGGCGGCGTGACCCTCACAAGTGCTCCTGCTGGGAGGATTTACCTGCATCTCGTAGTGACGAGACAACGGAGATAACCGGACACATCTAACCTTAGACCACTCCCACTGAGACAAGGCTGAGAGAAGGAAAGGGCAGGGCCTGGTTTAGGTGAAGAGACTAGAGCTAAGACAACCAAATCAATGCATGAAACTTGATCAGCTTTGGGGTTAAAAAAAGACAATTTAAAAAAGACGTTTTGGGGGTAAGCTGGTGACATGTTGGTTAAGATAGCTGGATCCCACACAGCCTACTATATGGTTCGAGTCCTGGACCTGGCAGCTCGAGAAACATGCCAGGCACATGTGCCTGTGTGCCCAAAATCCCAAAAGGAGGGAGAAGGGATTACAGTGTGACCGTCCCCTATTGGGGGAAGTGCTTTCTCTTTCTCTCTCTTTAGAGTGCTAACTTTTTTTTTTTTTTTTTTTTTTTTTGAGAGGTGTTTGTTATAGGATGCTGTGTACTCACTAAAAAAGAGAGACAAAAAGCAGGAAATCACTCCCCAGGGGGGATGGCCATGCTACAATCCCTTCTCCTCCATTCTCTTCTCGGGATCCTGGGCATGCATGCACATACACCCAGCATGAGTTTAAGCCACCCAGTCCGGGACTCGAACTGCAGTCAACTGTGAGAGTCCAGCGACATAGCCATTATGCCATCTACTGGTCACATTTTATTTATTTATTTATTTATTTTTGCCTTCTCACCAGAGACAGAGGAGAAAAGTGAGAAATCACCCCGGGAGGGCTGGCCATTCGCAATCCCTTCTTCTCTCTTCCTCTTTTGGGATTCTGGGCACATGCTGATGCACACGCACCTGCAGTGACTCTCAAGCCGCCAGGTCCAGGCGAGCCATGTGAGAGTCCACCATCTGAACCACCCCACCACCTGCTGGCCTCTCTTCTGGCAATTTTTTTATGTTTAAAGAAAGGTTTTTGCTATAGGGTGCATGTGCTCGCTGGAGAGACAGAGAGACAAGGAAACAGAAGGCAAGAAATCACCCCCTGGGGGGATGGCCATGCCACAATCCCTTTTCCTCTGTTCTTTTAGGATTTGGGGTATGCATGCACATGTGCCTGGCATGAGTTTTAAGCCACCAGGTCCGGCCCTTGAACTGTGGTTGACTACATGGAAGTCCAGAGACATAAGCATTATGCCATCTGCTGGTCCCATCCTCTAGCAAATTTTTTAAAAAGGCATGTTGGGGGGCTGGCAGGTGGGATGGTGGTTAAGGATGTTAGACTCCCACATGGCTGACCATGATTTGAGTCCCTGGAGCCTTGCTTTCTCACTTTCCTTCTCTCTCTCTCTGTCCCTCTCTAGTCAAATTAAAATAAACATATAAATAGAGTTAAATAAAATAATTCTTTAAAAAAAAAGGCATTTTTGGAGACCAAATGGTGGCACAATGGTAACACAACTGGACCCACATGGGAAGGTCCCGGGTTTGTGTCCTAAGGCCTCAAGGTCCATGTTGGGCACAGGCATGCTTGTCATCTGGGATGGGCTGAAGCTAGGGGTGGATGTGGTGTGGGGCTCTGTTAGGAGCACCTGTCTCTTCCCCTCTGTCCCTCCATCTCTCTCTCTCTCAGGGAAGAAGCAAAACAAAAGGCATTTAGGGGCCTGGCTGCAGTAGTGCAGGCGCTCGGGCACTGCTGCGCGATGCTGGAACCATACGGGAGGCCCAGGTTTGGATTCCAGGTTGACCAGAACCCATAGAGCCCAACTGAGTACCCATCATTCTGGGTGGCAGAGAGGCTTGGGGGAGGACTGTGGCATGGTGATGCCCTGTAGAGGGTGCCTGTCTATATTTCTCTCTCATGAAAGAAAGAAAGAAAAAACTTTAAAGGGCATTTTGGGGACAGCTAGTAAACTTTACATGCTTATTACACACAAGTTGCACCATTTTCCTGCAGGAATGTTAGCTTTCTTGGTGCTATTGCAGGTTTTTTGGAGAATGTCCATATTCTTTTGTGATACATACCATCCCGTTAGGGGAGATGGGTGAAGTTGTCAGTTTATGTTAAAATAAATTAAAATGGGCCAACCAGTGGAGGCCAGCAGGTGGCGTGGTGGTTAGGGCGCTGTATTTCCACTGAATGCATTTTGAGTCCTAGACCTAGCAGTTTTAAAGTCACACTGGGCTTGTGTGCATGCGTGCCCAAAAACATAGGAAGAGAACAGAGACGAGATTGTGGCATGGCCACCCTCCCTGGGGGTGATTTCTCACTTTCCCTCGCTGGCAAGTCCAGGTGCCCAGTGAGAAAAACCCAAAAAGAAAAAAAGAAAAAAGAGGGCCAACGAGTGCTTAGTGGTTAAGGCAGCTAGATCCACATGGCCTACCGTGTGGTTTCAGTCTCAGATCCAGCGGCTTGAAAATACACCAGGCATGTGGATATCCGTGCATGCATGCCCAAAAGCCTGAGAGGAAAATGGAGGAGAAGGGACTGCAGCGTCGCCATCCCTCTGAATCCACGTGGTGCTTTCTCACTTTCTCTCCCTTTGGCAAAAACACTAACCCTGTAGCAAGTTTATAAAAAAACGAATTAGAAAAAAAGAGGAATAAAGGGACCAGAAATTGATGAAATGGTTATGTAGCTGAACTCCCATGTAGTCGACCACAGTTTGAGTTCTGGACCGGGTGGCTTAAACTCACGCCGGGCATGTGTGCATGTGTGCCCAAGATCCCGAGAGGAGAATGAAGGAGAAGAGATTATGGTGTGGTCATCCCCTTCTGGGGGGTGATTTCTCGCTTTCTGTCTCTCTGTCTTTCTGGTGAGTGCATGCACCCTGTAGCAAAAACCTCTCCCCCCCCAAAAAAAAAAAGAATAAAAATATAAAGAGAGAAAGAGCAACCATGGCAAAGTAAATGGGCAGTCTAGAGAAAGACTAAAAAGGGAACCAGCAGTTAGCGCAATGGCTATGTCGCTGGACTCCCACGTAGTCGACCGCGGTTCGCATCTCGGACCCGGTGGCTTAAATCTCACGCCGGGCGCGTGTGCGTGCGTGCCCAAGATCCCGAGAGGAGAATGGAGGAGAAGGGATTGCAGCGTGACCATCCCCCCTGGGGGGTGATTTCTCGCTTTCTGTCTCTATGTCTCTGTCTGTCTGGCGAGCGCACACGCCCTATAGCGAAAACCTCTCCAAAAAAAAAAAAAGAAAGAAAAAAAAAGAGAAAGACTATATATATTGCACCAACTTTTCTGTACATCTGAAAAAGAATTTTTTTTTTTTTTTTTTTTAAGATTTTTGCTATAGGGAGTGTACACTCGCCAGAGACAGAGAAACTGAGAAATCACCTCCCAGGGGGATGGCCACACCACAATCCCTTCTCCTCTCAGGATTTTGGGCATACACAGATACATGCCTGGCATGAGTTTCAAGCTGCCAGGTTTGGGACTCAAACCATGGTCTACCATGTGGGAGTTCAGTGCCTTAACCATTACGCCACCTGCTGGACCCTATAGCTGAAAGTTTAAAAAATAAAGATCTAGGGGAAAAGTATAGACAAAACTTCTACAGTTTGGAATCCCTCCCAGGTGGGTGGCCCCACCATGCTGGTGCCCTGGTTCCCTCCCAGCCTGGCTTGCTCACTGTGTTCCACATTTAGGGTCCAGGGCCTGCTGGGGGCCCCCATTTGACAGTGACACGAACATCTCCCATTTCTCCATGACAAAATGCAGTTTGTGTTTCCTTTTATACTATCTATATATTTTAAATTTATTTTCAGTTTTTAGACTCTTTGCTACAGGGCACATGCACTTACCTAAGACAGAGACAGAGAGAGGAAAAATGAGAACTCATACCCCCAGTCCCTTCTCTTTCATTCTCCTCTTGGGATTTTCGGTACATAGGCACACATGCCCAGTGTTTTTTTTCTTTAATTATTTAATTTTATTTATTTTGATTTGACCAGAGAGAGACACAGAAAGAGACAGAGAGAGAGAAAGAAAGTGAGAAAGGAAGCCACCAGGTCAGGACTTGACTGTGGTCAGCCATGTGGGAGTGTTCAGTGCCTTAACCACCACGCCACCTGCTGGTCCCTCCCAAGTATGGTTTTAAAGCTGCTGGGTCCGGGACTGCAACTGCAGAACTGGACATGTGGGATCCAGCACCTTAACCACCATGCCACCTGCTGGCCCTCCTTTTGCTATTTTAAGCCTCACTTGACTCCTCAGTCCCCTCTGTAGGCAAACCAGCACCCAAGTGACTCAGCTCCATTGACATCTGTTGGTCCTCACTGCTCCCGTCCCATTTCTGGCTGCTAAGACCAATGACGGCCTCCAGTCTAGTCTCTCTTTTTGCTTCCCACATTGCCCGTCTCCCATCTACTTACCACATGGCAATCACAGGGATATTTCACAAACAAAAATCTGTCCATATCACTCCCCTGCTTATAATACTGTAATGACTCTCCATGTCCACAGAACAAAGTTCAAATTCCTTAATAAGGCCTCTGAAGTCCTGAAAGTTTCTTTGGCCTCTGTCTCGCTCCTTGTCTGTCACTAGCTCCCTAAATGCTCCAAGGCCTTTGCACACCCCACCCCTCTCCTCTGCCTGAATACCCCACGGTTAATGTACCTTTCAGGTCTGGCCCACTGAAGCATCTCCCTTTGACCTGTGGCTGCTGGTTACGAGTCTTCCTCCCACTCCACTGTGATCACCCGGAGATTGAGGATTGTGTTCAGATAGCATTTGCGTCCACAGTGCCCAAACCCAAGCTTGGCACCCACAGAAGAGATGTTTGATTTCTGGTAAATGGTTCTCTGGCCCTGGGAGTGCAAGAGCCTAGGCACTAGGGACCAGCAGGCGGCATGGAGGTTAAGGCGCTGGATCCCACATGGCTGACTGTGCAATTGTCCCAGACCCGATGGCTTATGCGTGCGTAAAATCCCAAGAGGAGAGTGGAGGAGAAGGGACTATGGCATGGCCATCCCAGGCCAGGAGGGGTGATTTCTCACTTTCCCTCCTTCTCTCTCTCTCTCTCTCTCTCTCTGGTGTGCACATGTGCTAACAAAAAACAGAAAAAGGGGAACCAGCAGTTAGCGTAATGGCTATGTCACTGGACTCCCACGTAGCCGACCGTGGTTTGTGTCTCGGACCCGGTGGCTTAAAACTCATGCCGGGCGCGTGTGCATGCGTGCCCAAGATCCCAAGAGGAGAATGGAGGAGAAGGGATTGCGGCGTGACCATCCCCCCTGAGGGGTGATTTCTCGCTTTCTGTCTCTATGTCTCTCTCTGTCTGTCTGGCGAGCGCACTCGCCCTACAGTGAAAATCTCTCAAAAAAAAAAAAAAACAGAAAAAAGAAAAAACCTAGGTTTCACTTCCTGCGCTGCCAGGATTTCACTGCAGACCTGGGCCTTAGTTTCCGGTCTGAATAAGGGAGATCTTTGATTGCAGTAGATGGGTTGGCTCAGCCGTCATTCCAGTCCCTGCAGCACATGCCCATGACCACCAGGGGGCACTGCTGAGCCGGGCTAGAATCTCTGAAAGGCTTTCTAAGGGGTTTTGGTAGGCAGAATGTATACAGGAGGCCTATGTGTACAGGAGCCCTCAGAGACCCTGCCCCCAAAACTGGACCCCATCCCACCTTCCCCCCAAAAGACATGCCCCTCTAAGTTCCCAAAGCCTCATGCAACCCCCAGCCCAGCGGGACCTCTCTCAGGCAGGCAGCGAGCAGGGGCAGAAGTGCAGGAAGAAGGTGGATGGATAGGTAGGGGCCCTGCTACCTCTTGGTGGGGCCCTTCCCATAGGCGGTCCTGGTCTAGAGCCCCAGGTATTTTGTTTCCCTGCAGGAGTCCCCATACAGGGTTGGACTGTCTGTCCTAAATCTGCCCTAACCCTGCCTTCTCCCTGAGCTGGGTGGAAAATATGTTCCCAGACCAAGGGTCTCTGGGAGAGGCCAGAGAGGGGCTGAAGGGAGGCAGAGGGCCAGGCTCACGCGGGTCTACCTCACCTCCAGCTCAGCTGACACCCATATTGGCAGTGTTCTTAAGAGGCCCTGGAGCGAGCCGGCAGGTAGCATGGTGATTGAAGTGGCTGGACTCTCGCATGGCTAACCATGGTTCGAGTCCCGAACCTGGCAGCTTTCCTTCTCACTTTCCTTCTCAGTCTCTGTCTCTCTCTCTCTCTGGTCAACTTCAAAAAATAAAAATAACAATAAATAAAATAAAATAATTAAAGAAAAAATAAAAGGAGGCTCTGGAGCCACAGAGGGTGGGTGAGGAGGACTGGGTGACAGCAAGGGCTGGGAGAAGCTTGCTAGAGAGGTAGCAGGACCCCAGAAGTCGTGGTGAGACACGGGGAGGACTCGTGCAGGGTTGGGGGCTCCCACGGCTGTATCCATTGCTGACCCCACAGTTGAGAACTGAAAAGGCAGGGAGGTGCTGAGTGTCAGGCTGCATGGGCGGGGAGGGAGGTGTGATACCACCCTGCAAGAGAGCGTCCCACTTCTCTCTCCTGTCTCTACTCTGAGTTTTCCAAACGCTTCCTGTGTCTGCGACCATTTCCAGGTCCCGACACTGCAGGGCTTTGGGCTTGGTACATTCCAGGCTCCTGGTACTGCCTCCATGTGACGCTTGGGAAACTAGTTTTCTAGGCCCTGAAATTCATTTACTGCAATTACCTCCAATTGGTATGAAGGTTTCTAGGATCCCACATTAATTGTGGGATTCTTTTTAGTATGTGGTTTCTAGGTCCCCCTTCTAATTTACTCTCTCTCCTGTGTCTGTGATAGTTCGAGGCCTCCCTTCCCATTCTTCTTGGGTTTCATTTGTATACAGTGGTTTCTCGATCCCCCGTTCCATTTTCCATGGTTTTCCTGTGCATGTGACAGTTTCTAGGTTTCTCTCCCCAAACCTCGTGGGTTGCTTACACATGTGCTAGTGTCTAGGACCTCATGGTAACTATAAGTCTTTGGGGAATAAGGGAGTCTGAGTCCCCTGACCTCAGTAACCACATCAGACACATGCACCATGGTTTCAAGGCTCCCTTCTCATGCTTCATAGATTTCCTGTGTGCACTAGGGGACTTCAAAGAGCTCATGGGAAATGGATTAAAGTAGGAGTTCTTTGAGGCAAGCAGGTGGTACGGTGGTTAGAGTGCTGAACTCCCGCATGGTCAACCATGGTTTGAGTCTCAGACCTGGCGGCTCTCTTTCTCTTCACCCCCCCTCTCTGTTTCTCTCTGATGACTACAGCAAGCTAAAAAAAATAACAGTAAATAAAATAGGAACCAGCAGATGGTGTAATGGTTACATCACTGGACTCCCATGTAGTCGACCACAGTTCAAGTCCCTGACCTGGAGACTTAAAACACACCAGGCATGTGTGCGTGTATGCTCAAAATCCTGAGAGGAGAGTGGAGGAGAAGGGATTGTGGCATGGCCATCCCCCAGGGGGTGATTTCTTGCTTTCTGTCTCTCTCTCTGGCAAATGCATGCCCCCTATAGAAAAATCTAAAATATATAAATAAAAATAATAATTATTTTTTAAAAATGGGACCAGCAGTTGGTGTAATGGCTATGTCACTGGACTCCCATGTAGTTGACCATGGTTTGAACCCAGACCCAGTGGCTTAAACTCACGCCAGGCATGTGGTGTGCGCCCAAGATCTCGAAAGGAGAATGGAGAAGGGATTGAGGCATGGCCACCCCCCCCCCAGGGGGATGATTTCTAGCTTTCTGTCTCTCTGTCTCCCTCTGTCTTTCTGGTGAGCACATGCACCCTATAGCAAAAACCTCTCCAAAAAAAAAGTATGAGTTTCTTTTTTTAATTTTATTTTTAATTATTTTTTAAAAGAATTATTTTATTCAACTTTATTTGTTTATTATTTCAATTTGGCCAGAGAGGGACAGAGCGAGAGAGAGAGAGAAGAAATAAGAAAGCAAGCCGCCAGGTCTGGGACTTGAACCATGGTCAACCATGTGGGAGTACAGTGCCCTTAACCACCACACCACCTGCCAGCCCCTCTTTTGGTTTTAAAAAAAATTGACTATGGGGCAAATATGCTCATTAGAGAAAGAGAGAGAGACAGCAGCCCCAGGGGGCTGACCACATTGCTATCCCTTCTTCTCTGTCCTCCTCTCAGGATTTTGGGCATGCATGCATACACACCTGGTATGTTTTTCAAGCCACTGGGTCTGGGACTTGAACTATGCAGTTAACCACGATGGATCCAGTTATCTTAACCACCATGCCATCTGACTGCCCCAAAACTATGAGTTTATTTTGGTGCCCCCCCCCCAAAAAAAAGTAAAATTCATGCAGTTTTTCAGTGTGTATTTTCCATAAACTTTTGGAAGAGCCTGTGATTGGTCATGTCTAGGTTCCCTGTCCCTTTTCCCAAGGGGTTACCTATGTATCCCCCACTTCTAGGCCTCCCTTCCTAGGCTTCATAGTTTTCCTAAGCCTTCTGTCCCATTCTTCTATGTAGGTAGTCTTCATGCTTCCCATTCTTCTGCAGACAAGGGAGCAGAAGCTGGAGCCATGGTGGGCGGGGGCTGCAAGGCAGGGGGTGCAGTCTGGCCTGGGCCAGCCCCATCTGCCCAGGAGGAACAGGCAGTGCCACTGTGGTCAGAAAGGCCACAGAAGGAAGGCAGAGACAAGGACAAAGACAGAGACGGAGAGCATCGGGTCTGCCAACAGGGCTTGGCTCTGCCCAATTGGCAGCAACAGGACTGAGAGGAGGCCAGGGCAGAGAACCGTCAAGGCTCCTGCCTGGAGATGAGGCCACAGTGGGGATGGCAGTGGGGTGTCCCCACTCCTAGGGCCTACTGACCAAAGATCACTCTCCTAGGGTAGGAGAAGGCAGGGAGAGGCCCACGTGGAGCCAAACTTACCCAGTGGCTCTTCTCTCCAGGGTCTCCCTTGGGGCCAGGTTCTCCCTGGAAGGAGAGACAGAGATAAAGCAGTGAGGGAGAGAAGGGGAGAGGGAGGGTGAGAAAGACCTAGTGAAAGAGACAGGGTGTAGCTTGTATCGGACTGATGATGGATCAAAAGTAGCAAACAGGGACGACCCTGTGTCCTGTGGCTGGGGGAGCTGGATCCCACATGGCCAACTGTGTGGTTCAAACCCTGGGCCTGGCAGCTGGAGAAACACGTGAGACGTATGTTTGGACAGGACTAAAAGCCTGAGAAGGGATGGCCATCTCTGCCCGCAGGTGATTTCTCCCTTTCCCTCTTTCTCTATCTCTGGCAAGTGCGTGTGCCCTATAAGGGGGGGGGGGGAAGGAGATTTAAAAATATCAACAATCTAAGCTTCTACCTTGGGAAACTAAAGAAAAGAAGAGCAGGGGACAGGAGATGGCATAGTGGTTACATTGCTGGACTCCCATGTGGCTGATCATGATTCAAATCCTGGACCTAAGTGACTTAAAATCACACCAGGTGTGTGTTTGTGTGCGTGCCCAAGATCCCAGGAGGAGAATGGAGAAGGGACTGTGGTGTGGCCATCCTTCCTGGGTGGGGGTCGTTTCTCACTCTGTCTCTCTCTCTTTCTCTGTGATGAGTGTACATGCCGTAAGGCTAAGAAATTCTTTTAAAAAAAGAAAACAGCAAATTAATTCCAAAGTACACAAAAGAAAAAAATTAGAGCATAAATGAATGAAATTAAAAATAGGAAATCAGTAGAGAAAAATCAACAAAAACAAAAACTGGTTCTTTGGGTCACTGAAAAAGTCATGACATATCTTTCTACGCAAAAATGCATCGTGATTTTTCCAATGTGACTTACCCAATATAACCATCATGAAATGGACCAAATTCTTGAAAAACACAATTTACCAGAGAGAGAGAGAGAGAGAGAGAGAGGAAGAAAGAGAGAGAAGTTGAGAAATCACCCCTCCAAGGGGGATGGCCATGTTACAATCCCTTTTCCTCCTGTCTCATCTTGGGATTTTGGGCACACACGTGTATGCGCCTGGAGTGGTTTTCAAGCCACCAGGTTTGGAACTCAAACTGTGCAGGTGGTCATGTGGAACCCTGCGTCTTTTTTTTTTTTTTTTTTTTTTTTTTGGGGGTTTTTTTTTATGGGGGCGGTT
>NW_006159701.1:4335045-4352957 GCF_000334495.1 Tupaia belangeri chinensis | reverse complement strand
GGAGACAGAGAGACAGAAAGCGAGAAATCACCCCCCAGGGGGGATAGTCATGCCGCAATTCCTTCTCCATGCTCCTCTCATGATCTTGGGCACGCACGCACACGTGCCCAGCGTGAGTTCTAAGCCACTGGGTCCAGGACGCGAACCGCAGTTGACTACGTGGGAGTCCAACGACATAGCCATTACGCTAACTGCTGGTTCCTGAATCCTGCGTCTTAAAGTCTACACCACTTATTGGCCCAGAAACTGTCTTCTAAAATGGTTGTACAATTTTCCATTTCCATCAGCATCCTATAATTCTATATCCAATAAAAGTATCTCATGGGGGGCCAGCAGCTGGCGTAATGGCTTTGTCGCTGGACTTCCATGTAGTTGACCATGGTTCGAGTCCCGCACCCGGTTTCACTTTCTGTCTCTGTCTTTCCGGTGAGTGCACACGCCCTATAGCAAAGAAAAAAAAAGAAAAAAAAAAGAAAAAAAAAAGAAAAAAAAAAGAAAAAAAAAAGAAAAAAAAAAGAAAAAAAAAAGAAAAAAAAAAGAAAAAAAAAAGAAAAAAAAAAAAAAAAAAAAAAAAAAAAAAAAAAAAAAAAAAACAAGAAACCCTCAAAAAAAAAAAAAAATGTAGGTGGTACAGATGTTAAGGTGGCTGGATCCCACGTGGCCAACTGAGCGGTTTGAGTCCTGGACCCCGTGGCTTGAAACTCTGGGTGGGCATGTGTGTATACATGCTCAAGATCCCAAGAAGAAAACAGAGAACAGGCTGCAGTGTGGCCGTCCCCTCTCAGGGGTGAGTTCTCATTTTCTCTGTCTCTCTCTCTCTGTCTCTGGCAAGCTCATGGACTCAATAACAAAAACAAACAAACAAACAAAACAAGTCAACTCACTGCTTACAGCAATAATGTACCGTGGGGTTTATAACAGATCTAGAAATACAACAGGACAGCAATAGCACAAGGAAAAAAGGGAGTGAAAACAATTAGCATGCGTAATGTTTTTAATTATACATGAGGTCGCATAATATTAATTCAAGTAAATTTGTGGTAAGTCAAGGACGCATACCATTATCCTTAGAGCAACCATGAAAAAAAAGAACACAAAGAAGCATAGCTAAAAAGTTACTAGTGGAGATATAATAGAATCATAAAAAGTACTCGATCCAAAATAAGGAAAGAAAAGAAAGAACAACAACAAAAAAGAAATGAAGAACAGATGGGGTAATAGGACACAAATAGTAAGACGGCTGACTTAAACAGAACCATATCAAGAATTATACATATAATTAAGTATAAATGAACTAAGCAGTCAGACTGTTTTAAAAAAGCAAGACAGGGGCTGACCTCATAGCCAGTGGTTAAGTACTTTGCATAGGGAGTCAGATCCCACACGGTTGACTGCAGTTTGAGTATTGGCCCTAGTGGTTAAAATGGCTGGATCCCACATGGCTAGCTGCACAGTTCAAGTCCCAGACCTGGCAGCTTTAGAAATATGCGGGAAAGAGGGAGGAGAAGGGACTGTGACATGTTCACACCCCATAGGGAATGCTTTCTCGCTCTCCTTTACCCTGTCTCTCCAGTAAGTGCATATCCCTTTGGCAAAATATTTAAAAAGAAAGAGAGAAAAACACATGTGGCATGTATGTACACATGCTCCAAATCCTTGCACAACAGAGAAATGGTGGAGAAAAGAACTGTGGAAGAGGGAGGAGAAGGGACTGTGACATGTTCACACCCCATAGGGAATGCTTTCTCGCTCTCCTTTACCCTGTCTCTCCAGTAAGTGCATATCCCTTTGGCAAAATATTTAAAAAGAAAGAGAGAAAAACACATGTGGCATGTATGTACACATGCTCCAAATCCTTGCACAACAGAGAAATGGTGGAGAAAAGAACTGTGGCATGACCAGGCCCCACTGATGGGTGCTTTCTCTCTTTCTGGAAAGTGTATAGGCCCTGGGGGGTGGTGGGAAGACAAAGCCCAAGGTATACATTATTTACATATAAGGGATATACTTCAAATACACAGCCACAGATTGAAAGACAAAAGAGTAAAAAAGACCCACCATGCAACCACTAAGCATAAGAAAACTGGTATGACTACTTTAACAGCAAAGTAAAATTTAAAACAAGAGATAAAGATGCTAATGTCATAAAGATGAATAACCACAAAGACGTTAAAATTCTAAATATATACATACCTAGTAACAAAGATTCAAAATACATAAAGCAAAAATGGACCAAGTTAAAGGGAGAAATCGATAAATCTACCATTAAAGCTGGAGATATAGAGAATGAAAGAGAGATAAATACAGAGAGAATCAAAAAAGGCAGACGCATGGGGCTGGCAGGTGGCATGGTGGTTAAGGCGCTGGACTCCCACATGGCCTACCATGATTCAAGTCCTGCACCTGGAGGCTTGCTCTCTCTTACTTTCCCTCTCTCTCTTTCTGGTCAAATTAAAAACTAATGATAATAGGAGCCAGCAGGTGGCATGGTGGTTGGTAAAAGCAATGGATTCCCATATGACTGACTGAGGTTCAAGTCCAAGATTGGGTGGCTTGAAAATCATGACAAATAAATGTTAAAAAAAAAGATAATAAATAAAATTAAATAAATTTTAAATACTTCTTTTTTTAAAAAAGGCAGACACATGGAAAGAGAGAGAGATTAAACACACACACACACACACACACACACAGATACAGAGACGCAGAGAGCCAGAGTGAGGAAGATGGAGGTAGGCTGATACAGAGAGGATGAAGGGTCTCAGAGAGAGGAAGTAAATGAGAGGAGAAGGAGCTACGCTGGACCAAACAAGAAGGGCTAGGGGCTCTGGTTCCAGGGTATGAAGCCAGAGCGAGTCTGGGCCTGTGGGACCCTGCAGGGGTAGCTGAGGGTGGCCAGTATCACTTACCTGCTGTCCCACAGAACCTTGGGGACCAGGCTCCCCACGCAGTCCCTGTGCAGGAGGGAGGAAAGGAATGACATCAGCTGTCAGGGTCTCTGACCTGAGGCCCTCCGGACCCCCCGGACCCCGTCTGGGGCTGCCTGGGTACTCACTCTCTCGCCCTTCTCTCCTGGGTGGCCAGGGATTCCTTTGGGTCCGATGGGGCCTGGGGGTCCCTGAGCAACAAGACAAGAGCTGAGCTTTGTACGGGGTAGGGTGGAGCAGGCTTGAGGGCAGAAGGGTCGAGGGAACCCCAACTTGGCCTGGGCCAGGTACACAGCGGGCAGTTCACATAGCTCAGTGTCAGATGGCAGGAGTCTGACCGCATCTCTTCCCCAGAGCTGGACACCGCCACATGCGGGCCACAGCTTCAGGGAAAGAACCTTGGCTTCTCTTGCCCTTAGGCAATAATCATAACTTGCTTCGTGTCGCATGGATTCCATGGAAAGATTTATGGGAGGTGGTCTGCATTAAATGGTCGATCAGTTTGTGTTGAATGAAGTAAAGGAAGGACGGATGGAAGAATGGGTGAGTGTGTGTGCGGAAGCACTTGGAGAACGACTCACCGTCAGGGGGTTCCGGGTGGCTATGGCCTGCCAGTCTCAGTGAAGGTGTTGGATAGTAACGGGTCTCCTAGGAGGAGAAAGATGGTGAATAATCAGATATGGACGCAGCAGGGCAGCTGGTCTTCATCCATCACCTCTGCCAAGACAGCTCTGAGTGCCCTAGGGGGCAGCCCGCAGTGTGCTTGGGACCACCAGTCACCTGCTCCCAGGTTAGGGAGTGGGGAGAGTGTTGACCACGCAGGACAGAAGGCAGAGAGATTTGGGTCCTAATCCCACTGCAGTCTAGTTGGTGACATCCAGCAAGACTCTCCACTCTACTGTCCAGTGGGAATAATAAAAAGCTTCAGGACAGAGAAATGGAGAAGGGATTGTGATAGAACCATGCCCCACTGGCAGGAGGAGGCAGGGGAGGTTTCTCTCTTTCTCTGTCTGGTAAGTGTACATACCTTCTTTCAAAAAAGAAAGAAGCAAAAAGGGAAAAAAAAAAAGAAAAGAAAAGCAAAGCTGACCACCTACAGTGAGCCTGGCTTCTGTGCATGCATGCTATGGAGCTAAGGCTTGCTCCGTCACTATCCCCATTATAAAGAGGAGAGACCTGAGGCTTGGAGAAGGAGTGTGAGCAGTGAGATGGAATGAATGACGGGACGGGAGAATGAATGAGTGAATGGTGCCAGGCCGTGCACCGGAGATACAGTGTCAATGGGGTTGAACCTGGCACTCGAGCTCTGATTCCTGGAAGCACATGTACAGGTCAGATGGGCTACCAGAGAGGAGGTGAAAGATCATGTCAAAGCCCAGCCTGGTGGAGGCGGCTGGGCCTCTCTGAGCACAGGCCAGGATGGTGGCCTTGGGAGTGGAGGGCTTGCTTCCTGCAGCCGGCCTTGAGCTTCCCAGTACACTGAGGGCTGGATTCCAGCCAGCTCCAAAGTTCAGGGAGGGTCCGATGTGGGAAGGTTCTGAGCATAGACTCCGGAGGTCACCTAGGTTGAAGCCACTACCCCACACCTCAGCTATATGACCCTGGCATGTTCCTCTCTGGCCCTCAGTGCTCCTCATCTGCGAACAGAGGAGGACAGCAGCCCCTGCAGGACACTGGGTGTGTCCTTGGTGGCCCACCAAGGGCAAGCCTAGCCCACAGAAGGCACAGAGTAGATGGTGGCAGGCCCAGCAGTGATGGCTACTCCAGCCTCACCCACCCTCAGCGCAACCTGCCAGGACCTCAGGGGGACTCACCATGTTGGGAGATCCGGGTGTGTGGTGGCCCAACAGGGGCTGGGGGGCCTGGGGGACCAGGAGGCCCTGGTGGGCCTGGTGGTCCCTTCTCTCCAGGGGTGCCTGTAGCTCCTGCCTGGCCAGGACTCCCTGGGGGACCCTGTGGACCTGCAATGGAACCACAGGTGTGGGTGGGTAGGTGACAGGAGGCAGGGAGGGCCTGGGTGGCCTTGAAGGGCAAGACAGGCCGCCTAGGGCAGAGGGTATCAGGGTGGGCTGCAGAGCTCCCAGCATCCCTGTCCCCCATCTCATGCAGGCTGGTTTTAGAGACTGCATTTCTTGGGGCTCTCATTTCCCAGCATCCTGTGTGGGACCCCTGGTCCCATGGAGGGGGCACTGCTGTTTCTCCTCCATCACGGCCCCTCTCACCAGTGTGGGAGCTCTAGCAGAGGAGGGACTGGTCTGACCCCTTCCCAGTGCCCAGCGCAGAGCCTGCCCAGCCTAGGAACCAGGGTAAACGTGAGAGGTTTTGGGGTGGGGCAGATGGTGATGTGGTGGCAAAACACATGGGAAGGTGCTGGGGTCATGTCTGGAGACCGCCCTGAGTATGGAAAACATGTGTGTGCCCATGACCTGGGGCAGGCTGGGGCTGGGATGGATTACAGTGCTGGGGCCCTGCTGGGGGGTGCTCTTTGTCTCTCCTGCTTATAGAAGAGAAAAATAAACTTAAAGACAGAGAGGGCTGGGCCAGCAGGTGGTACGGTGGTTAAGGGTGCTGGACTCCCACATGGCTGACTGCGGTTCAAGTCCCGGACCCGGCAGCTTGCTTTCTCACTTTCTCTCTCTCTCTCATTCTGTACCTCTATGATAAAATAAAAAAATAAATAAATAGGAACCAGCAGTTATTGTGGCTATGTCACTGGACTCCCATGTAGTTGACCACGGTTCGCGTTCCGGACCTGGTGGCTTAAAACTCATGCCGGGCACGTGTGCGTGCGTGCCCAAGATCCCAAGAGGAAAATGGAGGAGAAGGGATTGTGGCATGGCCATCCCCCCTGGGGGGTAACGTCTCGCTTTCTCTCTCTCTCACTCTGACGAGCGCACATGCCCTATAGCAAAAACTTCTCAAAAAAAAAAAAATAAATAAATAAAATAATTCTTTTAAAAAAAAGACAGAGAGGGCTTCAGGGTTCCCTGGCTTAAGGGGCGGCACACAGACAAGGAAGAAGGTGGGAGGAGACCAGAGGGTCAGAGGAGCCCCCTGAGCCGCTGACTGATGGGGGGGCTCAGGTGACCACTGACTGCGGAAGGAAGGCAGCACCTGGGGGAAGGGATGGCCACATTCTGGGCTAGCATAGTGGGCACTCACCTGGGGGACCTCTCATCCCCGTCGGGCCCCGGCTGCCAGCGTCTCCCTTGGGACCGGTGGGCCCAGGCAGCCCTCGAGCACCCACTCGGTCTGGGGAGCAAAGTGCATCAGGTCAGCAGCTCCGGACCTGCTCTTGACCCCCCGGCCCGGCCCCCTAGCCAGCACTTACCATCTCGAGGGAGCAGCGGGGCCCTCACGCGCTCCGTGGCTCCTGGTAGCCCTGGGGTGTGGGGTGGGGAGGGGTCAGTGTAACACCCATCTGGGAAGGAAGAGTCACCCAAATCCTATCCGTCGCTCACCCCAGGGGCAGACCTGCTGGGGCTGCTGGGCCTCCCAGGACTCCGACACCCAGAAGGCCTTGGAGACCCTCCTCTTGGGCCCACTGGAGAGACAGGAAGACTGAAGTCCATCAAGCGGGGAGTTGAGGCCAGGAGGGGACCAGAATCTCATTTCCGATTGAGATCCAGCGCGCATCCCCACATGGGAGTGTCCTCCCTGCCTGACGACTCACCCCGGAGGCCTCCATCTCCAGGGCTGCCCTGGGCAGCTGGGGAGCCCCAGAGCAGGGCAGGGTCCTCGGGGGTAGCTGGGGTTGGGGGCACTGCCTGCTCCGTGACAGTCAGCATGGCCACCTGTGGAGGAAGAAGACAGGGATGGGGTTAGAACCACGGTCTCACTAGGGACAAGCCAGATGGGGGGTGAAAGGTAGGAGGCCCAAGTGGTCAGCAGACCCCCACGTGATGCAGAGACCTGGGCTCCCGGGGGCCAGGAGGTGACTGTGTTTCTCAGTGCGCAATTCATGACGGCCACTGGAGAAATGTCACTGCACACCATGTGCCACCCCAGCTGAGCTCTTCACTTGTTGCGTGTCTGTTGGGCCATGACAGGTTTTCAAGCTCATCTATATAAACAACGTGAAGCTCCTCTGGGTCAGATGAAGCAGGGCTACCGTGGGGAGAGTTTGTGCCGAGTGTGGGGGGGCGTGAGGCAGGGTCTGAGATGGACTAGAAGTCTGAAGGTGTACACAAAATCTACTTTAGAGTCTGCCCCTGAGGTCTAGTGATTAAGGGACCCACATCCCACATGACCAATTACATGGTTCAAATCCTGGCCCTGGAAGCTTGAAAAACACTCTGGGCACATGTGTGTGCATGCCTCAAATCCCAGCAAGATGGAGAAATGGAAGGGGGACTGTGGCGTGATCACACCCCACTGGAGGGTGCTTTTTCCTTCTCTGTCTCTCCCTGGCGAGTGCATGCGCCTTCTGGAAAAAAAATCCTTTTTCGGTCCAGGGTGAGGGTAACCTGAAGGTCAGTGGTGTCCCTTGAGCCACTGACTGAGGAGCGAGGGGCCAGATAACTAGCCAGGGGGTGAGGGACCGTGAGGGGACCTGGCCTCCCAGCACATGCTCCAGAACTAGACAACTGCCCTTTCTGCTGGTTGGTTTTCAGATGTCCCTCCTGATAAGAAATGTTTCGGTAAACATCTTCACACCTGCTAATCTCCTTCAGGTAAAACCGCAGAGGGAGAGGAGCGAATACACTCGCACAGTGTAGGTGTGGTATGTCTATTCAGGAAATCCGGAAGGAAAGTGATTCGATGCTGACAGTCACTCTCTCCGGAGCACAGGTGATGACAGCAAATGCTTTTTTAGTAGGTTTTCCATGTTTGTGTTTCTGAATCTAGGCTCTTTCTTTTTTTGGAGAGATTTTTGCCGTAGGGTGCGTGCACTCACTAGACAGAGAGAGAGTGAGAGAGAGAGAGAGGGACAGAGAGAGAGAAATCAAAAAATCACCCCCCAGGAGGAATGGCCACGCTGCAATCCCTTCTCCTCCATGCTCCTCTCAGGATCTTGGGCACACACGCACACGCGCCTGGTAAGCCACCAGGTCCGGGACTTGAACCGCGGTTGACTACATAGGAGTCCAGCGACATAGCCATTACGCCAACTGCTGGTCCCAATTTAGGATCTTTCTTTACTGCCTTACTTCTTAATTTCTTCTTCTTCTTCTTAAGAGGTTTTTGCCTTAGGGTGTATGTGCCCACTGGGGAAAGAGACAGAGATAGTGAGAGGGAAAGTGAGAAATCACCCTCCAGGAGGCAGGCCGTGCTGCAATCCCTTCTCTATTCTCCATCTAGGATTCCGGGCATGCACACACATGCCCAGCGTGATTTTCAAGCTGCCAGGTCCAGGACTTGAACCACAGTGGGTCATGTGGGAATCCGGCACCCTACTACTACACCATCCGCTGGCTCTCTGTTTCTCATTTTTAAAACCATATCTAAAAATAATTCGAAGCAGCAATGCAGGCTCTGTGATGCTGAGGCCACTGGGAAGGACCCAGGTTCGGATCTTGAGGTCTCCCTGAAAGTGCCGAGTGCATGTGTTCCGGTAGTCTGGGCAGGCTGAGGCTGGGCGTAGATCACAGCATGGGACCCTGTGGGGGTATTGTCACACTCTCTCTCTTTTGGAACAAATTCATTAAATTAGAAACATTTAAGGTGTTCAAAAGATGTTTTGCTCCTGAAACCAGGTAGACAGTATTACAGGGGTGAGAGGATAAAAATGGGAGGTGATGAGGGTGAGGAAGGGCTCCTGCCATGAGCTCTGGGGGTGGGGATGATAGGGAGCTTTGTGGCCTCAGGAGGAGGTGCAGGCTAGGTTGCCAGGCTGTGTGTGGGGGGGACCTTCCCAGGGAGGGGGACCAGAGGACAGGCCAGAAAACCTGGGTGGGAACCCGCGGAGCTGGGGTGGACCTGCTGGGGAGGCTGGAGGAGGGTGGGTGAGTGCTGACCCTAAGAGCCACACTGTGGGCATACTGACCGGGCTGGGGTGGAGGTGAAGGCCGGGGGATGGTGGCTGCCCGGCCTGGCCTGACGCAGGGACACAGACAGGAGAGATGTGCTCACCCACCTTGGCCTCCAGCACCTTCAGCCGCTCAGTCAGCTCGGACACTCTGCTGCAGTTTAGACAACCTGTGGGGAGGAAGGAGGCTGGGGGTTGGGTCCAGGCCCCACTCCAGGCCCAGTCTGTGAGAGGAGGGAGAGGTAGAGGGAGGGGACAGACCTCTAGCAGCCTATGAGGGAGCCCAGTATGGAGAAAGGGTGACAGAGTCACAGCAGGGTGAGCCACGCCTGTGGGCTTTCTCTGACCCTGGAGCCACCAGAATGGACTTGCTTCCCCCAGAGCCGGCCCAGGGACCTGACTCTGCAGCCTCTGCCTCCAAAATGATCCCTTCCCAGAGGTCAGGGCAGGAAATCCTGTATCCTACCTGGGCGGGGCCAGGGCTTGCTAGGTTTGGGGACTGACCCGCCACAGTGGGGGCTGCGCTGGCCTCCGAGGCGCCATCTGTGACCCTCCCCGGGGTCGCGGCCACCGTCCAGCTCCTCCTAACCCAGCTCCCAGCCCAGCGCGTTCCCAGTCCTCTGGGGGAAGTCCACTGGTTGGGCTGTTCTCCCCCCAAATTCAGGTGTTGAGCTACAGTAATGGGAGTGTGTGGAAAGCTGGGCCTCTGGGGAGAGACTAGGATTAAGGTTATGAGAGTGGCGCCCCCAGAACTGGGAGGATGACAAAGAGGAAAGGAGCCCGGAACAGAGACTGATGGGCACGGTCTGTGATCAGGACTCCGTAAGACCACAGGCCTGGGACCAGCAGATGGTGTAAAGGTTACGGTGTTGGGCTCCCACGTGGCTGACAGCGGTTCGAGTGTGTGCATGCCCCAAATCCCGAGAGGCGAGTGGAGGAGAAGGGATTGCTGCGTGGCCAGCCCCCAGGGGGTGATTTCTTACTTTTTGTCTCTGTCTCTCTGGCGAATGCACATGCCCTATAGCAAAAATCTCTCTTAAAAAAAAAAAAAAAGACTGCCCAGGACTTGGAACTTCAAACTGTGAGCTGAATTAAGCTCTACTTTTTTTTTTTTTTTTGGAGAGATTTTCGCTATAGGGCGTGTGCGCTCGCCAGACAGACAGAGAGAGACATAGAGACAGACAGCGAGAAATCCCCCCCCAGGGGGGATGGTCACGCCGCAATCCCTTCTCCATTCTTCTCTCGGGATCTTGGGCATGCACGCACACACGCCCGGCGTGAGTTTTAAGCCACCGGGTCCGGGACACGAACCGCGGTAGACTACGTGGGAGTCCAGCGACATAGCCATTACGCTAACTGCTGGTTCCCCTAAGCTCTACTTTTATAAATCACCCAATTTCTGGTATTTTCCATTAGCAACAAAATGGACTACAATAGTCACCCCCATTTACATCCAAGGCCACAGAGCTCACAGCAAGGGAGAGAGTGAGTAACAGGCCGTGGTCTGGGGTCCAGGCCCAGCTGGCTCCTCTCAGATCCCCAACTTCCTCCTCTTTAAAATGGAGGCGATGAAGTCTGGAGGACAGGCATGGGCACCTCGAGGCATAAATGAGCGGATGATCGACAGCCCCAGGCTCGGAGACCCGCACTCTGCAGACACTCAGAAAAGCGTAAATAAGAAGAGGGAGTTGGGGCTGGGACTCTCGCCTGTGGGAGAACAGGGGCTGTGGGTCTGGAGGTGCGGGCCTAGGTCAGACTCCCTCGAGGGCCTGGGAGCTCTTTCTAACCTGGCGGGGATGAAGTCAGGGTGCAGTCCTTGACCCTCTACTGCTAGACCCAGCTGGCCCTTTGGACATGTACCCCCAGCCCAGAGGGCCCCCAAGAAGCTGCGCCAGGACCCACCTGAGAAGGCTGCGGGCCGAAGTGCCATCCGCCGCATGGTGCTGCCCGACCACGTAGAGTCCGCGAGGCCAGAGGAGCCTGCAACTGAGGGACAGTGGGATGAGAGCCCTGCTGGGCGGCACCAGCCTCGCCCCATCAGACCCCTTGCCCTCCACCGCCCTTGCAGCCCCAGCAGGGATCCCTACTCCTCTCAGTACGGAGGGAGTCAGAAGCCCAGAGAGGTGGAGCAATTTACCTGGGTCAAACAGCATGAACTGGGCCGGGCTGAAACAAGGCTGTTGGAGCTGGAAAGGGCTGGCAATGGTGGGGGGGGGAGGGGGACATGGTAGAGGCTGGAGACTTCCCCAGTGGCCATGAGCAGCTGCACTGGTTAGGAGCTTGGAGCTAAAGGGACCAGCTCGGATCCCAGCCCTGCCACATACTGGCCTGGGAGATTGCTGTCTCTGGACCCGCCTATGTTCCCATCTGTAAAATAGGTTACTAAGGTCTCTGTCCCTCCCTGGATGGCTTGAGGCCTGAGAAGGGTGATGCACGCAAAGCACCCACTGTGCGCACACACGGCCTGACACACAGTAGACACTCAACGAAGGCGGCTGTGACTGTCACTGTCCACGATCTCCCTGCCACACTCGGTAAGAGCCTGAAGTGGATCCAGCCCAGGCTTCAAATGAAAACCAGAGGGAAGCCGGCTGCCTGGGTAGGCAAGGGGTGCCTGTTCCAGGAGCCCACCCTGCTTCCCCGCTGAGGAGCAGCTGCCCTGGCTGGTCTGGCTTTGGGGGCCTGGCTTTCTCCACAGCTGGAGGGGACAGGCTGGCCAAGCCAGGGGTGGGGGGCGCAGCTGGAGGGGCTCTGGAGCCAGCAGTGGCAACTGCTCTCTCCGCCCCCCCCCGGGCTTGCCTTTTAAGGCCATGAAGTGTTGTCTGGGGCGGGGGGAGGACAAGACCCAAATAAGGCACAGGCCTGGCAGCTTGGAGCTGGGCTGTGGGTTGATGCAGGGAGCGAGAGGCGCCGGGAACTCAAACCAGACGGGTCCCTCTGGCCAGCCCCCAGAGGGGAGGCTGCCAGGCCCTGCTCAGGTCCCACCACAGGGCCTTCGCTCAGGCTGAGCACCCCAACTCTGCTGCCTGGGGCCTGTGACTTGCCCTGGCACAGAGCAGATCTCATCGGGAGGGAGGAAGGTGGGCTGACAGCCCAGCTCTGGGGCAGGGATTGGGGCTCTCTGGACAAGGTAGACATGCAGAGCAACCATGTCCCGTGCTAAGTGCTTTCATAGGCCAGCTCACGTCAACAGCTGGTGGCAATAATAGCAACTACCGCTTCTTTTTTTAGAGAGACTTTTGCTATAGGGCGCACGTGCTTGCTAGAGAGACAGAGACAGAGAGAGAGGAAGCAAGAAACCACTCCTTGGTGGGGATGGCCATGCTGCAATCCCTTCTTCCTTCATTATCCTCTTGGGATTTTGGGCACACATACACAGGCACCTGGCGTGAGTTTCAAGCCATCGAGTCTGGGACCGCAGTCGGCCATGTGGGAGTCCAGTGCCTTAACCACTACACCACCTGCTGGCCTCATCCCCCACCCCTTTTTTAATAGGTCTTTGCCATAGAACACATATACTGGTAGGAGAGAGACAGAGAAAGAGAGAGTGAGAAATGAGAAATCTCTCCCCTCGGGGGATGGCCATGCTGCTATCCCTTCTCCTCCATTCTCTTCTCGGGATTTTGGACACGCAAGCGCACATGCCAGGTGTGATTTTCAAGCTGCCGGATCTGAGACCTGATCTGCAATTGACCACGTGGGGGTCTAGAGCCTGAACCACTACGTCACCTGCCGGCCCCACAGCTACCTCTTCTTTAGCATGTATTCTGGGGCCAGTACATTCTTTTCTTTTTTAGAGCGTTTTTGCCATAGGGTGCATGTGATCTCCAGAAAGACAGAGAGAGGCAGAGAGACAGAAAGCGAGAAATCACCCCCAGGGGGGATGGCCACGCTGCAATCCCTTCTCCTCCATTCTCCTCTCGGGATCTTGGGCACGCACGCACACGTGCCTGATGTGAATTTAAGCCACCGGTTCCAGGATGTGAACTGTGATCAACTACATGGGAGTCCAGCAACATAGCCATTACGCCAACTGCTGGTCCTCAGCCCAGCACATTCCAAGCACTTCACGTGTATAGGGGTCTTTGAAAAGTCCATGATAAAACCTTACATGGATTTCAAAAAATGTTGCATCTAAATAAACTTGATTTTTAATGAACTCTTTTTTTTTTTTTGCTGGAGGGTACACGTGCTCACTGGAGAGAGACAGAGAGAGAGGAAGTGAGAAAGCACCCCCTGCAGGGTATGGCCATGCCACAGTCCTTTCCCCATTTCTCCTTTTGGGGAGAATGCACATGAACCTACTATGTTTTTCAAGCCACCAGGTCCGGGTATCAAACCACTCAGTTGGCCCTGTCAAATTCAGTCTCCTTAAACACCAGGCCACCAGCTGGCCCCTCCCATGAACTTTTTTTTCAAGAGGTTTTTGCTATAGGGTGAGTGCGCTCGCCAGAAAGACAGAGAGACAGAGAGACAGAAAGAGAGAAGTCACCCCCCAGGGGGGATGGCCATGCCACAATCCCTTCTCCTCCATTCTCCTCTCGGGATCTTGGGCACGCACGCACACGCGCCCGGTGTGAGTTTAAGCCACCAGGTCCAGGACTTGAACCGTGGTCGACTGCATGGGAGTCCAGCGACATAGCCATTAAGTCAACTGCTGGTCCTAACTCGATATTTCTTTAGTGGGGGCCAAGCAGCAGGGAGACCCAGTGTCCAGCAGGAGTGCTGGTGACTGAGAAGAACAGCTTCGCCCAGCCTGCCTCATCCTCTCTGCCCCCAAGTGAGGATGTAAATCCTTATTTTATTGCTCTTTTCAGGAAGCTGACCGGAAGCAGTGCTGTCCCTCCAAGTCTGTGGATGTTTGGCCTTTCTCTGAGATGAAGTTTTGGCTTCTTCCTGCCCTTCCCATCCTCTTCCTGTTCCCCACCCCCACCCCCCGCCATGTCCTGCTATCATGTTCCATTTTTTTCCATAGTTCATTTCCCCCCTGCAAGGTGTCCTTGATGCATCAGGTTCCTGGTTTACGGTCTCGGGTCTGCTCCTCCCACCCAGGCTGGAACATCAGTCCCACTACGGGCTTTGCCAGTCCTGCGCATGGCTTGGAAAAGTGCCCTGCACCCAGTAGGACCACAGGTGCTCCAAACAACTTTCCTTGATTAAGGCCCGAATCTCTGGCTGAGAACAAACCACAAGCAAGCAAACAAAAGGCTAGGCAATTTAGGTGCCAGACACAATCGTCTTGAAAATGAGCATCGATGGGACCAGCAGTTAGCGTAATGGCTATGTCGCTGGACTCTCACGTAGTTAACCGCGGTTCGCGTCCCGGACCCGGTGGCTTAAAACTCACGCTGGGCGTGTGTGGGTGCATGCCCAAGATCCCGAGAGGAGAATGGAGAAGGGATTGCGGCGTGACCATCCCCCCGGGGGGTGATTTCTCACTTTCTGTCTCTCTGTCTCTCTGTCTGGCGAGCGCACGTGCCCTATAGCAAAAACCTCTCCAAAAAAAAAAGAAAAAGAAAAGAAAAGAAAGAAAATGAGCATCGATGTTCTACTGTCACACTGAGGCATCCTCAGGTTTGTCATCTCTGAACTTGGCTGGAAATTCTTTTTCAGCCAATTCATTTTTGGACCTTTCACCAGAAACTGGATGGTACTAGAAAAACTAATGAATACACGGCCTGACCAGCAGCACAGACGTAGGGGGTTAAAGTAATTGTGAATTTCAGTTAAAAAAAAAAAAAGGAAAAAGATGAGACCCAGAGGTGGCATAGTGGTTAAGGTGCTGGACTCCTATGTAGTTGACCACAGTTTGAGTCTTGGACCTGGCAGCTGGAAACTCACACTAGGCATGTGTGCATGTGTGCCCCCAACCCCCAAATCCCAAGAGGAGACTGCAGGAGCAGGGACTGTGGCATGACTGTCCCCCCATGGCTTGATTTCATGCTTTCCGTCTCTGTCTCTCTGGCGAGTGCATGTGCCCTATAGCAAAAAATCTCTCAAAAAGAAAAAAAAAGAAAAGAAATTCAGGGCCAGCAGACAGTGCGGTGGTTAAGACACTGGAATCTCACACGGCTCACCGCGCGCGGTCCAAGTCCTAGGCCTGGCAGCTTCACGTGTGTTCATACCCAACATCCTGAGGAGAATGGAGGAGAAGGGGCTGTGGCGTGACCATCCCCCGAGGGGTGCGTCCTCACTTTCCCTCACTGTCTCCGGCAAGTGTGGTGTCCGCTGGCAGATTCCTTTGAAAGAATTATTTAATTTAATTTAATTTATTTGTTTATTTTAATTTGACTAGAGAGGGACAGAGACAGAGAGATTGAGAGAGAGAGAGAAAGCAAGCTGCCAGATCTGGTACTCGAACCATAGTCAGCCACGTGAGAGTGCAGCGACCTTAACCACTCCGCCCCCTGCTGGCCCCTCTGCTGGCAGATTTAATAAACAAAACAAAACAAAACAAAACAAAACCAGCCCGAGAGCACACAAAATTCCAATAAGGAGTTTTAGTGGACGGTCTGCTGTGGGACAGAACTGCCACAGCCCATCAGGCCACCACGGCACAGCGGTAGCACAACGGTCAGTGAGGCTGAGAGGACGTGGGAAGGTCCCTGGTTCATGTCCCAAGGTCTCCCTGTATGTGACAGGCACACACGTGCCCATGACTGGTGGCTAAGGACAGGGGTAGGACTAGCCAGGGGACCCTTTGGGGGTGTCTCTCTCTCTCTCTTCATCTCTCTCTCTCGTCTCATGGAAAAAATAAGTGAGTCAAGTTTAAAACAAAAGTCACAGGACCAGCAGATGGCGTAATGGCTATGTCGTTGGACTCCCATGTAGTCGACCACAGTTCGAGTCCTGGACCTGGAGGCTTAAACTCACGCCAGGTGCACAGGTGTGTGTGCCCAAGACCCCGAGAGGAGAATGGAGGAGAAGGGATTGTGGTGTGGCCTTCCCGCCTTGGGGGGTGATTTCTCGCTTTCCGTCTCTCTGTCTCTCTGTCTTTCTGGCAAGTGCACGCGCCCTATTCCCCTATAGCAAGAAAATCTCTCAAAAAAAAAAAAAAAACCCAAAAAACAAACAAAACACACACACACACATACACACATACACACACAAGTCACATCCCCCAGCCTGGTGGTCCCTCTTGAAGGTCTCTACCCAGTCTCATTCTTGCCCTCCGGGAGGGATGGCCCTGAAGGCTGGTCCCAGGACTGCAAATTCAGATCCACTCAGGGCCTCTTCCCACCACCTGGGAGGTTCCCATCCACCCCTAACCCCCCACACCTTTCCCAGTTCCCTCCCTAACCCCAACAGCTTGCCTCCTCCAGAAAGCCTTCCCAGAGGGATCACTCCCTGTCTTAAAAAAATTTTTTTTTTAGATTTTTGCCTCAGGGAGGAGCATGTACTGGCCAGAGAGACAGACAGAAAGTGAGAAATCACCCCCTGGGGGAATGAGCACGCTGTAATCCCTTATCCTCCATTCTCCTCGGGATTTTGGGTATGCGTGTATATGCATGTGCGCACACGCACGCAAGGCGTGAATCTCAAGCCGCTACGTCCTGGTGACTACATGGGAGTCCAGGGCGTAACTGTTACGCTATCTGAGGGTCCCCACTCCGTCTTAAACTTTACAGGCCAGCGCCGTCTGTGGCCTCTACCCCTGTGCTCCATGAGGCCTGGGGAGGAGAACACCCTGTTTAGGCAGCAAGACTGCCCTAAGCTGGGAGCGGGACTGCGAGAGGTTGGGGTGCTCCTGGGCTCCAGCCCCTGTCTTTCTCTCCCAGGAGAGGGGCTTCCTTGTTCACAACTGACCCTCACATCTGCTGGGTTCAGGGACCTCAGGCCACAGGGATGAAGAGGCCCCAGCCCAGACCTCCTGCTGAGAATTTACTTTGCAAATGTAAATATTTGTTGCTGCTGTGGCCAGAGAGCCGGGCTAGGGTCAGAGCTGGGTCTGGAGCTCCAAGAACCCCCCAGCTGGACCAGGAGCCTCTGGGGGTGCCCTGTCCATGCCCAGCCTGGTCCCCTCTTCAGTGTAGAAGTTCCCATTCCTTTCCTGCCTGCACGCTCTATGCCAAGCCCACAAAGAGGGTAATGGTGGCAGGGTGGGGCCTATTTAGCCAGGTGCGAGCACCGGCAAAGACGGCAGCCACTGCCGAGGGCGAAGGCCGTGGGTGGGAGAGAAGGCCAGTGCAGGCAGGGTCAGACGGAGGGAAGGCGGGGCTGGGCACCGGTCCTGACCCAGTGAGCAGAGATTGGGCCGGGCCGGGGTGCTGGAGGCTGCAGAGCACCCTAGACAGGAGTGGGAGTGGACACGTGCTGGGTGGGGGCGGATTCAGGCCCCTGACTGACGCACAGTCTTGGCAGCATACCTGGCCCTGGCTCGGGTGCCAGAGAGGTGCAAGGTGGTGGGCCAGGGCGGTGGGCCAGGGCAGTGGGCGGGTCGAGGGGCCCGGGCTTTTGTGCTGTGTGATCTCAGGCAAATTTCCCATCTCAGGATCCCACTCACAGAGGGTGGGGTGGTGGGAAAGGGACACATAGGCCACGAACAAGGACACCAGTGATGGGTGGCAGAGGCAGCCCTGCTCCAAGGGACCCACGGGGAGAGGAGGGCAAAGGAGCCCCCAGCCTCCCTTTCTGAGATTGGCTTCCGCCAGCCATGGCGCCTGCTCCCCACTGTCCTGAGCCAGCCTCGAGTGCCAACTGCTCAGGTTTGAATGTGCATCCTGGGCTCACAGGCTGGGTGACCCTGAGCGAGGGATTCCCCTCTCTGGGCCTCGACTTCTGTATCTGCCCCTCCTGCACCGGGACGCGATGGCGCTGCCCCACACACAGGAGGGCGTCATCTCTCCTCGTCATTATTGCTGCGGGCAGTCTGGGGCAGAGAGATGTCAGACCGCAGTCAGACCCCTGCAGAGAGAACTGGCTACGAGGCTTTCTTGCTGTGTGACCTTGTGTGAGACCCACGCCCTCTCTGAGCCTCACTTTCATCATCTGGACAATGGGGCTGCTGGGAGAGAGAT
>NW_006159701.1:4333313-4333668 GCF_000334495.1 Tupaia belangeri chinensis | reverse complement strand
CTGTCCTGAGCCAGCCTCGAGTGCCAACTGCTCAGGTTTGAATGTGCATCCTGGGCTCACAGGCTGGGTGACCCTGAGCGAGGGATTCCCCTCTCTGGGCCTCGACTTCTGTATCTGCCCTTCCTGCACCGGGACGCGATGGCGCTGCCCCACACACAGGAGGGCGTCATCTCTCCTCGTCATTATTGCTGCGGGCAGTCTGGGGCAGAGAGATGTCAGACCGCAGTCAGACCCCTGCAGAGAGAACTGGCTAAGGGGCTTTCTTGCTGTGTGACCTTGTGTGAGACCCACGCCCTCTCTGAGCCTCACTTTCATCATCTGGACAATGGGGCTGCTGGGAGAGAGATCAGTCAGC
>NW_006159701.1:4313166-4333264 GCF_000334495.1 Tupaia belangeri chinensis | reverse complement strand
GAGGCAGAGAGACATGGGGGTGGTTGCAACACCCCCACTCTCAGGAGAGCCCACCAGCCCAGGGCACTGGGGAGGTCAGGTCTGGGCCCAGAGGGGTTGTTGGGCTTGTTCACCCTCCTGACGTGGCCCTGGCATTGGGCTCACCCTGTCTGCCCTGCCTGGCCACTGATGCGTTCCGACCTTGGCCTTCCTCACCCATTGTTTCCGAGGCACCCCATTGTTCTGACGAACCAGAGGCAGGTGGGCTCCCGACTGCCACCCAGCCCACCTCCCTGGGCCTGGAGGAGGGCACTGGTCACACAGGTCGCAGTCCTGGCTCTCACATGCTGAGTGTCCCCAGGCCAGGCCCTTCACCTCTCTGAGCCTCAGTTTCCCCACCTATAAAATGGGGCCAGTTCTGGGACCAGCAGTTGGTGTAATGGCTATGTCACTGGACTCCCATGTAGTCGACTGTGGTTTGAGCCCCAGACCCACTGGCTTAAACACACACCGGGCACATGTGCGTATGTGCCCAAGATCCCAAGGAGAAGGGATTGCAGCATGGCCATCCCCCGGGGGGTGATTTTTCGCTTTCTGTCTCTCTGTCTCTCTCTCTCTTTCTGGTGAGCACACGTGCCCTATAGCAAAAACCTCTCAGAAAAAAAAAAAAAATTGGGCCAGTTCAACCCCCTTCCTTATGGGTTTCATCAGATGAAACCATCCTCATCTGCTGTCCAGAGAGAAAATGGTGTCCCACAGGGCAGAGGGCAGGGCTAGAGCCCGCTGGCCTCACCAAAATGCTAAGTCCAGACTCGAGGCCTGTTTGTTGAGCAGCTGTCTGAGACGTGGGGTCTCAGAGGCAAAAGATGGGGCTGCCTGCTGGGTCCCCACAGAATCTGCAGGACAGCGGGTGGAAGGGGAGAGGACACTGCCCCAGCATCGCGTACGTGCTGGGCATGAGTGCTCCCTTCTCAGCTCCCAGATAAAGCCAAGGTTCAGAGAGGGAAAGTGAGGCGCCCCGAGTCACACAGCAGAATGCAACGGTTGCCAGGCTGGATTCTGAAATGACAGGTGTATCCTCCCCGTCTTTGGCTCATCCCAGGCTGCTGTGGGCCCTGTCACCCCTGGAGACGCAGCTCTGTGTCTCAGGTTAGGTGACAGCAGTGGCCAGGCCACAAAGGTGGTCACCAGCAGGGGAAGCCCAGCCCGGCCTGAGCCATGGGAGAAGGGCAGGCCTGGGGCGGGCCAGGAAAGGCTAGGTCTCCCTGCACCCCATGCCCAGCCCCCAGCAGAGCATTTTGTAGAATATTTAGGTCTGGGCATCCATCCTTCATCCATCCTTGACCTCCCTTTCTTCAGCTCTGACCTAGAGGAGGAGAGAGGCCCCTCCTATCCCTTTGAGCATCACAGCCCTGCGGGCTGCCGCCACCTGTGGACCTTCACTGCTTCCTTTCCCTGGTCACATCCCTGGGAGGCAGATCCTACTGTCCTGCCCGTCTTGCAGGGGGGAACAATGAGGCTCGGCGGGGGGAACTGTGGAGGCGGGGGGGGGGGGAGGGAGTTGTAGGCTATGCCCCTCCCACTCCCTGAGCTGCAGCCCCCACCCCCAGCCTCGTGTCCTTGTGAAATGACTTGCACAATACCCAGGGAGTCCCCTGCCCAAGGCCACACAGCTGGTGCAAGGCAGAGCTAGCCTGGCCCAGGAAGCCCTGGGCTCCCCCATACCCAGGCTGGAACCTGAAGGGCTGGCAGTGAGAGCTGGCAGACATCACAGCAGGCCTGGCCCCAGCACCCATCTCGCACCCCCGTGTTGCCATCGGCACAGCCTGGCCCTCAGGAGCCTGGCTCCTGACTGCAGGTGCAGCCGGACCCAAGGGCACAGGTGCTGCCCCGCCTGTCCTTGGTCCTCCCAACCCCGAAGGCTCCAGAGATGGGGAAGACGGCCTTGGGAGAGAGCCAGGGACACAGCGGCCTTTGTCTGGGCAGGCCTTGCTGGTGCTCAAGCCCTTTGGGCCCAGGTGGCCCCAGCGCCCAGGGACTCACCCGCCCACCGTCAGCTCCTCCGTGGCCTCCCTGGCAGCTGCCCTGCTGGCCGGCTCTCCTCCTGCCCTGCAGGCCCCACCACTCCCCTTCCTCTGCCCACCAGCGAGGTGTTGTCCTGGGCTCCCTCAGACATGGGCCTGCTCTGGCCTCCCACGCCCCCACTCTCCTGGCGGCCTGTCTGTGGGGGGAACTGGCATGGGGTGGCTCCCCTCCCCCACTTCCTCCCCAGCTCCACTAGGGCTCTCAGCTCCTCCCCCTGCCCCAGGCTCCCTCCCTTTCCCACACTGGTTATTCCCCATCCACCCCACTCCTGTGTGACGCTGGGCTCTGGACGCTACCACGCTGGGCCTCAGTTGCTCTGTCTGTGAACTGGGCCGTTGTGGGGTCCTGGAAGGCAAAGTGTGTGAATCTCTCAAGAAGCACCCTCAGTGGTGGCTTCTGCGAACACCACATGCCCTTGACTCAGAGACTGTTTTCACACATCCAGGCAGACAGGGTTCAAATCCCAACACTGCCACTTAGGAGCTGTGTGCCTATCGCCTCCCTGAGCCTCAATTTCCTCATCTGGGGGATTGGTATAACCATCCCTACCTCTAAGACTCACAAAACAGATACCAGAACCCACGGAAATGTCTTGGGCTTTTTCTAAGTCTGGAAGAAGATATGGGATGGTGCTACTTAACGTGTGAGCGGTGTGGGCCAGCAGGTGGCACAGAGATTAAGGCAGCTGGATCCCACATGGCTGACTATGTGGCTCGAGTCCTGGACCAGGCACGTGTACATGCAAGCCCAAAATCCAGGGAGGAGAATGGGAGAGAAGAGATGGCGGTGTGGCCATCCCACCCCTAGAGGGTGTTAGTTCTCATTTTCTCATTTTCCCTCTGTCTCTCTGTTAAGTGCATGCACCCTCCTGTAACAAAAACTAAAAAACTAAAAATTAAAAATGTGAGCTACACAGCATGTGGGACAGCCCCGGGGAATTCTCCCGGGGTCCTGAACGCCTCCTGGGAGAATTGGTACGAGTCACTGCGCGGTGGTCGGTGGTCAGGCAGCCCACGCTGTTGGGCCACGCCCGCAGCCCTGTGCCGTGGCTTCAGCATTCATGGCGCTCTGCAGGGCCTGTGTCTGGGGACACAGCCATGGTTTACTGCTCCCACACATCCACGGGGTCGGGCCCACCACCACGGGGCGCCGGAGCCAGCCAGGTAGCCAGTCCTACCTTCCTCGCAGCTCGCCCCCGAGTGCCCGGGGCAGCACCTCCACTCGCGTGCAGTCACTGTCTTATACAGCACCTTGTACGTGGGCCTCACCACAGTTCTGTAGCTGAAAGAGGCCCAGGTACCCAGCTTAGGCGGGGCCTTCTGCCCCTCTCCCACCACCCTGGGCCTCAGGGGCTCCTCTGCCCCCTCCGGGCCCCTCTGGAATCTCTCCCCTCTGTCCTTCCCTGGGGAGCTGCACCCCAACCTCAGGGATCAGACACTAACTGGACAGGAAATCCCGGCAGGCTGGGCTAGCCTGTCTCTGGCAGTAAATACTCACTGAATGAAGGAATGTAGGTCCATGGTGGGCCCCCTCCCCTAGGAAGCCCTTAAGGATTCCTCAAGGGCACAAGGGGATACTGCCAATGGGCACAGAGGCTGCCTCTGCCCCACCAACCCTGGGGCCTCCCAGCCTGCCCCTGCACTCCCTTCGCAATCCCGCCAGCAGGTCTCCGCCCACACTGTGCCTCAGGCTGGAGAGCCACCTGCCCCTTCTCCACTCCACTCCGGCCTTACCTGCTCCCCGGGCAGCTCATGGGCCAGGGGCAGTTCTGCAGCACTCGCTGAAGGTAGGTGCCATTCTGCACGTGGCACGAGACGGTGCGGGTCACCACGTAGGAGCACCAGTTCCTGAAACAGTCCCAGAACGAGACGTGAGAAATCACTCCCTGGAGGGATGTCTGCTCCGCAATCCCTTCTGTTCTTTTGTACGGCCTCCTGCCTGGGCCTCCGGGCGAGGTGGTCTGCACTTCCTCCAAAAGTCCCGAGTCTCTGGGCAGAGAGACCCCTGAGTTCTCAGAGTCCTCTGGGCCCCATGGGAGTCCCCATGCTGCCCATGGCTGAGGGGTGGGTTCCATGGGACCAGGGGGGCGGCTATGCTGGGGAGGTCTCAGGAGGTCTTGGGGAATAAACCGCAGGGCAGGACATGGGCAGGGCATCTCTTCTGTCCACCCCTGGCCCTCCAGGCCACCCTCACTTCTGCTCCCGTCTGGACAGCAGCAGCGCCCTCTCCTGGATTGCCGGTGCTCACGCCTGCCATGGACTCCCAGCTCCGGGCCCTGCTGGCGCTGGGCCCATGGCCTGCGGCTCTCCTCCTCCGTGTCTCCATCTGGTGCCTCCTACCCTCCCAGTCCTGGGTGCTGTCACCTCTTCCCGCCGTCTTTCCCACGTCCGCCCCCCACCCCCCTAGCACACCCGACCTGACCTGATCCTGTGGCCCTTGCACACTGTCACACTGAGCTGAGCTGGGGACTCATGGTCTGTGAGAGGGGAGGCCCTGTGGCGCGTAGCCTCATGTCCCTCTGTGATCGCGGGATGTGTGATGTCCCAAGCACAGAGGACTGACTGCTCCAAATGCCGCCTAAAATCCCGTTGGTGCCCATCCGGGGCACTTCTCGCATGCTCGTCCTCGGTGAGCCTGCAGGGTGCCCCGCACCTTAGAGAGGACACTGGGGCTCAGGGAGGCAAAGACACGTCACACACGAGCCCGGCGCAGCCTGGCTCTGACTCCGTCCCAGAGGCCTCGGCGCTATCCGCTCCACACCTCCTTGAGCGACCATCCGTGGCCCTGTGAAGGCCCCAGCCTGGGAACCTGCTGACCCCAGACTCGAGGCCACAAAGAAGCTGAGTGGGATGGGGGCTCAGGCTGAGGACAGTCACCTGAAACCATCCTTCCTTCCCCAGCCCCTGCAAAAACACAGGGCCCGTGACCCCGTGCAGGGCTGAGGGCCGCTGAGCACCTGGAATGTCCCAGCCATCACAGAGGCGCCTGCAACCGCCACGGTTCAGCCCCTGCCCGCTGTCGCCCTGCCCCCATCCTGGCCCATCAGGAGGAAGTCCCTGGTGGGACCAGGCCTCCGTCAAGTTAGTCTGTGGGACCCAGGGAAGTCTCTTCAGCTTTCAGAGTCACTTCAGAATCAGTCCAGGAGACGGAAACCGCCTGGGTGGGAAAGCTGGGAGAAGGGACATGGGCTTGGCCCATGAAACGACAGAAGCTCAACAACCCTGGGCCTGTCCCCCACTATGACAGGGGGACAGGTGCTTACTGCAGCGCTGACAGGTAGGGACAGAGCCAGAGGCAGCCTAAGCAGTTACGGGGCCACTAGACCTAGAACACCAGATGTTATGACAGAGCCTGACCTGTGCCAGCTGGCCTGAGACCCAGCTCCCTCTGGGCTAGGGGAAAGGCGAGCACGAGCTGACAGATGTAGAACGACTGCATTTCTATTAAAATCAGAAAGAAGAAAGAGGGGCTGGCAGGTGGCATGGTCGTTCAGGTGCTGGATTCCCACATGGCCGACCATGGTTTGAGTCCCAGACCCGGAGGCTTGCTTTCTTACTTTCCCTTTCTCCCTCTGATCAAAATAAAAATAATAACAACAACAAATGAAACAAAATAAATTGAAGAAAAGAAAGACAGGAAGGAGAGAGGGAAAAAGGGAGGGTCAAAAGACTATTTAGGGAACCAGCAGTTAGCGTAATGGCTATGTCGCTGGATTCCCACGTAGTCGACCGCGGTTCGTGTCCCGGACCCGGTGGCTTAAAACTCACGCCGGGCGCGTGTGCGTGCGTGCCCAAGATCCCGAGAGGAGAATGGAGGAGAAGGGATTGCGGCGTGACCATCCCCCCTGGGGGGTGATTTCTCGCTTTCTGTCTCTATGTCTCTCTCTGTCTGTCTGGCGAACGCACGCGCCCTACAGTGAAAATCTCTCTCAAAAAAAAAAAAAAAAAAAAAGACTATTTATACACATATATACATTTGAGGGAGTCTTCAAAAAGTTTATAGAAAATGCTATTATGAAAAAACTCTGCATGGGTTTCAAACTTTCTTATGCCAGAAAAACTGGTTCCTTTTTTTGTTTTCTACCTAATTAATTTACTTTTCCCTGAGGATGCATGCTCTCCTGAGAGAGAGAAAGAGAGAGATAAAGCACCTGCTTCCCCATGAGGAATGGTCACACCACAATCCCTTCTCCACTTTTTTCTCCTTTCAGGATTTTGGGCATTCACCCACACACAGAGACACCCAGTGTGTTTTAGATATTGGCGAGCCTGGGACTTGAACTACATGGTCAACCATGTGGGATCCGGCTGCCTTACCACCACGTTACTAGCTGGTACTTTAATTCCATGTTTCCACAAGCTTTTGTCAAATTTTAGAATTATTCATTTAATTTTAGCTATTATTAACAATAATAAATAGGGCACATGTGCTCACCAGAGAGAGACAGAGAGACAGAGAGACATCTCCTCCATTTTCCTCCCAGGATTTTGGTCACACACGAACACACGCCCAGAACATTTTTCAAGCTGCCTGCTCCAGGATGCGAACCGTATAGTCGGCCATGTGGGATCCAGCCACCTCAACCACTGTGCCACCAACTGGTCTGCTGTCCTTTTGGCTAAGGGGAAACTCGAAAAAATATTTTTTTTCTTCCTTAATTAAAATCTCCCCTGCCTGGCTTTCTAGTTTCTCTCTCAGATCTGGACTTCACTTGAATCCCCTGCTTCTCAGATGAGGGCTGGGAGCTGCCTAGTCAGACTTGCACGGAGGGGACACTCAGGCCAGGTGGGCTGCCCTTTGTCCTTTCCACTAGGGGTCACCAAAACTGCCCCCCCCCCCCCGCTCATCAACTGGAGGACCCAGCCCCAGAAGACCCAGCACAACCCCAAGCAGCTCCACGAGGCCCCAGCTGGGCCCTGCTACTCTCCCGCCCCTGTCCACTCTCCAGGGGGCAGCAAGAGGCTCTTTCTGCACAGACCTAACATTGCCAGTGGCCACCGTGGACTCCGTAGACCACCATGGCTCCCCATGGCCCTGCAAGCCCTGCCCACTCCACCCTGTGCGCTGCTCACCCTGCCCACACATGTGCTCTGCCCTCTCCAACCTTCCTGCCCTCCCTGCCCTGGGCTGCATTGTCTCACCTTTGATCACTTCCCAGCCTGCAAAGTCCTTCCTAGTCATCCTTTGGGTCTCAGCGCTGAGGCCCTAGCAAGGTTGAGAATCCCTAGGGGTCCCCCTCGGGCACTCATAGAGACCCCGAGTTTCGCTCTTTCCTGCATGTACTGGGAGAGAGAGGAGGCGGGGACAGAGCCAGTACAGAGCTCAGTCCGAGGTTGAGGGATGTTTGCTGAGTGACTAAATGACCAAGAACCAGGGGCTCTGGGCAGAGGAGCCAAGGCCCAAGTTTTCAGTCAGAAGCAGCACTGGGCTGCCTGCCTCTACCCCTGCAGCCTCTGGGGGCTTCTTTCCCCTGAGTGTGGTCAGTGATACCCTGTCTAGGAGCTGGGTGAGGCTGGGCGGTGAAGTGGGGCCAGGGCAGGGCCTGGGAGGGGCAGACTGCCCTCCAGGGCCGCCACTGGGGCCCACTCGGCACTCCTTGGCCCGTAGAGGCCGCTGGGAGGGGAGAAAACAGGCCAGACCAGCTCAGCCTGGCACCAGCCACCCCCTCCAGGGCCTCCCTCACCCCATCCTCCACCCCCTGCCACGAGGGGCCCAGGGGACTTTTCTCCACAGGGCGCAAGGCTGTGATCCGGAACAGCGATAGGGGCTAATTGCTGGAGGGAGCCAAGCAGGCCTGGGGCCAAGGGCCGCTATGAAAAGGAGAGGAAAGAACAGAGACCGCGTGGGGGTGGGGAGACGAGAGCCAGAACCCCACACTGGGGCCAAGTCTCGGTCTTTCTAGGTCGGTGACCTCGCACGAGGCCCTGGTCCTCTCTGGGCCTCACTTTGTCCATCTGCAAATGGGTACAGCGGCGTCTCCTCCAGCAGAGAGATCTCTGACACAGCCTTAACACAGCACTGACCACCATCCTCAGTTCCTGCTCCTGGACGGGGCCCCATACCCGCAGCCCCAGCGGACCTGGGGCGCCCCAGGGCTCAGGGACACCAACAAAGTATCTTCTTCACGAGGTCCTCCTCTCCATTCTGGGACAGAAGTCATCAGACTCTGCAATTCAGAGAGGGAAACTGAGGCTCCGAGAGAAGGCACCCGCTAGATGACCCATGAGCACCTAGAGTTAGACTGTCCCCTGGAGAGGGGCTGGGGGAGAAGATGGCATCCATTTCACCCTCTGCACTCTCCCCATCCTGCGATCGGGCCCACGACCCTGGCGCTGCAGGGGTTAGGGGCCTGGGCTGGGACGCTGTCATGCCTTGAACTCCAGTGCTGAGATGGACAGTTCGGGGCTGCGAGGGGCCTTGCAGGGGCAGGAAGTAGCTCCAGGAGGGACTGGCAGGCTGCAAGGGCAGGAGCTAGCTAAGGCAGCTCTGCATAGCCCCTGGGCACCCAGGTTCTGGGGGTCTTAAAGTCTCTCCACATTCCTGGGGCTGGGGGCGGCCCCTGGGAGGCCTCCCGGGCCGCCCCCTCCCCAGACACAAAGCCTCTTTTCTGCCTCTGGTCCCTCTGTTGCCAAGGGGTGCCTGGGGCGCCGGGCTAGGGGTGGAAGAAGGGCTGAGGGGGTGCGACATCCCCATGCTGTCTCCAACGAGGCTGGGACTGGGCCACAAGGGGAAGTCCTGGCAGCCGAGGACCACAGACTTGTCTGGCACCAGGTCCCCACCCCCGCACGGTGCTGGCCCTTCCAGTGGGGGACTGTCCGTTCTCAGAAAAGGCCCTCCAGGGGATGAGAGAAAGAAAGAGGGAAACCGAGGCCATGGCTGGGAAGGGACTGGCCTGAGGTTGCACACTGAGTGAGTGACAGGGCAATGACAACGTCCACGCTGTTGGTGGCAAGACCGCTAATCCTAACTGTGACCTATAAACCTTTCTGGTCCCCCAAGCTGACAGTCTCTCCCCCCCCCAATCTCGTCCCCAGGGCTCCTAGGGAGAAGATGCTAGATTTAGAAACTGAGTGGCTTGGCTTGAGGTGCTGCTTTTCCTCCCTGGGCCTCAGTCTCCTTATCTGAAAAATGGGAACAACAGCATCCCTCACAGGGCTTTCGTGTTCAGGTTACCGCGATGGCTTTCTGTGACCACATGGGGTGACAATCCCCAGTGACCACGAGATACCTGCTTCTATCCAGGAAGCTCTGTGGGCTGAGGAGCCCAGGCCCAGAGGCCCTGCCTTGGACTGGCCAGAGGGGAGTCCGGGCCTTGACCTGTCTCAACCATCACCTTGAGCCTGACACTGGGAGTCTCAGTTCAGAGTGTCTGTCACTTCAGCATCTAGGACTCTAGGGTGTTACCTCCATGCTCTGGGCCAGTCATATCCCCACTCTGAGCCTCAGCATCCTTGTCTAAGAAACAAGCACAATGAAAAGCAAGCCTCGGGACCAGCAGATGACATAATGGTTATGTCTCGGGGTTCCCACATAGTCACCTGCTGTTTGAGTCCCAGACCCGGCAGCTTAAAACTCACATGGGACGTGTGTGTGTGTGTGTGTGTGTGTGTGTGTGTGTGTGTGGTGGTTAAAGGCACTGGATTCCCACATGGCCAATTGTGGTTTGAGTCCTGGACCTGGTGGCTTACTTTTCCCCTTTCCCTTCCCTTTCTCTCTCTCGCTCTGTCTCTCTCTGGTCAAATTAAAAAAAAATAATAAAAGGAATTAAATAAATATTTAAAAACAAACAAACAAAAAAACCTCATGCCAGGTGTGTGTGCGTGCATGCCCGAAATCCTGAGAGGAGAATGGAGGAGAAGGAATTGCAGCGTGGCCATCCCTCGGTGGGGGTTGGTTTCTCACTTTCTGTCTGTCTGGCGAGCACACACCCCCTATAGCAAAAACCTCTCAAATAAAGAGCCAAGCAGCTGGGAAGATGCTGGAGGTGAGGGGGGCCCAGGCGGTTAGCACATAGTAGGTGGTGTCTGCGGCATCTGCCACACATCTGGCCTGTCTCACATAACTGCTCTTCTGGCCCCTGAAGCCTTGGCTACCTCCACCCTCCATCCCTGCCTTGTCACCTGCTCTCACTAGCCCAGCAGGGGCATGCTGGCCCCTGACCACTGGGAAAGGGAAATTTTGAAAAGAATTAAAGAAATGAGGCCGTAGGGGTGGGGGCTGGGCAGGCCTTTGAATGGGATGAAAAGCCCTGGAGAGGCCTGGCTAGTTCACATTGTCTCGGACAACGGCTGGCCCTCCAGAGAGGACCCTTGCAGGGGCGGGAGCTGCAGCCAGACAGGGGCCAGGGCAGGTTCAAACTCTGGCATGAAGGGGGAAAACATTTCTGAATCCCGGGCCTTGCACCGAGAGCCCGCGAGCCCAGAAGATGGTGTTGGTTCTGCAGGGCCTCAGTTTGCACATCCGTTGAATGGGGACAGCCCCCCCCACCTCATTCAGTCCTCACCAGGTCACCCAGTGCCAGCTCTGGGAGATATTTCTAAAAGCTAGCAGAAAAAATGTTCCCGGCTGCTGGAAGAGGAGCCAGAAGGCAGGGCCCTCCTTCCAGTTTCTGTCCCCAAAAAAGCTAGGTCCCTGGGGACCCCCTGACACTGACCCGCTGGGCAGCGAGACTCCACCCCAGTCCTTCCTCTGAGGGAAATAAACAGTCAAGGTACTAAAAAAAGCCAGCAGCAGGGAAACCGGAGGGGGGGCTCCGAAGAGTCGCCTGGGGGTGTCCAGGGCTTTCCCAAGTGCACCCAGAGGGGACCCTGGGCCGGAGCGACAGAAGTCCTGGGGGGCTGTCGCGCCCCTTTCCCGTCATCTGAGGGCTCAGGGGTAGAAGGCGAGGGAGCAGCGGGGTTGCTGCTCCACACACGCAGGGTAGGGACCGGGTGGCCTCGGCTCCCGCCCGCTCCCCTGCAGGCAGTGGGGTGGACGGCGGCGGGTGTGTGCCTGGACTCTGCCTCCGCCCTGGGCTGGCGGGTACCGAAGGGGGGGTAACCCTTACTTAAAATGCTATGTTCCTGTTGTTTTGCTGAGGATCTCTTTGAACTTTCCAGTCAAGAATGTAGTGGTGCTAATCACTTTAATAAATTTTAAGGCCAACCTTTTCTCTATTTTGTTATGTTTGTGAGGAAAAAAAATATGGTTAGCTTTTCAATATATAGATAGAAACAGAAGGCCTTCTAGAAAGTTGAATGTTCTCTACCACACTAGTTCCCATTTCAGTTACTTTTTTTCCCTATTCTAGACTTATTTCTGTCCCAAGTCTTCCATACAAATTCTTTCTTCTGCAGAAGTCTCTATTTTAAGGGGAGAGAACCAACCCGGAAGGAGCCCGGGGGGCCGGGGGCGCCTCCTCCAGGGGGCCGGTCAGGTGCGCACCTCAGCCGGACGCCCTGCTGGGAGCCAGGTGCCCGTTCCGCGGTGCCCTCCCACTGATTGCAGACCGGGAAACTGAGGCCCAAGCCACAGTCCCAGAGGTGACCAGGACCCAAATCCACCACGCCTGAGCGAATATTGTAGGGAACTCGTACTTTGTCCACGGTTTTGAGGCATCCGCCCGCCCGTCCAGTAAAGGCTTCCGGAGTAGTGCTGGCACTGTAAGGGCATCTCGCTCCCACTTCACGTCCTGTCGCCTCTAGTATTTAAACCATTCTGCTTGAGATGAGCAATTACCCCCATTTTGCAGATGAGAAAACGGAGGCCCAGGCACCCGCGACCCCCCTGGGAGAAGTTTTGGGCTGGCCCTGTTTGTGCAGTGTCACTCTTGGTCCCATTTTACAGCTGGAGAAATGGAGGCACCAAGAAGCCATCTCATCTACTTAAAGCACTCTGGTGACAGTTGGCAGAGATGGGATTTGAACCCAGATCTCCTGACTGCAGCTCTGAAGCACAACTAGGAGAGTAGAGACTGCAGATTCTCCATCTGTAGCAAGGTGGGTGGAGTTTCAGGGGTACACGCCTGGGCGTCCCACAAAGGTGCATGTAAGTGCGGTGCGTGTGTGCTGTGTGGTGTGCGTGTGTGATAGATACGTGCATGCATGACGTGTGTTCGTGTGCAGGTGTGTGTGTGCATCTGTGACAGGAGTACGTGTTCACAGGGAGGGATCAGAGCTCTCGTCAGTGGAACCCAGAACCGCCCAACCTCCCAGGTCAGTCCCAAACCCTGCTTCTGCCGGGGTGGCTGGGGTCAGGCAATCCCTGGCTGGGAACTCCGCACGGCTCTGCATGCACCGCACTGGGGCCTGTCCTGTTCCTGTTGGTTCACCTGGATCCAGGTCTTTGCTGAAAACGCTCCCACAGTCAGGATCTGCTGGCTCCCTCTCTGCTGCCTAGGGACTCTCTCTCCTGGCCTGACCTGGCAGAGGCAGGGAGAGGGGGCAGGGTCACCTCCTGGCCTGAGTCAGGGCAGGGAGCCATCCCCAGGGTGCCCACATAGAGGTCCTGATTCCTTGTCCCCCAAGGGCATGGGTGGTGAAAGCCAGGTTCAAACCCTGCCTCCGCTGCTGCTGTAGGCAAGGCCTGCCTCTCTCTGAGCTTCGTCTCTCTGTCTCTCCGTCTCTCCGCTGTAAGCAGGCCTGTATGTTCTTACAGGGTGTGGGCAGGACTGAGGTACTGTGGAGACACCCCGACACCCCTGGTCTCCAAGGGCTCCCCAGCCCCTCCAGCAACATCACCACGGAGGTGCCTCCTTCCCTCCTCATGAGAGTTTTGGGCATCACCTGTGACCCTAAGAAATGCATCTTGTCTCCCTAGTGCGCCCTTGTGTCGTCCCTTCCTTCTCCCTCCCTCCCCCTCTCCCTCTCTATTTATTTCTTTTTTGAGCAAGAGAGACAGCACCCTCGACAGGGCCCCACCACTGTGCTCTGCCCCCAGCCACAGCCAGCCTCAGGTCACGGGCCCACGTGTGCCCAGTGTAGTCGGGAAGGCCTCAAGACTGGAACCCAGAATTTTCCAATGTAGGTCGGCCTTGCGGAAAGGCACGTTTTATCGGTATGTCACTGTCTAGCCCTTAAGCCATTGTGTTTGACACAGATAGTTCAATGACTTACTGAGTTAGTTCATGGCTAATTCATGGCCTCCTGTCCCAAGAAGATCCAGGCTTGCCTGAGTGCCCTGTCCTGTGGCTGGGATCAAAACCCATCACCGGGACCAGCAGTTAGCGTAATGGCTATGTCGCTGGATTCCCACGTAGTCGACTGCGGTTCGCGCCGCGGACCCAGTGGCTTAAAACTCACGCAGGGTGTGTGCACGCACGCGCGCGCGCATGCGCGCGTGTGTGTGTGTGTGTGTGTGTGTGTGTGTGCCCACGATCCTGAGAGGAGAATGGAGGAGAAGGGATTGCGGCGTGGTCATCCCCCTGGGGGGTGATTTCTCGCTTTCTGTTTCTTTGTCTATCTGGCGAGCGCACATGCCCTATAGTGGAAAAAAAAAGCCTCTCCAAAAAAACCAAAAAACAAAAACAAAAACCTATCACCCCAAGGGTGGCTTTGAAGGGCATGCAGTCTAGGAGGAGAAGTGCTAGGTGGGGCATCCGTCCTGGAGGGTGGCTTAAGGGACTGCGAGGCACCTGGGACCCCAAATGGGAGGCGCTAAATGAGGCAGCACCACCGGGTCTGTGTGCGACAGGTCTAAGATGCCCCTGTAATTAGTGGCATCTACGTCCCTTAACCAGCGCTATGACACTGAGGGAAGGTTTGGGCCACTGCAGAATTTCTCCCAGCAGCCCCTTCTTGGTAAAAGCTGTTATCAACATTTTCACCCCAAGAGGGGCCTGTCCTCCCTGAGGCTGGGATCCCCTGGCCCAGGCAGTGCATCCTGGTGGTTACTGCATAGGCTTAGCACCCTGTAGCCTGGGTCCTGATTTCAGAGCAACCACTGGGAGCTGTGTGACCTGAGACAAGTCACTTCCCCTCTCTGAGCCTCATCTCCTCGCCTGAAAAAAAAATAAAATAAAACAAGCCATAGGACCTTTTAAAGATCCCTCTAGTCAAGAGTCTGTGCTTCTGGGACAATACGAAAGTTTCAGCTCTCCCTGTGGTATCCTGGGGTGCAGCCGAAGGCCCCTTTTCGGGGCTCACTTTCCTGGTGTATGTCAGTCTGCCTCTTGGTCCTCTTTCCTCACTAAGCAGCAGAAAGGCAGGAAATGCCACAGGGGCCTGGGTTTTGGTCATTTGAGGTTTCAGTGTTTGCTGAGACAGTGGGGAGAGGGCCCTGCTGGCTCCAGGTCTCAGGGCTTGTCCCTGTGGGCGGGTGGGGCCTTCCCCAGGGGGGCCTGGTCCTCTCCACTGCCAAGATCAGACCACAACCGCCAGTAACGACAGCAGCTTCCGCTCTGAGCGCTGACCGTGTGCCAGGCGCTGGGCTAAGCATTTCGCGTGCATTGTCTCCTGCCCGCGCCTCTGCCACCCGGGAGGCAGCACTCGTATCTCCAGGTGGGGGACCCCGGGGTGGAGGGGCTCGCCCAAGGTCTCCGCCTGAGTGATGGGCGCTGGTCTTCCTGCTTCCATCACACGCTGCCACCTTCTGGCCCGGCCTGCAGGGGCTGGGGGTTTCTAAGGGGTGAGAGAAGACTTGGCTCCGATTTGGGCTCCCATCTGGGGGCTGATGGAGCCAGAGAGAACGCATGGGCACTTATGGAGGCCTGGACCCACGCACGTGTGGACCACATGGGGACACACATCAGGTCGTGGCGTCCAGGAAAACGCCTGTCTGGTGCAGAGTCACCAACACATCCGCCTGGCCTCATCCAAACAGGAAATGCTTCTCTTCATAACAAACAAACCTGGGCCATGACCTCCTTCCTCTTGGTTCCCCCTGGGCCTCCCCCCACTCCCACCCCTGTGTCCCCAGGGCCCACCTCCCCAGACCAGGGTGTCCCGTAACATCGGCTCTGCTCACTCGCCAGCCCGTGTGAGTCCAGGCCACCGATCTGATAGGCACTCACATCGAATCCATTCTGCAGGTGGGCAAGCAGTCTGAGAGAGCCAGGCGTGTCCAGTACCCAGGCCCATGGTGGCAGTCACCGAGGGCCAGGGCTGATGGCTGTGACAGTGTAAATGGCAACCTCCTCCAAAGCCACTGCACAAACAGAGGGCAGGGCTGAGGGTTGGGCCCGCCGTGCTTCCAGTTGGAGATCATGCCCATTCTCTGTGCTGTTGAGCAGGGGGTCCAGCCCTTGGTTTCAGAGCAAGGGACACCCACTGGGCCACAACCCTGGAGCCTAGAAGACCCTGCAGCTGCCTGGCTGAGTTATTTATGCTCTATGGAGCTGCCCTTGTCACCCAAGCTGTTTCTTCCTCACAGAGCTGGGGCTGCAGCTGGGGCTGGGGCCAGGACTGGGGCTGGAAGCGAGGGATGGGAGGAAGGGAGCTGTCAGAAAATCATAAATTAGGGCCCTGAGAGGCCTTCCTGTCCTTGGGAATCCTCAGGAGGAGAGTCTTGCACCACCGGGGAGTCAGGGTCAGACAACAGAACAGGGCTGGGGGGAACAAGTGTGGACGTTAGGAGACCTGGCCTGTCGCCTCCTCTCTGATCCTGCCAGTCCTGCAGGGTCTTCCCAAAGGTTAATGGAGCCACGTCACCCTGTGAGGAAAACCTCCCAGTCTCCCCGCTCCTCTCAGGTTGAGAACAAATGTGGCCCAGCTAGCTTGTGTTCCCTCTGTCCCCAGACTCTGGGACACCAACTGTCTCCCAGTTCCCCAGCCCACCCTGTGCTCTCTGTCCAGCTGCAGAGCTTCCTCATCCTGTCCCCACCGCCAGCCAGCATCTTCACCCTTCAGTCTCGGCGCAGACATCACCCCCTCTTTGTCTCTAGAAAGCATCCCCTCCCCCATCAGGGCATGTATCCCCCGGGCTCCCCTCCAGTATTCTGTGCGGGAGTCATCGGTTGATGTCCCCAGGTCCCCAGATGAAAAAGGAACAGGCTTGGACATGGGGCCCTTTTTGTAATCTTTCTAAGAGTTCTAGGAAAGTTACAAACCCCAGAAACCCAACAAGATACACCTGGAAACATAAACACGTCTGCAAGAGAAAAAAGGAGGACGATTCACCGTGAAAAACCTTGTAACATCAGGGCCAGCAGTTGGCAGAGTGGTTACGTCACTGGACTCTCACCAGGCCTACTGCAGTTCGAGTCTCGGACCTAGTGGCTTGAAAATCATACCAGGTGCATGTATGTGTGCCCAAGGTCCTGGAAGGAGAATGGAGGAGAAGGGACTGTGGTGTGACCATTCCCTCTGGGGAGTGATTTCTCACTTTTCCTCTCTCTGTGTGTGTCTCTCTCTCCAGTGAGTGCTTCCACCCTAAGGGAAAAGTCTCTTTTTTAAAAAAAAAAACTACATAAAAGGCCAATATCCTTCACATATAAAGAGCTCTTATAAATCAATAACATTTGATCAAGAGTTCAACAGATAAATGGATAAAAGTTGTGACCAGATAGCTAGCTTGAAATGAAAAAGCATTGGACTTCACTCAAAAGAGAAGTGACTCATATGAGAACCACGGTGAGAGAGCGCTTTATAAAATTAATGGCAAGGACTTACATGTTTAGTAAAATGGGTTGGCAAGGGTGTGGAAAGTGTCACCTTCACGTGTGTTCTCTTTGGAGTAAATATGTAATAAAATATAAAATCTAAACGTACACCTGTTAGATCTAGCAATTCTACCACGAGGAAGCTTCTTAGACATCTATTTGCAAAAGACATGAGAAAACTAACTGCAGCACTATTCGTAGTAGCAAAAACACAGAAGCAAGCTAAATGCCATCACAGAAGAATGGTAAAGGCACGTCTATCAGTGGAATACTACCTTGCTGTTAAAAAGAATGAGAAGGGACCAGCAGGTGGCATGGTGATTAAAGCACTAGACTCTCACATGGCTGACCATGGTTTGAGTTCCAGACCTGGCAGCTTGAAACTCACACTGGATGCGTGTGTGTGCATGACCCAAATCTCAGGAGGAGAATGGAGGAAAAGGGATTGCAGCATGGCCACCCACCTTGGGGGTGAGTTCTTGCTTTCCCTCTCTCTGTCTCTTTCTCATCATGAATAAAGGAAAAAGATTCCAAGAAAAAAAGAAAATGTCTAGAATAGGCCAATCTGTAGAGACAGAAAATAGTGAATGATTGCTAGGATCTGGGGGCGGGGAACAAGGGCGGGGAACAAGGAGAAGGGACGAAATAGTGACTAGCAATGAGTGTGGGATTTCTCTCTTCTTTTTAATTTATAGGGCGCATGCGCTTACTGGAGAGAGACAGAGAAAGGGAGGGAAGGGAAGCGGTAAAGCGCTCCCCTGGGGGGAAGGCCATGCTGCAATCCCTTCTCCTCTGTTTTCCCCTTGGACTTTTGGGCAGCATGCACATGCACCTAGTGTGTCTTTCAAGCTGCTGAGTTCGGGACTTGAACTGCACAGCCACGTGGGATCCCGGTGCCATAACTACACCACCTGCTGGTCTGGGATTAAACCGTTTTACGATTGGGTGGTGGGGATGGTTGCACAACTCGAGTGTATTGAAACCCACGGAATTGTGCACACGGTGGGGCAAATCTGTAGCCTGTGAGATATGTGTATGTGTATTCACACATACAGTGTGCGTGTGTGCGCGCCAGTGTGTGTGTGTGTGTGAAGGGGTTTCAAAAAGTTCACAGACGGGGGACAAAAATAAATAAATAAATAAATAAAGTTCACAGATGGTCCAGCAGGCGGTGTGGAAGTTAGGCAGCTGGGTCCTACATGGTTGGCTCTGTGGTTTAAGTCTCAGAACCAGCAGCCTGAAAATCATGCCAGGAACATGTGTATGTGTCCCTCAAATCCCGAGAGGTGAGTGGAGAAGGGATTGCGGCATGGCCACTCGACGTGGAGGGTGATATTTTACTTTCCTTCTCTCTCTCCATCTCTCTCTGGAGAGAGTGCATGTGCCCTACAGCAAATAAAAAAGAGTTTAAAGAATATATGTATTATGAAAAAAACTGTGTGTGGATTTCAAATTTTTATGCACCAACACAAATTTATACTTTAATTCCATCTTCCAGTGAACTTTTTAAAGTCCCCTCATATAAAAATGGGACAAAATCTAAGTGTTTTGAAATGGAACTATATTCTTTTTTTTCTTTTAAGAATTATTTATTTTATTTTATTTATTGTCATTTTTTTCCATGTGTGTGTTTGCCAGAGAAAGACAGAGAGAGAGAGGGAGAGGGAGAAAGCAAGCTGCCAGGTCTGGGACTCAAACCATGGTTGGCCATATGGGGATTGCAACACTTTAACCACCACACCACCTGCTGGCCCCTGAAATGAAACTATATTCTAAAATCGTTTTTAAGAGAAAAAAGTGAGTGCAGTTGTGTCTAAGGGTGCTGCCATTTGTGGAAGAATTGCAGGAATATACTTTCCTCGTCCGCGGTTGCATTGCTAATGGAAATACCCGAGACTGGGTGAAGAAGAAAGAAAATAGAATTTATCTGCAAAACTCATGGCTTTGGAGACTGGGCAGACCAGTGGATCACAAAGTGAGGGGAACTGGACAGAGCAGAGCGTGGTCTGTATCGTGAGTTTCCCTCTCGTTCTGGTCTCATTCCCTCTGCATTTATTTTTTTTAACTTGCTGCAGGGCACATGCTCTTGCCAGACAGAGAGAGAGAAGGAAAGTGAAAAGCATGCCCTAGAAGGGATGGCCATGCTGAAATCCCTTCTCCTCCATTTTCTACTCAAGGTTTTGGGCACACTCCTGGCATGTCTTCCAAGCTGCTGGATCTGGGACTTAAACCAGCGGTTGGCCATATGGGATCCAGCTGCCTTAACCACCACATCATCTGCTGGCCCTCATTCCCTCTGTTTTGAAACCCATCCGAACTCAATCATAAGTACCTTGCCTAATGATTTATTTATTTATTGGAGAGGTTTTTGCTATAGGGTGCATGTGCTTGCCAGAGAGACAGAGAGAGACAGAGAGACAGAAAGCAAGAAATCACCCCCCGGGGGGGATAGCCACGCTGCAATCCCTTCTCCTCCATTCTCCTCTTGGGATCTTGGGCATGCATGCACGCGCGCCTGGTGGGAGTTTAAGCCACCGGGTCCGGGACTTGAACCACGGTTGACTACATGGGAGTCCAGCAACATAGCCATTGTGCCAACTGCTGGTCCCCTCACTTAACATCTTTACAGTGTAACCAAGTACCAGCACATGTACTTTTGGGGGGACATGCAATCACTGCCCACTAAGACCAACTTCCAATACATAAACCTTTGGGGGAAAAACCATTACCCAAACCTTAACATAGACTTCTACCCAGATACCTGAGTCATGGACTCACTTTGCAGGGGCACAGCTCACCTGCCTGGGACTTCTCTGGCAAGAAGGTGGCCAGTTGTCAAAGAGGGCCACTGATGTAGGGTCTGGAGGTACCGTTTGACCAGGAAATTCTTTTTCACCACCTGCTAGCCCCCGACCAGGAGGAGATTCTAATTCCATCTGTGTCCTCCTCACTCGGTGACATTGGCCAACTTGCTTCTCCTCTCTGAGCACCAGTGCTCACCTGGAAAATGGAGACAGTGGCATTGGCCTCAGCAGGCTGCCATGAGGAGCGTTCAAAAGAGGCAAGTAGAGCTTGTAGCCAGTGCCGCACACTCAGGAATAGTACCCACGTTGCATCCAAAGCGTGTTATATGTAGTCTGTGGAGTTAGAGATTGGACAGCCTGGGGACCAGCAGATGGCGTAATGGCTATGTCGTTGGACTCCCACATAGTCAACCGCAGTCTGAGTCCTGGACCTGGTGGCTTAAACTCATGCCGGGCGCATGTGCGTGTGTGCCCAAGATCCCAAGAAAAGAATGGAGGAGAAGGGATTGCGGCGTGGCCATCCCCCCAGGGGATGATTTCTCGCTTTCTGTCTCTCTGTCTCTCCAGTAAGTACAGATGTCTTATAGCAAAAGTCTCTCACTTAAAAAATAAATAAATAAAAAAGAAACAAATAAATTGGACAGCTTGGGGGGTG
>NW_006159701.1:4244155-4313154 GCF_000334495.1 Tupaia belangeri chinensis | reverse complement strand
AAGAAAGAGTTTTTTTTTTTTTTTTTTTCTCCTATAGGGCACATGCACTCACCAAAGAGACAGAGAGAAAGTGAGAAATCACCCCTAAGTGGGAGGGCCAGCTGCAATCCCTTCTTCTCCATTCTCCTCCTGGGATTTTGGGCACATACACACACACACTCCCGGCCTGAGTTTCAAGCCTCTGGGTCCAGGACTTGAACTCCAGTCAGCCATGTGAGAGTACAGAGTTCCAACCACTACACTACCTGCAGGCCCCAACAAGGCTCCACTTTTGGCAAAGAGAATATTGGGGAAGAATCTGGGGTTTCCTAAGGGTCTTTTGCTACAAACTGTTGCCTGGAATGCTTCGATTAGTCAGATTCTTGAAAAGCTAAAGCAAGGAAAACTTATGTTGAAATTCAAGATACTTCCCAAGGAGGGATAGTATATGCAAGACTAGACTGAATCATTCATTCCTCTACTGTCCCTTTGCCTGGTTTTGCAAAGCTTACAGGGAACTATTACTTTCCAGGTACTCCGCTTGCAATTAGGAAGCTCTGCCACTAGGTGGTGTCTTGGCTTTCCACCTGCACAGGACAGAGATTTATTTTTGCCTCCACTCCTTGCTTCAGCTCTGTTCGGTTTCATAGAAGGTTCCTTCCGTGAGGAATGGAAAGGCATACAGAGCACGTCTTTAGACTGGTGGAAGAGAGTGCTGTCATCGATTAGCAATTTCTTTTTCTTTTTTTGGAGAGATTTTTGTTATAGGGCGCGTGCGCTCGCCAGAGACAGAGAGACAGAAAGCGAGAAATCACCCCCCAGGGGAGATGGCCATGCCGCAATCCCTTCTCTTCCATTCTCCTCTCGGGATCTTGGGCACACACGCACACGCGCCCGGCGTGAGTTTAAGCCACGGGTCCAGGATGCCAACCGCGGTCGACTACGTGGGAGTCCAGCGACATAGCCATTACGCTATCTGCTGGTTCCGACTCAGCGATTTCTGTGCTGGGTAAGAGCTGCAAAGTTGCACCTATGGTCTGTGCTCCTCCTTCTAGTTTATTGAGAGAGAGCGAGAGCGATCGAGAGAGGCACTCTCAGTGAGATTTCATGCCATGGTCCCCTATACTTGCCGCGGTTCCCAACCTGATAGGATCATGGGCATGTGGGTGTGCCCTGCGTGTACAATCGGCCAAGGAACCAGTCCCCAATCTTCCACGTGGCCGCCAGCATTGTGAGCATTATGCTACCACGGCCCCATCGCGCTGGGCCTGACTGTGCTTCTGAGCAGATGAAATGCTTTCCTATTTAATAGTAGTCTTTAGAGTAAGTGGAACTTTTTAAAAGAGATTTTTGCTATATAGGGCACTTGTGCTTGCTAGAGAGAACAGAAAGCAAGAAATCACCCCCCAGGAGGATGGCCATGCCTCAATCCCTTTTCTTCCATTCTCCCCTCAGGATCTTGGACATGCATGCACACACGCCTGGCTTGAGTTTTAACCACCGGGTCTAGGACTCAGGGCTGACAACTTAGGAGTCCAGCAAATTTATTTTAATTTGACCATAGAGAGAGACATGCACACGGGGCGGGGGGAGAGAGAGAGAGAGAGAGAGAGAGAGAGAGGGAAAATGAGAAAACAAGTCAGCAGGTCCGGGACTTAAACCGTAGTCAGCCACGTGGGAATGTCCAGCGCCTCAACCACCATACCACTTGATGGTCCCAATCATCACTATTTTTAAAATTTGACCAGAGAGAGAGAGAGAGGGAACGTGAGAAAGCAAGCCTCCAGGTTCAGGACTCAGACCATGGTCGACCACATGGGAGTCCAGCACCTTAACTACCACGCCACTTGATGACCCTTATTTTTATTATTATTATTTTAATTTGCTCTAGGGCAATGTGCACTCATGAGAGAGAGAGAGAGAGAGAGCAAGAAAGCAAGCTGTCGGGTCCAGGACTCCAGCTACAGTCAGTCATGTGGGAGTCCAGCACCTCAACCACCACACCACCTGCTGGCCCCAAGTGGAACTCTTTATTAAACATTTGAGCATAAATATTAGAATGATCAATCACTGTTTAAGAAGAAATTCGTAGGGACCAACAAATGGCATGATAGTTACATTGCTAGACTCTCACATGGCTGACTATGGTTCGAGACCTGGACCCGGGGGCTTGAAACTCACATCGGGTGCGAGTGCGTGGGTGTCCAAAATCCCAAGAAGAGAGTGAAGAAGGGATTGAGGCATGGTCATCCCTCCTGGGGAGTGATTTCTCACTAAATAAATAAATAAGAAGACAGACTATTTATAAAAGTTATTTTTGTGATAAAGAATATATTTGCAAACGGCTGCTTAGGTAGCGAGATATTTAAGAAAGCAAATGGGGGACCACGTGGTGGTCAGCAGTGACAGGTAATGCTCTGTGAGGCTGACCCACAGGGGAAGGTTGCGAGTTCGTAGCCAGAGACCTCCCTAGTACACTGGGCATGCTTGTGCCCATGACCCAGGGCTGGCTGAAGCTGAGGGTGGATCATGGCACCCAGAGTCTGTCATGGCGTGCTGTCCCTCTCTTTCTCTTTCTGTCTCTCTGGCTCATGGAATAAATAAATAAACTTGAAAAAAAAATGCATGCTTGGGCTAGCCTTTCTTACTAACCCTGAATGGTTAAGACTTTCGGGTTTTTTTCCGCAACGATTTGTAGAGAGAGAAAGTTTTTAATGCCTTGTCTTACCTGCTTTTTCCTGCGCTCTTCGGCCACTGTTGCTCTTGCAGATGAGACAGCCGTGGCCTCCGACAGGTCTGCGGCTGTCTGCGTGCTCCGCCCGCCTCAGCGAGCCAGTTCTTGGAAGAAACTATAAAGGAGCAGGAAAGCCTCTTTGGCTTCTTCAGAACTGCTGAGGTTCATAACAGTCATCCTCATCCATAATCCCTCAGTGGCTTCTTCGAATCCTTTTAGTGGTAAAACATTATACTAACAATATAGTATCATTAAAACGGTTTTCAAAAAGAAAATAAATCACCCGTAATCCATCCACCTTAATATTATGATTCCCCAGTCTTGGTTTGGGGTTTTGGGGCCTCCATTCTTCGCAGAGAAAGAGAGGTTCCAGCCCTTTGAATGTCTCTTCCTCAACCCCTAGGCAGCTGGAAGCCCTCCTCGTCTCTTTACTCTTAGCTGTTCGTCCTTTGAAGTCAAAGCTGGCTTTTAGTTCTAATCTGTACTGGATGCTCTTTGTTGATAGCGGCAGGAGGGATCAGAAGGGTTAAACACAGGCTCCCTTTTGCACAGGGCAGTTATTTTCCGTGCACGAGGCCGCCCCGTTGCACTCCACGTGAGTAAATAGGAGCAAAGAAAAATCTGAGCATGACAGATATCTCTGCAGACATGATGGGGGTGTCAGTGTTTCCTTGTTTCCAAGGTGCCAGTTTACTAATTAAAATATTTTTCTCTTTATCCATAACAGTGCATACGTGTGCACAGGAGTGTGTGTGTGAGAGAGGAACAGTTTCCACAGGGTCTGGTCGTGTCATCCTCTTCTTCCAGTCCTCCAGCCCATTGGATCTTGGGCGTTTACACACGTGCCCAGCATGTTTCAGGCTCACCCGGCCAGGGATTCAAACCATGGTCACCATGTGGGTTCCGGCTTCTCTTAAGCAGTGCATTACCACTGTAGCAGGGAGCCAGCTCAAACTGCTGTTGCATTAAGCCACCACGTTTGGAGGATCTTGTTACAACAGCCTTAGGGAACTCATACCGCAGGACTCCCCAGGACAGAGGGAGGTCACTGGAGTCAGGAGCTTGAGGCCAAAGGAAGGGCCATAGGGTGGGACTGTATTCAGGGACAGGAGGAGTCACAGAAAACTCAGAGCCCTGCTCAGAGAGGTCATAGGAGGCGATGATGAGAGTCTGGACCTCGAAGAAGGAAGTGATCGACTCAGAGACTCTGGGCAAGTGGCTACCACCCGGAGTAAACCTCTATGGCTCTTCTTCTTTACTTCTACTTTTCTTCTTCTTCTCCTCCTCCTCCTCCTCCTCCTCCTCCTCCTCCTCCTCCTCTTCTTCTTCTCTTCTCCTCTTCTCCTCCTCCTTTTCTTCCTTCTCCTTCTTCTTCTTTTCTTCTTTCCTTTCAGTTGTTTGCTGTAGGGTGCATGTACTTGCCAGAGAGAGATAGAGCGAGGGAAAGTGAGAAACCACCCCCTGGGGGGACAGCACGATGCAATCCCTTCTTGTCCACTCTCCTCTTGGGATGTTGGGCACACACGCACACACGCCTGGTGTGTCTCTCAGGTTGCCGGGTAGGGACATGAACTGTGCAGTTGGCCATGTGGGATCCAGCCACCTTAACCTTGGTGAAGCCACAGGCTAGCCCTCGATGGCTTTTCTATAAAATAAGATGATAGCAGGGACCAGCAGATGGCATAATGGTTATGCCAGGGACCTGGTGGGCCAATGGTTACGTTGCTGGACTCCCATGTAGCTGATTGCTGTTTGAGTCCTGGATCCAGCAGCTTAAAACTCATGCTGGGCGCATGTGAGTGCATGCCCAAAATCTTGAGAGGAGAATGGAAGAGAAGGGATTGTGGCATGGCCGTGCCCCCACCCCCACTCCCCCGGGGGGTGATTTCTCTCTGTCTCTCCAGCGAGCACATGCACCCTATAGCAAAAATTTCTCTCAAAATAAATACATAAATAAAAGGGATGATAGCAGCTGCCCTGCAGCTGAGGGATGGGGAGTGTGTAGGGAGTGTGTATGCTGAGTACCTGACACATACAAGGCATTTAGTACTTGTTGGCACTGGTTATAAAGTCATAAAACCTTAGGGAGCATGTGAAATACATTTCCGTTTATAAAAATCCCGACCCTCGGAACATTCCCCGCTGGCCTCCTGGGGGACTGAGAAGGGTGGAAGCATTGTGGGATGGTATCGTGGGTTGAGCTGTGGCCCCACAAAAGATGTTGAAGTGCTGACTCCCAGGACCTGTGCACAGGACTTTATCTGGAGATTGGAGATGGATGAGAAAGGATCGCGGCGTGGCCATTGGCAATGGCCAACAGGGAAGGGATGCTTTCTCCTCTCCCCTTCCTGTCTCTCTCTAGTGAGTGCATGTGCCCTCTAGCAAAGAACAAGGGGGAAAAAAAAGATGAATTTCACCATGTGAGGAAACTGGGCCTCCCAGGGCCCTCAGGGACACTCACTTAGAGGTTCAGAGGAGATGCACCAGATGCTGGTGGCCCTCCCTGGTGCCCAGTGTTCGGGCCCGTGGCCAGGTTTGGCAGCTTCCCTGTCCCACACCACCCCAGCAGGAGGGCAGCAGACACTTCCAGAACAGCCGTCTGGGATGCATATGGAAACCCCGGCAGAGGGGTTTCAAGTTAGGCCTCGGCCTGGTCAATAGGGGGATGGCCATCTGGATCCTGTTTGCTGTCCCCTGGCTGGGGAAGCGGAGCAGAACTGTGGAGAGGGGCCAGGGAAGCAGGCCACTCCCTCTGCAGCCAGGGCCCCAGGCGGGTGGGGTGGTGAGGAGACAGCAGGCCCAGGGCATCAATCCTGGCCCTGTCACTTACTGGGCCACTTCAGGCCACCTTCCTGTCTTGGTTTTCTCACCCAGAGAATGCGGGCAATAGCAGAACAGGCTGCCTCCAGGATTCGATAGGATAATGCAGTAGAGGATGCTTGCGGAAGGGGGATCTTTAGACCGTCTTTTCAAGTTGTGGTAAAACGTATGGCTCATAAAATGAACCATTTTAGATATTATAAAAATAATTATTTAATTTATTTATTATTATTATTTGTTTAATTTGCTATAGGGCATGTGCACGAGAGAGAGAGAGAGAGCGAGAGAGAGAGAAGGAAAGTGACAAAGAAAGCCGCCAGGTCCAGGACTCGAACCACATTGGCCATGTGGTGGTTAGTGCCCTAACCACCATGCCACCTGCTGGCCCCTTTTTAAGCATTTTTACACAGATGGCTCAGTGGTTAAAGTACATACACGTTGTTGTGAAGGTATCACCACGTCCACCTCCGGAACTTCCTCATCTTCCCCATTAAACACTAACTCCCCCTTCTGCCTCCCTCTAGCCCTAGGCCACCTCCATTCTGCTTTCTTTCTGTGCGGATGCGACTAGTCTGGTACCTCACATATGTGTGTTCACACAGCAGTCATTGTTTTATCTGGCTTGTTTCATTTAGCACAGCGTGCTCAAGGTTCATCCGTGTTACATGTGTCAGAATTTCCTTCTATTTAAAAAAAAATTTTAGTTAATTATTATCATTATTATTTTAAAGAATTATTTTATTTAACTTTATTTATGTATTTAAATTTGACCAGAGAGGGACAGAGTGAGAGAGAGAAAGAGAGAGGGAAAGTGAGAAAGCGAGCCGCTAGGTCCAGGACTCAGACCATTGTTGGCCACGTGGGAGTCCAGCACCCTTAATCACCATGCCACCTGCCAGCCCCTAGTTAATTATTATGATTTAATTTGCTACAGGGCACATGCACTCACCAGAAAGAGACAGAGCGAGAGGGAAGTGAGAAAACGAGCCGCCAGGCCCAGGACTTCAACTGTAGCTGGCCATGTGGGAGTGCAGTGTCCAAACCAGCATGCTACCTACCAGCCCCAAGAATTTCTTTTCTTTTAAAAGGCTGAATAACATTCCATCATTTGAGTCAGCTGGCGGCGTGGTGGCTAAGGTGGCTGGATCCCACATGGCCAGCTGCGTGGTTTGCGTTCCAGACCTGGAGCGTGTATGTGCATGTCCAAAGTCCTGAAAGGAGAGTGAAGGAGGAAGAACTGCAGCGTGACCTGCCCCTGGGGGCTGGTTTCTCACTTTCTCTCTCTCTTTTTCTGTCTGTCTTTCTCCGGAGAGCACACACACCCTATAGCAAACTAAGAGAAAACCCCATTATATGTACAGACCGTACATTGCTTATCCGTACATGCTGATGGACGCTTGGTTTCTACATTGATGTGCGCCCAACCACTGCACTGCAGGGCTGGCCTCCATGGCAATTTTCTGGAAACCCCTCATGTACTAGGAAAGGGACCGATGCTGGAGCAGGGTCAGAACCTGCTCCTGAGAGACAGCGCAGGGTAACATACCTGGGCGTGGGGACAACAGGTGCTCCAGAGGATGAAGCCCTTTGCCCTGTGTTGGCTGCATACACCTCTGAGCCTGCTCCCCAGTGCCTGGGGTCTTGCTCAGCACCGAAGAGTCTCTGGATACTGATCCAAGATGGAACAGTCCTTGGATGGATGTTGGTGGGGAGGCCTCGGGGCCAACCTCTGACCAGCAATCAATGCCATTCAGGGACAAGGTCTGCAGGTCAGATAGGCTCAAGCTGCCACAGTCCTGAGCCAGGGATTCGCCTTGTTCAGCCACAGACTCCTCACCTGTAAATGGGGGACAGTTTACTGAGGCCGCCTGACTGGGCAGAAAAGATCTTGGGGGTGATGTGCAAGTCTGGCCCAGCCCAGTGTGGTGACAGCAAACGACCCTGTTACCATTCGGAAGGAGAACAACTGCCCGGACTGAATGGCTCGAGGACGCCCTTGGACTGGGTTTTTTGGATGCGTCAGCTCACTTTCAAGCCACTGGTCTCTTCTAGAAGTTGCACACAGATAAAAGGTCCCAGTTAATGAGGATTCTGGTGAAAGTTTTAAAATTCACAGCAAGCCCACTCTGCATAATAATGTATCAGAAACACAACAATCCTTTAATCTAGAAGGAATTAATTGCTGGGCCCAGAAATTCAGGGCACGCTGACAGAATCCTTAATTTCTTGAGCTGATGGTTTCAAAAAGCGACTGATTTTCGACTGTCTTCTCCCTACGCCCAAGTAAGACTCCCACAGTCTCGACAAAGAGTGAGATTGTCTTGATATCTTACTCAGTAAGAATCATGTGTGGGGTGTGAATTAATGTCAGCTCTGAATTTTTCCGGCCGACTGGAACGTGGTGGGTTTTCGTCCCCAGGAGAGTCAATGGCAGCTCTGTGGCCTGAGCATCTGGGACGTCATACTGGGCATGTCCTTCTTTGTCCCACTTACTGGGCGCCCACTCGGAGCCCAGCTCAGGTTCTGGGTTGGGAATGCCCGAAACCACGAAGCCAGACCTTCGATAAACCCGTAGGCAGACAACTGTAACTGCTCCTTGTGACGGGGATGGGAAGGAGCGAGGCAGGGTGTGTGAAAGCGATGACAAGATCCAACTTAGGTGACAGGGCGAGGGGCTGCAGGTCACAGAAACTCTTTGTAAGCTGAAAACGGAAGGATGAGGGAATCTAATTGGGGAAAAGTGAGGAGACCTGTGTTCCTCAAGGAACTCTCTGCGCCGAGGTCCTGAGGTAGGAACATCCCATCGTAGGAGCGGGAAGCTGTTCTTGAGGACTGAGTTGGGCACGTACTGAACTGCAGTGCTGGAAGACATGCCGGCTGAGGGTTTGGACCCCCAGTTGTCCTGGAAATTCACCAAGTAGATGCATGTGTGCCCAAGATCCTGCTGGCTGGAGGGCTAGGGGAAGGGGTTGCTGCCTGAAAAGACCCTGTCAAGGGAGCTTCTCTCTTCCTTTTGTGTGAGCGTGCATTCTCTATCATGAATGAAAAAAATAGACAATGAAAGAGGAGCTGAGAGTGAATAAGGCATATGTGACAGAAAAGAAAAATCATGGAGGTTAAGGCAGCTGAATCCCACATGGCCAACTCAGTGGTTCAAGTCCTGGACCAGACAGCGTGAAGATCACACCAGGCGTGTGCGTGTGTGTGTGTGTGTGTGTGTGTGTGTCTAAAATCCCAGGAGGAGAATGGAAGAGAAGGGATTGTGGTACGGCCATCCATCATGGAGAGTGATTTTCACTTTCCCTTTCTCTGTCTCTTGGCTCTCTGGCAAGTGTACAGGCCCCATAGCAAAACAAAAACAAAAACAAAAACAAAAACAAACCAAACACACACACACACACACACACACACACACACACAACCAAAAACCGAAACAAAACAAAAGCTCTCTAGAAACTATCCTAAGGACTTATAGCAAATGAAGAAACATTTATTCAGGAAAATCTACTAAATCTCGAAACAGCCAAAGTCTATGGTATTTGAGCCACGGCCCAGCCCCTCCCTTTCCCATCTCCTTCCAGCTCAGCATGGATGGATGCTCTACTCCACCAAGAACATCGGTCTCCCTCTCTCCCCAGGCTTTTTTGTTCATTGTTTTTCATTCGTGATCGAGAGGGTCACAGCAGCTCCCAAGGAAGGACAGGACCTCAGCATTTCTTATCCCCTCAGTTCCTTATCATAGAAGCTCTACTGCAGACAACGGTGGATCTCTTCTTCCACCCAGCTAACCCGTGTATGGTGGGAGCTCTGCCTTAGGTGCAGCAGTTCAAAAAAATACCTGGTGCTTTTTCTACAGCTTGCCTGTAAGGCAGAGGTATTTATTTATTTATTTTTGTAGTTTTGCTTTAGGGTGTGTATGTTCCTTAGAGAGAGACAGAGAGAGAGAGAGAGGGAGAGAGAGAAAGTGAGAAATCACTCCCCAGAGGGGATGGCCACGCTGCAATCCCTTCTCCTCCATTCTGCTCTTGGGATTTTGAGCATGCACACACATTCCTGGCGTGATTTTCAAGCTGCTGGGTTGGGGACTCGAATGGCTCAGTTGGCCATGTGGGATACAGCTGCCTTAACCTCTAGTCCACTTGCTGGCCTGAAGGCCGAGGTTTCATACCATGAGTGACAAGTCAAGAAGATCAGCAGCTACTGACTAACCTAGCAGCCTGATCACAAAGAGAAAAGGAGACCACCATTCCTACCTCCAGGTCCAGAACAGTTAGAGGCAGAGGTTTTGCCCCAGGGTAGAAGGCAGACTGAGAAATTGAAGCTCTCCTCGAAGGAACTGGCTTATTTGGGGATTGAATGTGGAGCTGCAGCAAGCTAGAAAGTTACTGGAAAGAAAGCTATAGCTAAGGAAAACTCTCCTTGGTGTGTAACCAAGCTCAAAGATCAGGTTTAAGAGAATCCCTGCAGGCCTACTACTGTGGACAGCAGGAGCACCAGGATTCTGTATGCTGAAAACCATGACTTAGATCCTGGACTGACCTGAAAATCATGCCAGGTCACACCCAGGTGCCCAGCACCTGAATGAACTGGAGGACGGGGGGACAGGGATGGAGGCACTGCGAGACCATGTCCACGGTGTTTTACCTCTCCTTGTGCGCACATGTGCTTTCTTTCTTTTCTTTTATAAGAATTATTTATGTAGGGACCAGCAGATGGTGTAATGGCTACATTGTTGGACTCCCACTTAGCCAACCGCGGTTCGAGTCCCGGACCTGGAGGCTTGAAACTCATGCTGGGCACGTGTGCATGAGTGCCTAAAATCCTGAGAGGAGAATGGAGAAGGGCTTGTAGGGTGGCCACCCCCCTGGGGGATGATTCTCATTTTCTGTCTGTCTCTGGTGAACACACAAGCCCTATAACAAAAATCTCTCTAAAAATCAAAAAAGATTTAATCTTATTTATTACAATTATTATTATTATTTAATTTGCTATAAGGCATGTTCATCCCCAGAGACAGACAGACAAAGAGAGAGAGGGAAAATGAGAAAGTACGCACCAGGAGAGATGCCCATACAATCCCTTTCCTCCCATTCTCCTCTCAGGATGTTGGGCATGCACACACATACTCGGTGTATCCCCCAAGCTGGCAGGTCCAGGATTTGAACTGCACTGTTGACCTTGTGGGATCCAGCTACCTCAATCACCATGCCACTAGAAATATTTACTATTGTTTGAGTTTTTTGGAAGTTTATGTAGGACTGATATTACTTTCCCTTGAATGTTCAGTAAACTAGCAGCTCTGTCCTCTCAGCAGCAAGGCAGAGAAAGTCAGTTATATGTGGATAAAAGATTGATTCACATTGCAAGGCCATAGGATTTCACAGGACAGAGTGAAAAATATTCCTCAATATGGTTTCAGATTTCACATTGCAACTAATCTTGGAGAAATGACTGCTTTTTACATTTTGATTTACACTAAAGAAGAACATCTATTTTTATCTGAAAAAGTCCCTCCTTTTTTCAAACATCTCGATATCTATGTGGGGCCAGATTTTCTTCATATATGGCAACAACATATCACAGCAGACTGAATGCAATAGTAGATGTGACCATACTGTTTATATATATATATATATATATATCCAGACACTGAGGGAATTTGCCAAAAAGAAAAAGAAACGAGGAAAGAGAATCCACTCTTCTCTATTAAAAAATATATATACTATTTTAAGGTAAAGATACAATTTTATTCTAATGAGAAATGCACTCATTTTTAACTAAATTAATAGCAAAGTTTTTGATTTGAATTTCTGGTATGATATATTAGTTTCCTACTGCTGCTGTAACAAATGATCACAAAGTTAGTGGCTTGATACAATATGGATGAATTCACTTACATGCTGAAGGTCAGAAGTCTGAAATGGGGCTCGTTGGGACAAAATCAAGATGTCTGCGGGAAGGCTTCCTTCTGGAGGCTCCAGGGGAGGGTCCCTTCCTTGCACTTTCTAACTTTCAGAGGCTGCCTCATTTCTGGCTTGCAGTTCCAAGAACACACGACCTTTTCTTCGCCTGTTTCCATCATCTTATTGCCACCCTTTTGTGTTTGCCCTTCCTGCCTCTTCTTTTTTTTTGAGAGGTTTTTTGCTATAGGGCGCATGCATTCACCAGAAAGACAGAGAGAGACAGAAAGACAGAAAGTGAGAAATCACTCCCCCAGGGGAATGGTCACTCTGCAATCCCTTCTCCTCCATTCTCCTCTCCAGATCTTGAGCACGCACGCACACACTGCTGGCGTGAGTTTAAGCCACCGGGTCCGGGACTCAAACTGCGGTCAACTACATGGGATTCCAGCCACATAGCCATTGTGCCAACTGCTGGTCCTTCTGCCTCATTTTTATAAGGATCCCTCAGTTAAGGTGGGCCCATCTTTTTTTTTTTTGGAGAGATTTTCGCTATAGGGTGTGTGCACTTGCCAGACAGAGAGAGACAGAGAGACAGAAAGCGAGAAATCACCCCCCAGGGGGGATGGTCACGCCACAATCCCTTTTCCTCCATTCTCCTCTCGGGATGTTGGGCACGCCCGCCCACGTGCCCGGCGTGAGTTTTAAGCCACCGGGTCCGGGACACAAACAACCATCGACTACGTGGGAGTCCAGCGACATAGCCATTACGCTAACTGCTGGTTCCCAACCCTGGATTGATCTTTGTCTCTTGATTTTCTAGAAGTTCTATCTCACTGGGACCGAAAGAGGTAGGAGAGAATGGTACCTACGCCTTTTGCAGGTTTAAGGTACACTGAAGTTTCTCAAACATCATTAGGGTGCTGATGGGTTCCTTAATGCAGGCCTCCGATAAACCAGGCCGAGTCTGAGACTCAACTTCAAGGTCGAGTGGGATCTCCCCTTTGTCTGCACCCAAATGCCACATAAAGGGGTGAGTGAACCCCAGGAGATGGGAGAGGAAGGGTGACCCCAGGAGGCTGGCCCTCCCCCAGGGTACACGCCTGGGGCTCCATGAGCAGAGCCCATGTCTATGACTCATGCCACTGTACGCCTTCCGCCCAGCACCCTGCCAGGCAGATGTTCACTAAGTATTTGTGGGCAGAAGGAACCGTCTGGTGGGGCAGATGGCGCAGCCGTAAATCACAGCTCTGAGAGGCTGGCCCACATGAGACCGCTCCAAGTCCGCATGTGGAGACCTCCCTGAGTACACCGCGTGCGCATGTGCCCACGATCTGGGGCTCTGGGGCCAGGGTGGACTGCGGTGTCGAGGCCTGGTGGGGTTCTCTCTCTCTGTCTGTCTTTCAGAGAATAAATAAATAAGCCACCTAGTCATTCAGAAACAGAAGGCTAGGAGGAGAATGTGTGTATGTGTGGGTCTTGTGTGCATGCCTGTGTGCTTGCGTGTGCACACACACGGGCTTTGTGTGCATGTATAATATGTACCTGTGTGTGTGTGACACATTTTTTTCTATAGGGCACACGTGCTCGCTGGAGAGAGACAGGGGGAGGGAAAGATAGAAATCGTCCTCCCTAATGATGATACTGCAATCCCCCCTCCTTTGTCCTCCTGTGAGTTTGCGTGCCCCCCACACATGCGTGGTGTGATTTTCAAGCCACCAGTTAGAACTGTGGTTGACCATGTGGGAATCCAGCACATTAACCACCATGCCACCTGCCACCCCCCAATAGACTTCTAACAGTGCCCCTGCCCCCTGGTTTACTTAGGCTCAGCCCACTCACTCTGGAATTTGATCCATTCTGAGCTGTCGTTCATCTTGGGGAGAGGTGAGGAGGGTATGGAAAGAGGCAGCCGGTCCTCTGCCCCTGCTCACTGGTGCCCTCCCAGGGCCACAGCTCCGGATGGCCTGTGGGAGAGTTGAGATGTCTCCTTCCCTTGGGATCTATCCAAAAGAGAGGAACAATGTCTTGCTGCCTGGAGTCCAGCGTCTAGTTGGGTTTTTGAACATTTCTGTCCGTCCTTACTCACCTCACCACTTGCTGTGGTTTGGATAATGGTTTATCTCCCAAAGGTTCATGTTCTGGAAACTTGGTCCCACTTGGTAATGGCTCTGGGAGGTGTGGGCACATCCGTCCTGGAGCTCTCCTTCTCGGTGGTTTGGATGCTGTGGCTACTCGCACTCTTTCATTTGGAGTGCGGTCCAACAGTCTGGGACTTCCTGGGGGGTGGAGTGAGGGGGAGTCTCCGATGCCTAGTTCAGAGAGTAATCCCAGGCCTTGAAGGCCCATCAGATGCCGAGTTAGAGCACAAGTCTGCATCGTTCATCCCCCCAACCTGTTGCAGACCCATTGGCGGAAGATCAGACGCCCCAATTGCTGAGCGTTAATTACTGACTTGGCGCCCATCTGCTTGGGGAGAACTTCCAAGAGTATTTTTTCTTTCTAAGGCATAAACATTTGGACTGAGAGTAGCCCAGCAGGCCTGGAGATGTTTATTTTGTAGTTAACAAAAAGAAAGACCTTCTGGCTTGGGAACTGAGGGTTCTAGTGACCTCTGGGAGAAGCCACCTTTGGGCAGCCATCTGCACCAGCAGGTGTCTCTGGGTGTGACTCAGCCTGAGATGGGGCACTGATCTGGGTGACACCGGGCAGCAAAATGGAAGGCCAGTGGATGGTCTAGCAGCTTTGGCCGGACCCCGTCCCACCCTGGGAGCCTAGGTGACTCACCCAAGCAGGGGAAGCAACACTCCTCAGTGCTCCTGGTCTGCCCTGGAAATGTGGAGACGGTGCTTCCTTCTGAGTAGTGTGACAGGGAGAGACATAGGCTGTTCTCTAGTTTTTGTCCTTTCCACATGCTTAATAGTCAATGTGCATTTTATTTATAAAGTTGCACATGTTATTCATGAATGTAGACGATTCGAGCTGGGCCACCCCTGTAGTGCAGCAGCGAAGCGCTCTGCGTGGGGAGCCAGAACCCACATGGCAGACGGTGTTTGAATTCTGGCCCTCGTGGCTTGCAAAACACTCTAGGAACACGTGCATAGGCACCAAAATCCTGATGGGATGGGGAAGCGTAGGGCAGAGGGCTTTGCTGTGACTGTGCCCCGTTGCTGGATGCTTTCTGTTTCTCTTCTGGTGAGTGCTGTCTGGCAACTGAAAATAAATTCAAGCCACATAGAAATACATCCAGTAAAATGTGAGCACTGTTGCCTCTTCCCCTTCTTCGTTTCTGTTCCAAAGGGGACCACAATGGGTGTCTGGCATGGACGTCCCAGGCACAGGCCTTCGCATGCCTGATACATGTATACTGTGCTCGGTATTTTTTAAAAAAATTATTTAGTTTCATTTATTATTATTATTTAAAATTTGTCATAGGGCATGTGGGCTCACCAGAGAGAGAGAAAGTAAGAAAGCAAGCTGCCAGGTCCGGGATTTGAACTGCAGTCGGCCTTGTGTGAGTCCAGTGCCCCAACCACCATGGTACCTACTGTGCTCTTTAAATATTTTGGTAGAAACGGTGTCGTGCTTACACTTTGTCCTGTGACTTGGTTTCTTCCCTGGTAGAACAGGACAGCTGTGGCGATGCTGCAAGAGTGCGATCCTCAGTGATGCTGAAGCCACGTGAGGAGGTCCCGGATTCAGGCCCCGAGGTCTCCCAGTACACGCCAGCTGTGCACACGTGTGCCTGTGATCTGGCTGGGGCTGGGGCTGGGGCTGGATCGTGATGTGAAAACCCTGTTGGGAGGTGTCCCTCTCTCTTATAGAAGAAGTAAATAAACTTTAAAAAGAAAAGCTGTTCTGACAGCTCACCTATAGCTATACCACATCACATTACTTGGAATGGCAGCGTACGATTTCGTCTGAGGGTAGCTTATCTGATCACTCCCTTGCTGATAGAATGAGTTCCTTTTAGAGACAGGACAAAAGGATGCCCTTACTACTTTCTTGTGGTTGGGTCCCGTGAGGTCAGGACCACAGGGACTTGTCATCTGGGTAACAGCAAATTGGAGAACTTCTAGTGCAGGGGAAAGGGAGAGTCCTGGCTTATGGCCAGGTTTAGGGCCAAGAAATTGGTAACTTCAATAGAGAGGATTGCAAGGAAGCAGCGGGTTCAGGGCCGGCCTTCTTCCGCAGATCTCCAGTCTTACCACTGGGTGGCGATGATGAGCAAGGCTGCCCCAGGCGGGCCTCTGCAGGAGTTTGGGACTCTGGGGCAGAAGCAGCCGTCCCAGCCCCAGCCTTAACATGTTTGCACACCTGGGGACTTGAGAGAAATCTGAGGACAGCCAAATTCTTTATTTGCTTCCTTACTTGAAGCAAGAGATACCGGAATCCACTGCTGGCAGGGAGCCAGTGGAGATCGGTACTTTCACCCACTAGGTATGAAAAGCTTCAAAACTTAATGGAAAATGTGCATTATGAAAAAACTATGCATGAAAGTTTTTGCACCAAAATAAATAAATTCTATTTTTCACTAACTTTTGAAGCCCTTATGTAAGTCCCTGAGATGGTGAAGATACACATGCACACGCAGACGTGCGTATACACACACATACATTTGCTAGAGGGCACATATGTTCACTGGAGAGCTAGAGAGAGAAACAGAGAGAGGGGCAATGAGAAAGTACCCCTCCATGGGATGGTCACAATGTGATCTTTTCTCCTCCATTTCTCCCTCCTTTTGGGATTTTGGGCACACATGCACACACACCTGGAGTGTTTCCAGCTGGCAGACCTAGAACTTGAACCACATAGTTGGCCATATGGGTCCAGCTGCCTTCACCACCATGACACCCTGGCCTGATAGATGCATTTATAAAATGCCACCCCATGTTAAATGTATTGGGGGAAAGTAGTTTCTTTTTTTTTTTTTTTTTGAGAGAGATTTTCGCTATAGGGCGCGTGCGCTCGCCAGACAGACAGAGAGAGACATAGAGACAGAAAGCGAGAAATCACCCCCCAGGGGGGATGGTCACGCCGCAATCCCTTCTCCTCCATTCTCCTCTCGGGATCATGGGCACGCACGCACACGCGCCCGGCGTGAGTTTTAAGCCACCGGGTCCGGGACGCGAACCGCGGTCGACTACGTGGGAGTCCAGCGACATAGCCATTACGCTAACTGCTGGTTCCCAAGGGGGAAAGTAGTTTCTTAAAAGAACAGAGTCAGGGGGCCGGCAGGTGGCGTGGTGTTTAAAGGCGCTGGACTCGCACATAGCTGACCATGGTTCAAGTCCTGGACCTGGCAGCTTGCCTTCTTTCTCTCTCTCATCAAATTTAAATAAATAGATAAAGTTAAATAAAATCTTTTTTTTTTAAAAAAAAGAACAGAGTCAGAAATTATTTTCTAAAGAGAGACCTGCCCTTACTTCACCTTACTTCATGCATTATGTGTGTGGAGTTTGATAACTGGCGTCCTCAATCTCAAAGGCAGGGCTCATCTGAGGTTCCCCATACTTCCATTGTTCCTGAGGGGTGGTTTGAGAACTGTGGGTTTCGGCTCCTATTTGCAGAGTTGGGATGATGGGCTAGGCCCCCATAAGCGGAGTCAGACATCATCATCCTTAGTTTACTGAGAATTGTTACCATGTATTGATGAGGGCCAGATGGAGCGCCAGGCAACCCTACAGGAGAAGGCTCCGGTTCAAGCCTGGAGCACTCCAGGAGTACCCTGAGTGAGACGTAGGCCTATGATCTGGGGTTGGTGGGGGTGGATCATGGCATCAAGACTATCAGGGGTGCTGTCTTTCTCTCTCTCTTTGGCTCATGGAGGAAATAATATACATTAAAAAATATACAGGAAAAACCGTACATGCTGAGGGGGAGCCAGCAGTGGCACAGTGGTTAAGGTGGCTGGATTCCCACATAGCTGACTACGGTTCAAGTGCCAGACTCAGCGGCTTGAAAATCACGCCGCATGTGTATGTGTGTGCCCAAAATCCCTAGAGGAGAATGGAGGAAAAGAGATTGCAGCGTGGGCCATCTCCCCAGGGGTGATTTCTCACTTTTCCTCTCTATCTCTTTGTCACCTCTCTCCAGTGAGCACATGTGCCCTATGGCAAAAAACAAACAAAACCCTTATTCTAAAGTATGTGTACACACACACACACACACACACACACACACACACACGTGCTCAGGGCCACCGGGGGCATAGTGGTTAAGGTGCTGGATTCCACATCACTGACTGAATGTTACACGTCCCAGACCCAGCAGCTTGAAAATCACATGCAGTCTGTATGTGTGCGTGTCCAAAATCCTGAGAGGAGAATGGAGAAGGGATTGCGGGGTGGCCACCTTTTCAGCCACTTTTATCCTCCCCAGCGTCCAGTCCCTGTCATCCGGGGCAGAGAGTTCCAAAATCTTGCCCCCAGTTGCAAATAAGTAAGGCCCTAAGGGAGAAATTGGGAGTCACCAGTCAGAGACCCCTGGAGCCAGCCAGAAGGCTGGGAGTTAAAGAAACTTGAGCAGATTTGGTCTCCCTCTTTACTAAGAGATCTGGGTGGTCCATCCCAGCCACATAAGGCCGCCAGGGAAAGGACAGGACTTACCCACCTTGCAGGACTGAGAAGACAAGTTTCAAAGTGCCAAGAGGACTCCCTGCGTGGGAAGGGGAGGCGATTTTAGCCAACCTTTGGCTGAGAATCCAGCTGATGGTTCCAACTCATGGGTATTAGCAAAGGGGAACAAGGAATTGCTGAGGGTGGCAAGTTGGTTATAATTGAGAGAACATGGGGGATGCAAAACACTGTGAAGGCCACCAGCTGTCCTGGATCTGGGGCCTCTGTCTTCAGAGCCCCTTCAAGGGAGGGGAGCGCTGGGAGAACCGCTCGGGAAACCAGCTGCCCTCCCCTGCGGTGCAAGTAGACTGCAGAGGAAGGAGCCTCCCTCCCTGATACTTCCGGGCCTGGGGTGCCGCCACGGCATTTTCACGCCACCATCACCCTTGCTTCTCTTCCTGTACAACTTGAACTCACCCATCACGTCTCTCAGGAGAGCAAACAGACCTGGAGGGTGGATTCGAGTGTGGGCTCCAATGCTTCTCAAATGAATTATTTAACCCTGTGGGGCCTTATTTCCTCACCTGACAAAGGTGATTAGAAGTGGGACCAGCAGATGACTTAATAGTTACATCACTGGATTCCCACATGGTCAGCCATGGCTCAAGTCCTAGATTCGGTAGCTTAAAACTTCCGCCAGCACGCGTACGTGCGTGCCCAAAATCCTGAGAGAAGAGAGGAGAAGGGATTGCAGCATGGCCATTCCCCCTGAGGGGTGACTTCTTGCTTTCTGTCTGTCTCTGTCTCTCCGGTGAGCGCATACACCCCATAGCAAAAATCTCTCTCAAGAAAGAAAGAGCGAGAAGAAGGAGAGAGAGAAAAGAGAGAGAGAGAGGGAGAGAGAGAGAGAAGAGAGAGAAAGAAGAGAGAAGAAAAGAGAGAAAGAGAAAGAGAGAAAGAAGCAATGCCTTGGGGGTGGCCTCATAACCTAGAGGCCATAGGAGCTGGATCCCCCATGGCTCGCGGAAGTTCGAGTCCTGACCCAGGGGCTTGAAAAACATGCTGGCTGCCTGTGTGTGCCCAGGATCCTGAAAGGAGGAAGTGGAGAGGGAATTGTGGCGTGATCATGACTCACCGGGAGATGGTTTCTCTTGCTCCTTCCTTGTCTCTCCAGGCGGTACATCCTCTGGCAAAACAACCACCAAACCCCCATGCCTCATCCAGGCAGTTGTTACGAGGACGAAATAAGATAATGTGTGAAAAGTGATGAGCAGAGTACAGGGTCTGATTTTTTATAGTCTATGAACTATAAAAATGGTTCTTACATTTTTCTTTTCTTTTCTTTCTCCCCTCCCTTTCCCTCTCCTCTCTTCTCCTCTTCTCTTTTTAGAAACTTGCCAGGGTGGGACATGTACTAGCCAGAGAAAGGCAGAGGATAGGGGGAGAAAGCACTCCCAGTGGGGTGTGGTCTTGTTTCAACCTCTTCTTTTCTCTGTCCTTTAGGATTTGGGGCATACATGTGCAATTACCCTGCATTTTTTAAAAAAAGAATTATTTCTTTAACTTTATTTATTAATTAAAAAAAATTGACTAGAGAGAGAGAGGAGGTGAGAAAGCAAACCATCAGGGGTCTGGACCTTGATCCGTGTTTGGCCATGTGAGAGTGTCCAGCACTTTAACCACCACGCCACCTGCTGGTCCCCCCTGCATATTTTTCAAGTCCCTGGGGCTGGGATTTAAACCCGTACATAGCCATGTGGAATCTGTTAACCACAAGGTCATGTGGCTGGGCTGGTTGTTACACTTTTAATTGTTGGGGAGAGAGGATCAAAAGAACAGTATTTCATGATATATGAAAGTTACATTAAATTCAAGCTGCTGTGTCCATAAAGTTTTATTGGAACACAACAATAGCCGCTGCTTTGCATATTGTCTGCAGCTAAGAACAAAGTGGCCCTGATGGTCCTTCCTCATCTTCTGCTCCTCACACCAATGGCTCCAGGGCTTGTGGTAATGGGGCCTTAGGGGTCCCAGAGACGGGCCTATGGTGCTGGTGAGTGGATCACACCACTAACTGGTATGGACAGAGTATATATAGTATTGAGAGAGACACTGATAGCCTGCAAAGTCTGAAATTTTTTAGTAGTTTTCTTTCTTTTAGAAGAATTATTTATTTATTTATTTAATTCCATTTGTTATTATTATTTTTTAATTTGACCAGAGAGAGGCAGAGAGAGAGAGAGAGAAAGAGAAAGTGAGAAAGCAATTTGCCAACTTGGCAACTCGAACCATGGTCACCCATGTGGGAATCCAACACCTTTAACCACCACACCACCTGCTGGCCTAGTAGTTAGCATTTTACAGAAAAAGTTTGCCAACCCCTGGCATAAGTGCCTGACAATTAGTTAGTAAAGCGTATCCATGGTTACTGTAATTGTTATTATCACCACTATGATTATCTCCCCCTTTATATTTTTTGATAGAGATTTTTGCTATAGGGCATGTGCATCTTCTCCCCAGGGAGGCTGGCCACTCTGCAATCCCTTCTCCTTCTTCCTTCACCCAGGACCTTGGGCATGCACAGAAAGACAGAAAGTGAGAAGTCAACCCCTGGAAAGGTGGCTACGCCACAATCCTTTCTCTGTTCTCCTCTTGGGATATCGAGCACACATGCACACGCACCTGGTGTGAGTTTTAAGTCACCAGGTCCCAGACCATGGTCAACTCTGTGGGAGCATGGGAATCCACCTGATGTAACCATTCCGCCCTCTGCTGGTCCCCAAATCTGTTCATTTTAGATCTCAAATAACTGGGACCAGTGGTTGGCATAATGGTTATGTCTCTGGACTCCCATGTAGCCGCCTGCGGTTCGAGTCCCGGACCTGGTGGCTTAAACTCACGCCGGTTGTGTGTGCGTGCACAAGATCCTCTGGAGAAGGGACTGTGGTGTGACCATTTCCCCTGGGTGGGTGATTTCTCGCTTTCTGTCTCTCTCTCTTTCTGGCGAGCGCACATGTCCTATAGCAAAAACATCTCAAAAAATTTTTTTTTCAAATAACTATGCCTGTGGTTTAATGGAGAGATTTTAAATCTCACGATCATGAAAAGGCTTCAAGGGGTCTTTGGATTCTAGAATTTCCATGCAGAGTTTTGGCAGCAGGTGGGGGGGCTTTTTTAAGGAGGTGGGTCCAGACGTTCATCTAATTCTCTTGCCGTGTCCTCAGTTAGATACAGAAGAGTTGGCTCAATGTCTTCCTTGCCCTGTACTTGAGGTGTACCTTCCCAGGGCTGACTGGAAGCAGCAAATGGGGTGATGACCTATTTGGGGCCCATTGCCTGCCTGCCTGGGTGGGAGCACCCTGAAGGAGAAGGAGTAAGGAAGAGTAAGGAGCCTGAGTCTTGGAGCCAGTGAGTCTGGACTGACTCCTGGTCCTACCCTCCACTGACTGGCCCCCTTCTTGGAGACTCAGTTTACTTGCTGGATTATTGCAAAGGTGGGGGCCAGTCTATGGCTCAGTGGTTAAGGGAGCTGGATCTCCTGTGGCCAATCACAGTTCAAATCCTGGCTCCACAGGCTTGAAAAACATGCCAGGCATGTGTGTATGCATGTCCCAAATCCCAAGGGGATGGAGAAATGGAGAAGAGATTGCAGTGTTGCCATACCCCGTCGGGGGGGAGTGTGCTTTCTTTCTCTCTTTCTGTCACTCTGGTGAGCACATGTGCCTTCTTAAAAATGGAAGAAAAGATGGACCCAGTAGTGTCTGTCCAGCACTTGGCACGGTGTCTGGAACAGTGCGTACTGTAGAAATCGTGTTGTTATAATCATCTTTGTACTTCTCAAAGCTCTTTTCTCAGCCCATAGAAAGCTGCTCCTGCAGCTGAAACTCAACTCAGAAGTCCAGAGAAGCTTATCCTAATATTTAGAAAGACCTGAACTCAGATTTTAAACTTTTTCACACCTTATATCTTCATTTACTGACTGTGAGAGCACTTTATATCATACATAATACAGAAAATGAAGTACTTTCTTTTTACTAATTTCTGGCCTTATTTTAGAAACTCAAAATCAGTATAAAATAGTACTTCTCAGAGTTCTCTAAGAAGTTACTACTGTCTTGTAAGTTGTAAGTAATAATAATTACTAAAGGGGCTGGCAGGTGGTGTGACAACCTGGGCACTGGACTCCCACATGTCCAATTGTGGTTTGAGTCCCGAGTAAGGAAGAGTAAGGAGCCTGAGTCTTGGAGCCAGTGAGTCTGGACTGACTCCTGGTCCTACCCTCCACTGACTGGCCCCCTTCTTGGAGACTCAGTTTACTTGCTGGATTATTGCAAAGGTGGGGGCCAGTCTATGGCTCAGTGGTTAAGGGAGCTGGATCTCCTGTGGCCAATCACAGTTCAAATCCTGGCTCCACAGGCTTGAAAAACATGCCAGGCATGTGTGTATGCATGTCCCAAATCCCAAGGGGATGGAGAAATGGAGAAGAGATTGCAGTGTTGCCATACCCCGTCGGGGGGGAGTGTGCTTTCTTTCTCTCTTTCTGTCACTCTGGTGAGCACATGTGCCTTCTTAAAAATGGAAGAAAAGATGGACCCAGTAGTGTCTGTCCAGCACTTGGCACGGTGTCTGGAACAGTGCGTACTGTAGAAATCGTGTTGTTATAATCATCTTTGTACTTCTCAAAGCTCTTTTCTCAGCCCATAGAAAGCTGCTCCTGCAGCTGAAACTCAACTCAGAAGTCCAGAGAAGCTTATCCTAATATTTAGAAAGACCTGAACTCAGATTTTAAACTTTTTCACACCTTATATCTTCATTTACTGACTGTGAGAGCACTTTATATCATACATAATACAGAAAATGAAGTACTTTCTTTTTACTAATTTCTGGCCTTATTTTAGAAACTCAAAATCAGTATAAAATAGTACTTCTCAGAGTTCTCTAAGAAGTTACTACTGTCTTGTAAGTTGTAAGTAATAATAATTACTAAAGGGGCTGGCAGGTGGTGTGACAACCTGGGCACTGGACTCCCACATGTCCAATTGTGGTTTGAGTCCCGGACCTGACAGCTTACTTTCTCACTTTCCCTTCTCTCTCTGTGTGTGTCTCTCTGTTCAAATTAAAATAATAAATGAATAAAATGAAATAAAAAATAATAATTACTAAAAGCTGGGTGGTGGTGGGGAGCTGCTTCTGGCCCAGTTGCGTGGCACACTGCTGAGATGCTCTGCTCTGCAGACTAGACCACACAGGAAGCCCAGGTTTGATTCTTCGTCCATGTGAAGGCTGTGCATGGTGCCATGCATCTAAAACCCCAGTGAATTGGGAGGTTGAAGCAGGAGGATGAGAACTCAGGGCTGGCCTGGGAGACATAAGAGCCTGTCTGAAAAAGCTAGGCCTGCTGGTATGCAACTGTTGCACCAGATGGAGACTGAGGTAGGAGGATTGTGACATAGCAAGACCCTGTCTTTTTTTTTTTTTTTTTTTTTTTTTTAAAGGCAAGAAAAAAAAAAGCAGGGACCAGTATGCGGCATGGTGGTTGAGGTGCTGGACTCCCACATGGCTGACCATGGTTCAAGTCCTGGACCTGATGGCTTACTCTCACATTTTTCCTCCCTTTCTCTGTCTGTCTCTTTCTGGTGAGTGCATGTACCCTATAGCAAATTAAAAAATAATAATAGAGACCAGCAGCATAATCGTTACATTGCTGGACTCCCATGTACTCAACTGCGGTTCGAGTCTCAGATCCAGTGGCTTAAAACTCACACTGAATGTGTATGTATGCATGCTCAAAATCCTGAGAGAAGAATGGAGAAGGGATTGCTGCCCTGTGGTTGGCTAAATATGAGATCTGAATACCTCCTGCTCTTTATCCTTAGTACTAGTAACCAAGGTAAGTTAACTAAACATATTCACGTGATCAACATGCAAAGTTCGGCAGCTTCATTTGGACGGGGACAATGGTAGTAGTTCCTTGGAGTGAAACAGATGGAAACTGCAGACTGGCTATTGCAATTGCCTTGGCCGTTTGAGATGTTTGTGTTTCCTCCTGAGGAGTTGGTCTGCACTTCAAACTTGGATCTACTTTCCCCCGAAAATGGTTCTTGTGGAGCCCGGTGCCCTAGCCCAGACATCCATAGCTAATAGGATCATTCCAGAGCCCAGATATCATCACCAGCAGGGCGTAGGGCGTCTTTGCAGCCAGGCTGTCCTGGAGACGGGCATCTGGGACCATGTCCAGCTTGGCCCAGCACTGTCTGCCCCTAGTTGCCAGGCATAGGCCCATTCAGTGGGGGCCTGGTGGCTCCAGACAACAGCTGGAGACCAGAAATGAAGACTTCCAGCTACAAGCAAATGTTGCTGCTTCTCAGGGTTGAAATATTCTATCCCCAAAGTGTCCTTTTCAGCTAAGCAAAAACAATCCCCCATGGGGACCCGACCCTGCCACAGAGGAACAAAAGTTTCCCAGTTCTCTGAGTCCCAGAGACCGTCTGCAGTTTCAGGCGTGCATGGCCCAGTGGGGAGAGGATATGGTCATGTGACTTCCAAGCTTAGAGACAAGGTCACCCTTGTCCAGCCGTTTTCCTCTCCACGGGAAGAAGACTCTTTGATTGCCTGACAAAGGATGAGCCTGCTGCTGCCCTGGTGCTGCCTTCCTGGTGGTGTGTTTTACAGTCTGTGTCTCTCGGGTTTGGGAGAATACAGGAGACGAGGTCAACATGCAAAGTTCGGCAGCTTCATTGGACGCTGGCAGTCCTCAAAGTCCATGGGTGTGGGGGTGTTGTCCCATAATCCAAAAGAGGGTTTTTAAAATTCTTTTTTACTACATTTTTATTGATGGTGGCATATGTGCATGTACTAGAGACAAACACTCCCCACAGGGTCTGGTCACGCCATGACTGCCTTCCCCCAGACCTCTGGCTTCTCAGGATGTAGGGCACACGCATGCGCAACTGGAGTATTTCAGGTGGACCAGGCTGGGGATCCAAACCATGGTCAGCCATGTGGCTTCTAGCTCTGCAGTCCTGCACGCTCCCTTCCACCTGTGCCACAGGGGCTTGTGCAGAGGGGGTTCTTCAGGGAGCACTGTTGTGCTTTCTGGCTGCATTTTTTCCTTTATTTATCTGTCTGGTGGAGCCTAATTTGTCTCTAAGAAATTTACCAGCAAGGCCACCCCATTTGTTTCCCACCAGTCATTTCCTGCCATTAAAAATATTTTCCTTTGTGGAAGGAAAGAGTTTCTGGGAAAGAGAAGGGAAGCTCAGAGAAAATAAATACACAACTAAAGCTGGCCTTTAAAGATGCCGTCATATTGCAACAGCCATGGTGGTGTCTTAGGCCTGGCTGCTATGGTGGAGGCAGAATTAGCCAGGGACAGGGTAGTGGTGAAGAGAACAGAAACTTCACGTCAAGGTGAGGCCCCTTTCAGAGAAGCATCTGGAAATAACTGCTGCCGCGCAACCTCCCACCAAATTCTACTTCTCCGTCCTGTGATAAATCTCTGGGATGAGGCCCAGCCTGGTGACCCAGCCTGCAGTGGTACAGAACTAAACTGCAGTGCTGGAAGCCACACAATCAACTACAGGTTTGGATCCCTGGCCCAGCTGACCTGAAACACGCTCGGCACACGAGATCCTGACAAAGCTGGAGGGCTAGAGAAAGGGACTTGGGGCGTGACAGGACCCTGGTGAGGGTGCATCTCTCTATCATGAATAAAACAAAACTATGAAAAAATTATTAAAGCCTCTGGGATGAAAGTCTTTGCGGTCGATAACAAAAACGTCGTGTCTGTGAAGGAAATAGGGATTAGAACTTGTATAGCTGTCTATGTGGACACTCTGTTTCAGAAGAGAGGACTATGACCACATTTCTCCAACAAATGAAAATGGTTGTCAGGCTTTGCTGAGTATCAGAATAAGCCAGGGAGCTTCCCAAGGATTCTGAGTTGGCAATAGGGTGAGGTCCAGGGACCTGCCTTTTGACCAAGCCCACACCAGGCAAGAGGTCAGATGCACCAAGCTAGAGGCCAAAAGCACCGCACTCTCTGTCCAAAGCATGTCATCATGAACCTTGCTCTGTGCCCTCCTCTGAGAACCCTATACTCCAGCAAACACCGACTAGGCCACAGAGACTTCGCTCAGACAAATCACCTCACGAGAACTCGGAATGGGAGTCAAAGGACCAGTAATCCATGTGAGCCTGAACCAGTCAGACTAGAGGCTCTGCTTGTAGGTTCTTTGGTTTCCAGGGATCCTCTTCTCCTGCCTTACCCCCACCCTATCCTGGTTCTTCCCAGGTACCCCTGCATCTATCTCAGTGTGTCCCAAGACTCTATCCTAGCAGCTTTCTAGACTCACTCCAGACGCTCATCTCAAGGATGTCATTGGTGCCCAGGCCCTAGACTGTGCTGCCTTGAGTGGGTCTCAGGCTGCCTGCCCAGTGCCTCCTGGACAGCTCAACTTCAATGTCCCATAGGGATCTCGCTGGCCCCAATCCAAATGAATTCTTCAGGTTTACCCTCATGCTTGGTGACTTTTGTGTTCTTTATCTCAAAGAATAGCTCCTCTCTTCATCCAGGCACCCAAGTCAGAGTACTGAACATCATCCTAGACCCTTCCCCATTCATAAACCTCACCTCAAGTCTAGCAGGAGTAGCTACTATTTGGTGAAAACATGCTACAGGGAGTGACTTAAACTCCCAGCACATCGCAAAGGCAGGTACAGAAACTGTCTCCAGTTGACAGGTGAGAAACCAGGCACCTGTGTGCCTAACCATCTGAGGTCATGTTGGAAGTGGTGCAGTGCATCTGGGTGCCCAGGCAATCTGGCTCGAGCACCTGCCCTGACCTATGGTGCAGTCAGCCCTTCCCTCTCCACAGTGCTGGCCTGGGGGCCCTCAGCACCCTTTCGGCTGGACCTCCTGACTGGTCTCTCTCCCCCCGGGTCTTGCCTCACTCCAATCAGTTTTTCCTAATACAAGAAGGAAACCTTTCCAGACTGGGAACCTGAGTTCACTCTGCTGAATCCCTCCCAAGGCTCCCTGTTTTTCTCTCACTGGCTTCTTATCTAATGAATGGAGGAACCTGGATCCCACCAGGGCTGTGCTCCCAGCTGCTATCCCATGTGCCCCTCTGAGCCTCAGCTTCTTCAGCAGCAAAATAGGGACAATGGAATTCATTGTAAAGGGCTGTGAGGCAATGTGTGATGCCTAGTGGTAGGGTGCCTGGTGCACCGTAGGGAGAACATACCTTGAGGTTTCTATTAGCATCATTAGAAAAGTAAGGTAGGCCCAGCAGGCGATGTGGTTGTTAAGGCACCAGACTCCCACATGGCCAACAGTGGTTCAAGTCCCAGATCTAGTGGCTTTTTTTTTCTCTTTTCCTCTCTCTCCCTCTCAGTCTTTCTCTGGTGAGTGCACATGCCCTATAGCCAAAGGGGGAAAAAATAGTAATGATAATAAATAAAATAAAATAAAAAATTCTAAAGAAAAAAAAAAAAAGGGAAGGTGAGGCTAGCAGCTGGCATGGTGGTTAAAGCACTGGATCTCACATGGCTGATTGCACAGATTGAGTCCCAGACCCAGTGGCTTGAAAAACATGCTGAGTACATGTGCATGTGTGCCCAAAATATTGAGAGAATGGAGAAGGGATTACGGCATGGCCGTCCTCCCTGGCAGGTAATTTCTCACTATCCTTCGTGCACTTTCTATTTTCTGTGTCTCTCTCTGTCAAGTGCACATGCCTTATGGCAAATAAATGAATAAGGGTAGTAGTCAGCCATGGTGGCACAGCAGGGACACATGCTCTATGATGCTGATGCCACATGGGAAGGCCCTGAGGTCTCCCTATGGACTCTGGATGTGTGTGTGTGTGTGTGTGTGTGTGTCTGTGCACGCACACATGTGGGCTGCCCGAAGCTGGGGGCGAACTGCAGTGTGAAGACCTTGTCAGTGGTGCCTCTCTCTCTGTCCCCCTCTCTCATGGAAGAAATAAACTTAAAAAAAGAAAAAAGAAAAGAAAAGGGTATGGAAAAGAATTGGTTGCTCAAAGAGGCAAGGTAAGTTCCACCTGGCATAAAATTCCATAAGCATTTTATTTATTTATTTGTCTATTTATTTTTTATGTTTTTGCCATAGGGTGTTTGAGCTTACCAGAGAGACAGAGAGAGAGAAAGTGAGATTACCCCCCAGGGGGATGGTCATACTACAGTCCCTTCTCCTCCATTCTCCTCCTGGGATTTTGGGCACACAAAACCACATGCCCGGTGTGAACTTCAAGCTGCTGGATTCAGGACTCAAAATGAGGTCGGCAGCGTGGAAATACTATGCCTTAATAACTATGCCACCTGCTGACCCCCATAAGCACTTTAGAGATACTTCCCTACTCTTCCTAATCTTTTTTTCTTTTAAGAATTATTTACTTTTATTTAATTCACTCTAGGGCATATGCACTCACCAGAGACAGACAGACAGAGAGAGAGAGGGAAGGCGAAAAAGCAAGCCGTTATGTTTGGGACTCAAACCACAGTTGGCCTTGTAGGAGGTCCAGTGCCTTAACTACTATGCCACCTGTTACCCCCATAATATTTTTTCTTTCTTTCTTTCTTTTATTTTATTTTTTTGGAGAGGTTTTTCGCTATAGGGTGCGTGCGCTCGCCAGACAGACAGAGAGAGACAGAGAGACAGAAAGCGAGAAATCACCCCCCGGGGGCATGGCCATGCCGCTATTCCCTCTCCTCCATTCTCCTCTCGGGATCTTGGGCATGCATGCACACGTGCCCAGTGTGAGTTTTAAGCCACCGGGTATGGAATGTGAACTGTGGTCGACTATGCGGGAGTCCAGTGACATAGCCATTATGCTAACTGCTGGTCCCAACCCCCATAATATTTTTTAAAGAATTATTTAACTTTATTTATTAGTGTTATTATTAAAATTTGCTATAGGATATGTGCACTCATCAGAAAGAGAAAAAGAGAGTGAGAGAGAAAAGAAAGCAAGTCACCAGGTCCAGGTCTTGAACTGTGGTCGACCATGTGGGAGTCCAGTGCCTTAACCACCATGCCGCCTGCTGGCTCCTCTTTATAACCTTCTGAGGTATAGTTACGAGAACATTGTCCAGGTGGGTAAATTGAGGCTAAGATTTTAACCAACCTGTTCAATGTCAGTTCAAACCTGCATTTTTCTTCAGGCAGGGCCCTGCACTCTCCTCAACTCTCTCCTACCCCTGTAGTACGGTGTGTTGACTTGGAATTCCTACTCTTTTATTTTATTTTATTTTAAAGAATTATTTTATTTAACTTTATTTATTATTATTATCATTGTTATTTTCCAGTTTGATCAGAGAGAGACAGAGAGAGAGAGAAGAAGTGAGAAAGCAAGCCACCAGGTCCGAGACTTGAACCATGGTCGGCCATATGGGAGTCCAGCACCCTTAACCACCATGCCACTTGCCAGCCCCTAAAAACTCCCCAGCTGAAGATTGGCTGTGGGGCAAGGCCTGACAAGACCGGAGGAAATCTGGAGACAGGACCAGGAAAAAGCAAACACAGCATGAGGCCTGGCTTTGTAGCAGGGGAGGAATCCCATCATGCGCCACCTTCCTGTAGTCCCACGGTCTCTGGCGAAACTCCCATAAAAACGACAGCCTGGGGCCATCACTGTTTCTACAACAATGAGAATATTTATTTTCTCCAGACAGTAAAAATAACATTTTTCTCTTTTTGTAAAAGTTAAGTACCATTACATTCCATTTTCTTAAATAACAAAATCCTAAAAATATATATTAAATTGTATACAGTGTGTCACACTTCATCTTATATTTTTAAAATACATGATGTTTCTATTTTATTCTCAAAGTTGCATATTAAGAGCGTATTTACAAATAAAGCCTTATCATCCAAAGTCAGAATCCCTGCTGGGAGGTGAGCTTGGATGTGGGAAGGGCTTGCAGCTGCCGGAAGCCCCACAATGGCAGCTCCCTGTCCAGGCAGGAGGGGGCCCTCCAGTCAGCGCTCCTAGAGACGCTTCCTTTCTGAAGCAGGAGATTGACCTCTGACTCTCCTCACGCCCCACTAAGGCCTCGTGGGAAGTTCGATGCTCAGTTCAGCAAGACAGAAGCCTTACTTGTGAGATGGACCCACCAGAGGTCTGCGGGCAGAGGGTGAACCCCGTCATCTGGGCCTCTGCCCAGCCTGACCAGAGGCAGCTGGTTGGAAGGTTTGAAAAACACTCCACACCAGGGCAGCTAAGCTGGGAGACCTGGCCAGGAGGTAGAACAGTGAGAAAGGTAAACAAAGACACCAGGGGGAATAATCAAAAGGTTAAAAATTCCCAAGGTAGTAACAAAAGCAGACGTCAACACCGAGCAGGAGACTCTAAGCCGTAGAAGTGACTGCAGAGTGGGGACCGACCCCTCTGTGGAAGACCTGGCCTGGCCTTAGAGCCAAGGCGATGGGATCTCGCACACTCCAAGGGCTTGCGAAGATTAAGTGCAGGTATTCAAGACGCACGAGGGGTGGGTGACAGCCTGCAGCCTGCAGCCAGGACGGCCTGGCCGGATCCTGAGCCAGGGCAGGCGAACTCCTGCCTGGGCAGGCAGCAGGGCATGTGGCGGGAGCCTGGCCTTGCCGGCCCGCCCTCCAGGGTCGGCCTGAGGCCCAGGACAGCTGTACTTGCTAGAGCTTTGATCTTCGTGGCTTCTGGCTGACTGCAGTCTTGAGCCAGAGCCCATACTTCGGAAGTCGGAGCAGCACAGCCCCTCGCTCACACCCGGTGGGGACCCGGGAGTGGAGCAGCAGGACGGCACCGGGATTCATTCTTGCTTGTTTTCTGTTTTGTAAGAGACTGGACAGCGGGAAGAGCTTGTGCTTCCTATGGCCTTTTCAGAGGGACGAGAACACATTGGCTGAGGCACAGTCCACCTGTCACACACCATGGCAGGTGACAGGATGGACCGGCGAGGGCCCTTCTGTTGGTGTACATATGTCTGATAGGTTAATGGGGGTGAGGACAGCATGCAGGCCTGGGGTGTTCTCTGTCACCCCAAGAGAGGCTCTGGGTGGGATGCTTTTGAACCCATCCACGTATCCCCAAAGACCTTTCCTGCCTCTTTCATAGTCTGCTGTGTCGGTACTTACTTCCCTCAGGGCCATCCTTTTCCAATCCCTTCCAGCCCCTGCCTTCTCTCTTCTAGAGGAATTTCTTAGAGTCAAAGGTCTTCCTCCTTCAGGCTCCTGGAAGCAGCCATGGTCTCTTCTGAGGGTCATCTGTTTCTCTGGTATGTGCTTAGCCAGAGGGGCCTTCTGGTGGGTGTTGCTGACAGCTCTGAGGCCACGACCGGCCCATGGCTGCACCCCACGCTCATGGAGGTCTGGCCAGTCAATCCCCATCCCCCCAAACCCCACTCTCCTGAGGCAGATTTGGGTTTCCTAGGGCTGCTTTGTGCGTAGTAAGTGGATCCTGGAGGTGCTGGGCTGTGCCGAGGCCCACCAGGAGCATTTCCCGGGATCTCTGAAAGGCTGGCTCCAGCTGTGGGCTTAGACAGCACACCAGCTGGGGCTGGCCCCACCAGCCAGTGGTCAGTGTTGGCCCCAGGCAGCGGAACAACTGTCCCTGGGCCAGGGGAACCTTCCAGGGCCACATTCCACATTCCCTTTGTGATGCCGAGGGATCTATTCATGTCACAGCAGCACGGGCCCTTTGTGACCACTCGCAGCTGACACTTCCCTTCGAGAGGAGATTCCACAAAGGCCACGGATACTTGAAGAGAAGGCTGCACATGTCAGTATATTCCCAGTGGTCCTCGTATGTGACAGGCTCCTGTCTCCCCACCAGGGGCCTGCGGACAGCTGCTCCTGGGCAGTCACCCTTCCCAGATCAAAGCGTGCAGACAGCACTGAGCACTTCCATGTCCGCAGCAGGCCTCACACAGTGCTTGAGGCAGCCTCCCTGCCCACCGAGGACACGCTGCCTGTCTCCCTCTCCTGAATGCCCCTCTGTCGCCAGCTCCTCTCCTGGATTCCTCCAAGGAACAGCCAGGCACAGATGACCCCAGCAAGGGCCACAGGAGACAGTGACCAAGAGACTTGGGGGATATAGGTGAAGTGCTCCAAAGAGGGAGCCTAGGAAGCCTGAGGCTCAGCGAGCGCCAGGCCCAGTGCCTTTGGGCTCTCCCAGCCTGACGGGGGCTGGGCCCAGCCTGCCTGGGCACAGGCTGCTCTGCTCAGCTGCTGTTGACAAAGCCTGCCCGGGATGGCGGGGACTGCTAAATCACAGATGGCACTCACAACCAGCAGCATCTGCAGCTGCAGCTCTCAATCTCAGGGCCTAACCTTGGAGGTTCTTCACTTCATAGGCCCTCCCTCTCCTCACAGCAATCTCTGGAGTTCACCGCCGTCTGAGGGACAGGAGCCCTTTTCTTCCCCATTGAGCCACTCCTAACCCCAACTTTGTCCCCATAGAAGGGACATAGGGCCACAGAGAGCCCAGCCCTCAGAGTGTATTTTTATCTTCTTTCAAAAACAGGAGACATCTAAGGGAGAGACCGCAGGGCCCATGCCTCACATAAGGCTGCCTAAAGGTTAAACCATGATATTTATACTCCCTGTTCTGGACTGAGAGTCAGCGGGGAGAACTGGGGACAGACTGGGCCTGGCTCGGGTTCCACAGGACCATGAGCTGCTGGGGGCAAGGCCAAATATGTAGTTACTAAGTGCCTGGAAAAGCTTCTCTAGCTGGGCCAGCAGGTAGCATGGTGATTTAGGCAGCTGGATCCCACATGGATGATTACAGAGTCCGAGTCCCAGACCTGGTAGCTTGAAAAACACCATGTATGTGTACATGTGCGCCCAAAATCCCAAAAGGAGAAATGGAGGAAGAGGGATTGCAGCATGGCCATCCCCCATGGGGGAGTGCTTTCCTATTTTCTTTCTCTCTCTTTAGCAAGCCATAGCAACTTTTTATAAAAGAAAAAGAAAAGCTTCCAGCAGAGTTGTTGCATGAATAAATGAATGGATGTTCGATATGGCCACTCCTCAAACTTGCTCTGCAGGTCACTGAGCTATAGAAAGAAGCATCTAAAAATAAGCCTGTGGGTGGAAAGTGTCAGGTTTCACATGAATGGGAGTCCCCAGACCCTATTCTCAAGCCCACGTCCTGGTCCAGCAGCCAGAGAAAAGCTGCAGGGACAGCACAGAGCACAGGCCCCTTTACGCTTTGTGGATGCTAGTGCCCTGGGGTCCACACTCACATGGATCTGGCCAGCACTAGAGAGAAACTGAGAATTCTCTGTCTGGCCCTGATCCATACTGTAAAGACCAGAGAAACAGATCTGTGTGTGGACAAAACAGAGAAGAAGCAAGAAAGACTCAACGCACACTAAACCTACCCACCACCTGACAATCATCTAGAATGTACCTCAGCCCAGTACTAGCCAGGACCACTCTGTCATTTCAGCTCCACTGTCCGGATACCCCCATGCCAGAGAGGAGAGCTAGGGGGGCCTGGCCTCAGGGCCTTGGGTCTCTTTTCTAAGTGCTGATGATGAAGCCAAAGGAATCCAGGCTCTGCCTGGCCCCTCAGCACGGCACCTCTTCTCAGTCTGTAGGGGGGCACCTCAAAAAGGCCAAGGCCAAGGGAGAGGCGGGTTGGTCGAAGGAAAACCACAGGAGAAGCCGACCCCAGCAGCCTTGAATTCAAAGAGGGACCTATGTTCAGGTGGGTTTTTAGTCACTCACAAGGGGATTCCGGTCATCATGTTGACTCTGACCCTTGAGCTTCTTCTTAAAGATGGAAATTGAAGTAGAAGGCTTATAGAAAATGCTCCAGATTTCTCCCGAAGTCCCTGGTTGATGACAATCCCTGAGGTCCCCTGACGCAGGAACGCGATGGGATCTGTCAAACAAAAATAACTTTTCTGTTTGTTTGTTTTTAATTTGCTATAGTGTGTATGCACTTGCTGGAAAGAGAGCGAGAGAGAGAGAGAGAGAAAAAGCACCCCACTCATGGGAAATAGCCATGTCACAATTCCTTCCCCTTTCTCCTCTCAGGATTTTGGCCATGCACACACATGTGCCTGGCATGTTTTTCAAGCCACTGGGTCTAGGACTAGAATGTGCAGTCAGCACTGTGAGGTCTAGCTGCCTTAACCACCACAACACCAGCTAGCCCATAATTTTTCAAGTATATCAGAATAAAGCACCCAAACCACCTATCAGTTCATAAGATCTGCAACTAAGAGACAGGATGCTCGGTGGGAAAGACCTAAAGGCTATCTGGGACTTACATGCAGATCTGAGGGACTTATGTGTGGGTGAAATGTGGGCTGTGGGCCTCGGGCTGAGTGGGGGAGCAGAATGGGGCAGATGTCATTTCAGAACAACACGGAACTTTCTGACTGACAGAATTATTTAAATCTGGGGAGGGCTGGCCTGGAATTAAGAGTTTTCAAATTTTTTTCTTTTTTAATAAAAAAAAATGCTGTCTTCAACCTAGAAGCCCACCTAGCTCAAACAGGATAAAGGCAACATCCCTGCTCACGGCCTAGATTTATCTGTTCAACCTCCAATGTCAGCCCAGGCTCCAAGTCAGCCCCCAGGGCTGCCTGGCAGGGAAGCTGCAGGGGAACCTGGATGTCAGAGGGAAGCTGGGCTTATACCTCTTGCAGCCTTGCTGTGAGATGCTGGACCCTGTAGAAAGCAACCTGTTCTGCTGCTGCTGCCGGGGTGGACATGTGGGCAGAACTGTGCCTGCGAGTCTACCCTAGGACATGTGAATTGTGGCTTAACTGTATTTTAAAACATGTACATGAGGCCAGACCTGTAGCTTAGTGGTTATGGGAGCTGGATCGCATATGGCTAACTGCAGTTCTGGGTCCATCCCTGCTTGTCTGAAAAATACACTGGGCCCATGATCCTGACAGGGTGGAGAAATGGAGAGGGATTGTGGTGTGACCAAGCATCATTAGGGGTGGGGACAGTGTTTTTTTTCTCTCTCTCTAGTGAGCACATGCATTCTCTGGCAATAAAAAACAACAAATAGGGACCAACAGGTGGCATGTGGTTAAGTTCACTGGACTCTCACATGGCCAACTGCAGTTCTAGTCCTGGACCTGGTGGCTTTCTTTCTCACTTTCCCTCTCTTTTGCTCTCGTTCTGTCCCTCTGGTCGAATTAAAATAAATAAGGGGCCAGCAGGTGGCATGGTGGTTGAGGGCGCTGGACTCCCACATGGCTGACTATAGTTCGAGTCCTGGACCTGGTGGCTTTCTCTCTCTCTTGTCAAATTGAAAATGAATAAATAAAGTTAAATAAAATAATTGAAAAAAAAAAAAGAAAAACCAACAAACAAAACTATGTGTGTGCATATACTGTGCGTGTGTGTGTAAGTAAAAGACGTAAGAGTGAGCTCAGTCAATGATAATGAGGACATTGTTTCCACTGAAAAATTCCAAGTGTCAGGTGGAGATGTCGATGGAAGGAGGCCCCAACATGGCCCAAGGCAGCCTTCACAGGACAAGGGAGGAGCCTGAGTAAAAGGTCTGTGGCAGAGGATAAGCAAGAAAGTCAGAAAATGGGGGCCTTTTACTGGGCAGCAACAATCAGGAAGGCCTTAGAATTGGAAGAGCCTGGACTGAGAATCACAGGAAACACAGTAGGGGAATCTAGGAAAATGAGAAAGAATTCCCTCTGTAAGTATACAAAATCCGCAGCATGAAGAGCCCCTTTTCTGGAAGGTGGAAAAGTTAAAATGAACAGCAAAATAAAGGAAAGAAATATTTTTTATCCAAATTGGCCAGAAACAAAGCATAAGGTTTCTGTAAGCCTCTTAAATAACTATTTTAAAATAATTATTAAGCAATAGTTAATAAAATATTAGAATTCTCTTCCTAAGAATGTCTCTCAGTTTCTCGAATGGAGTTAGAAAATAGGTATGACATTGTCCTAGGACTCTTCACTCTCACACAAAGATGCAGTAAGGAACCAGCACATGCCAAAAATTAGAAATCGTTGCTTTATAAGCCAGGCTATTCCAATCCTCTTGAAATTGTATCCTTTGGACACAGGAGCAAACACAAGCCGTCAAACCTTGGTGAGATTTATCCAGTTGACACATTTCACGCTACAGAGAAGGGGGGATATTTACTGCCTGATGTTGCCTAGGACAAAGGGCTTTGGAATCATGTGTTGATGCTACAATTGTACCCAGACGAATGTGGCATGGTAGAAACGGAATTCTGCGCCTTCCCCTTCCTGGGACTGGACGGCTTTCTCCTATACTTACTTGAATGTGATGTGCAGAAGTATCTTTGCTACGATGGCCGTGACTGTGAGGATGAGGAGAGTTGCCAGGCCATACACTGTCCACCCTGCAAGTGCAAAAGACAGTGTTTACGAGAGCTTCATTTTCCAGTGGAGGTCACTGGAAGCCCACAAAAACAGTGGCAGCTTGGAGATGCAGGCGTAGCTGAGGAGCTCTCTGCAGGTAGTGGCAGCCAGCAAATGGGCAGCAGGAGCAGCTGAGGGCTGAAGTGAGCATGAAGCCCAGGTTTTTGGAGTACCTCGCCTTGTTCTAGCACTCCCTCCTGGGGAAAGGCAGGTGGGATGACCAGGTGGTACCCTGGACTCAAGAGTTGAAGAGGGTGGTGAACATTCTGTCTCTACCAGGTGAACCACTGCACAATCACAGATGAGTCATGTAAATTCTTTGGGTCTCCATCTCCCCATATGTGGAGTGATACATGGGATCTATGAAGTCCTACCAGGTCCATAGCCAAGTGACACTGAGCAAACATGCAGAGGCCCTTCTCCTTGACCACCTGTGCTAGGTCCCACTGGAGATGGAGTAGCAGTTTGAAAATTTCTTGGATGGGTCATCACTAATGGTTCTGTCCAGTTCTCCCAGTTCATGAAAGTGCCACTTCCTTGGCATAAGGGAGGGACTGGGGAACTATGTACCCAATTAAGTTTGTCAGTTTAAACCATTAAAAATCATCATTCACTCTCCATTCCTCTCTTGCATGGCTTTTCGTCATTGCTCCTACCTATCTGACTTTTTAAACAATTTTGCTTCATGTTCCTCCCCCCACCCCCATTTATAAACCACAGGAGAACAAGGATTGTATTTGTTGAAGCACTTATATATCTTTTGAATAAATGAATGAATGAATCTGTTACAAATGCCAACAAATTAAGGGAGCTGCAACTTAGGGCTCTAGAAGAATCATCTCAAAGAGGGAAAACACTGACTTAGCTGATTAATCATAATGCACAAAAGGCATGCAGGTTGTATCTTTGGACGTGATTACTTTTTCCTAAGGACTAAGGAACCACGCTAATAAGAAAATTTCCCTCAGAGGCCAGAACAAACTATAGGTGACAGAGCCAGTCCTGCCTCTGAATAAGAAACAGCCAAGAGCCCCTTGTTTCTGTAACTGCCAAGAGAGCTACCTTCCACTTTGTAGCTTCCAGCCCCTACTGATGCTGCCTAGGAACTGCTACCTGGGACAGTCTGAGGCGGGTGGCTGGGGCTGGTGGTGATGACGTAGAGGACTTTGGAGGACCGGGCAGCACTGACGCTGAGGTTGGCTTGCTCCGTGATCACCTCGGCCAGTGTTTGGTTGACAGTGGGCCTCTCCTGTGGCGGTTCTTTCTTGACAGCTGGAAGATCAAAAGGAATTAACTTTGGGAGAAAGCCAGCGGAGACAACAAAGAACGAAGAATGAAAGGCGAGGGTGTAGTTATGAAGAGGAGGTCTTTCTTGTCTAGATTCACTTCTAGGTACAATTCCTTCCACTGATGCTACTGGACCCAGGGCAGAACCTGGCAGGCTCTGGCTTTGGCAGGGAGAAGGGAGGACTGTCTACTTCTAATCATGTGACTGTTTGCTTCAGGGATACCTGAGCATGCTTTGTGGTTCCTCTCCCTTGTACTTTGCAGCTCTGGCTCCTCTGACTAGAAGGCCCTCTTCCTTTCTATTGACCCAAATCCTGCCTGGCCCTCAAGACCATCCCACCTGTAGGGGAGGCCTCCTCCCACTAATCTCCTGTGGCGCGCACTACCTGAACTCTTCTTGAAATTTGCTCTTGAGGACAAAGACTTGCTCTAGACACTTTCTGTGTTTCTCATGTGCTGGCAAGGAGACCTGCCTGGCACACGTGTCTACATCAGAGGATGTAGATACACTTGAAGAGGTTCTGAAGAAGGATGGTAGCTCAGTCTTTGAGATTGGCTGGGATGTGTAGAGGCAGGAGGATGGACCAAAGGTCTCTTGGGAACCTTCTAATTCTACCAATCTCAGCTCTTTTAGTCATTTTTAAAACCCTTCCTTGAAAATTGTCATTAGGGCAACTAAAATAGTAACACTGACAGATTTCACCTCTTTTCTGTATCATGGAACATTAAGTTATGAAATAGAAGGTGGGGAAAATCCCACAGCACTGGGATACTCTGCAAGTTGAGTCAGGAGCTCCTGATTTTAAGGTCATCCAGCAAGAACTGCCCAAGTCACTAGGGTAGCAGAGAGACTCCAAGGGCACATAGCCCCTAAGGGTAAACTATCCTTGGTAAGTTTTACCTTGGTATAAGACAGCAAATCCTTGGGCCTGATTGATGCGGTCAGAGAAGAAATACAAAATGACAAAATCCAGAGTGACATTAAAGGATAAAGGTGGGCGGTTCCTTCCATTGAACCGGACCAGGACACGGTGGGTGTAGCCATCCAGCAGCTCCACCATGTCCGCAGAATCCCTGATGTCGAATAAGGTGAAGTTGAAGTGGATGTGGGAGGCTCCAGGCACCCGAATGGTCCAGTAGCAGACTCGCCCTGTGGCGTAGGTGTCAGGAAAGTCAGGAGAATAGACCACTGAAGTCATGGCTGAGTAATTCCCACCACAGGCGCCAACGAGAGCTGAAGGAGACAAAAAGACAACGGACTCAGTCTGGGTCTCTGCCATAGAGCTCACTTTCCAACACTGACACAAACAAAACTCTTCCTAGCAAAATGGGATCCAGTTTGGGATATTGTTTTCTTATCTACAAACCCAAACTGTTTTATATTTCAGCATCAAATCACACAATGGATCCCTTAAAAACCCTGAACAAATGACTGTGGAGACTTTTTTGTGTGCCCAGGAAACCTTAGAATTAGCACACAGTACAGCGGTGTGGCCTAGGTTGGGCTGGAGTCAGAGTGTCTGGCGTCAGGACAAATGGGGCCCTGTGATCCCAGGGGCTGTTCTTCACTTTCAGGCCTCTTGCTTCTCTTGGTTTTGAGGCTGGAGAGACCACCTGCTCCTGTATCACATGAACGTGTGAGGACAGATGGGATAAAGCACATGAAGATGCTTAGAACTCTTTGCATGGGAGCCACGCAGTGAGGGAAAGTCCTAACAAAAGAAGTGTTTTCTGGCTGCTGGGCTATCGCTGATCCCTTAAGAGGTGCAATGGTCACATGAAGGGACCACGCTCGTGTTTCAAGCAGGAAACTGAGGCACAAGAATGACCTTCTGCAGATGGGAAATACTACATTCTGATTGCTCTGTACCAAACACATTAGATTTTTCTAGACTCCTGTTTTTGATTGGTAGGTTCTGGAAAGGGGATACAACTACTTCCTATCCTGCATAGTGAAGTGCAAATGAGATGTCAGAAGTGAAAGTTCTGGGGAGGGAGTGTAGGGCTGAAATTTTGAAAAGCAGGCTTTGTGGAATTCAATTTCAGAAGCTGTGATCTTGAAACAACCAAGAGAATTTAACTCTTAAAAATAAGAAGCCTCTCTTAGGAGAGTCAGGCCATGCAAACGGGTTCATCTTTGACAGAGCATGGGAGGAAGAGGTAATTGCCATGGAAGTGAGTAAGAAGAAAAAGCAACTACATTTTCACAAATTCTTAAAGGTTGGGCATGGACTAGCCTCTCAGTTTAGGGTAAACAAGCTTCCTGGACACAATGGACCTTCACACTCACTAGCCGGCTCTTCTGCATGGGCCTCCACCCAATGCTCCCCAAAGTAACTGGGACTAGGCAGCAGACCAGAGGTCCCCCTGGCGAAGTGTGTGGGAGACGATGGGCTGCTGCTAGGGGACAGGAATGAAATCCACTTCCTGGATGCCCCTTTCACAGAAAGCAAAGACTTCAGCTAATGGGAAAGAGGCAGCAAACTCTCTTGCTCTCAGGGCCATTGGAAAGGGTAGAGCAAAATCCATTTGTCTCTGGGAAGGGAGTAGGAGATTCTCCTTCCTGCCAAAGTTGCCCGGAAATATCCATTGTTTCTAAGGCTTTATAGCTGCTTGCTTCCCAGGTCCTCCTCTCACAGAAAAAGTCATCAGCTGCTGTTTGCTGAGATCCAGGATCTTGCATTGGTGCAAAGCAGGCATCTGCTACCTCTGGGGGAGAGCAGGAAACTGTCTTAAGACAATCTCCCAAGATTCACCACAGACCTGAGGCAATGTTTTCCCACTAGGGAGAGAAAGGGTGTAGAAGACTGCTTGATGGGCTTTATCTAGGCAGCCCAGTAACGCATCCTGCCTAAGACTGAGAATCGGGAAGGACCTCACCATGGGCATACACCAGCAGCCTGCCACTGGGGATGGGCATAAGCATTAGGAACTTCTCAAAGCTGAGGGTAGAATAGGAACATTGAGATAAAACCCACAGGCACCCCGGGGTTCCACACTAAGCACAAATAATAGCCACCCACTGCCAGAGGAATCTGAAGCCTGATATGCATAGAAGGTAATGATGAAAACAACAAAACCCTAATCTAGCTCAACTATGCCAGATCATTTGGCTAAATCCCCACACTAACAGTCTTGCCCAAGTATAAACACTGTTTTCCTCCTCTACTGTTCTTTCATACATGGTATATGGCAGTCAATAAAAAATTACATCACATATGTAAAAGCAAGAAAAAAGTAAAAATAAAAATCTCATTGTTAAGAGATAAAATAATCTACAAAATCAGATTCAGTAATGACCCAGATGTTGGAATTATGAGAGACTAAATGTGAATATAGTAAAGTACCTAGTGGAAAAGATAGCCAACGTACTCAATCATACTAGAAATTTCAACAGAGATATGGAAACTATAAAAAAAGTCAAATGAAATTCTAGAAATAAAACAACAGAGATGAAGAATTCCTTATTAGGGTTGTTTATCAGAGATTAAGAATTCCTTTTCAGGCTATCAGCAAACTAGGTATAACTGAACAATAAACTTGAAGATATTTCAACAGAAAATATGTAAAATGAAATGCAGGAGGGAAAAAGTGAGAAAACAGAGCAGTTACAGGACAATGTTATATGGTTTAATATATATATAACTGAAGTACCAGAAGGGAAAAAAATGGGGTGGCTATAGAAAACATATCTGAAATATAATGGCTAAGAATGTTCCAAAATCAATGAAAAGTGACAGACCACAAATCTAAGAATCTCAGCAAACCCAAGCAAACCCAAAACCAAACCAAACAAAAACAAACAAAAATTAAAAACAAAACAAAACACAAAACACACCTTGAACACAGTCAAATGGTGAAAACATAAAACAAAAACAAAATCTTTTTTTTTTTCTTTTTTTGGAGAGGTTTTTGCTATAGGGCATGTGCGCTCACCAGAAAGACAGAAAGAGACAGGGAGACAGAAAGTGAGAAATCACCCTCCCAGGGGGGATGGCCACACCACAATCCCTTCTCCTCTATTCTCCTCTTGGGATCTTGAGCATGCATGCACGCGTGGCCGGCGTGAGTTTAAGCCACTAGGTCCAGGACTTGAAGCACGGTCAAGTACATGGGAGTCCAGCAACATAGCCATTACACTAATTGCTGGTCCCAAAAACAAAATCTTAAAGGCAGGCAGAGGAAGGGGATTATTAAAATTCAGTAATAATTTCTAATTATTTAGAAATGTATTTAGAAATGTATTTGGAAGCAATTTAGAAATGTATTTAAAGAAGAAAAAATGTTTTAATTGCCAAAAGGAGCATGAAAGCTCACCAGAAAGAGAAAGCATCTTCCAACAGATATGATCACAATGCAATCCCTTTCCTCCACTCTGCCATCCTATCAGGATTTGGGCATGCACACACATTGCCCAGCATGTTTCTGAAGTCACCAGGGCCAGGATTCAAACTGTGGTTGGTCATGTGGGATCTGGCTCCTTATGCACAGGGTTTGACTGCTGGGCTACAAGGCTCGACTAAAATCTTTTTTATTTCCCTTCGTGTTTTTGCCATAGGGTGTGTGCACTTGCTAGAGAGAGAGAGAGAGAGAGGGAGAGACATGAGAGGGAAAGTGAGAAATCATCCCTCAGGGGGAAGGCCTTGCCGAAATCCTTTCTCCTCGATCCTCCTCCTGGGATTCTGGGCACAGAATCTGGAGCCAGATCTCACATGGCCAGAAACACAGTTCAAATCCCAGACCAAGTAACTTAAGAAATATACCAGGCTCATGTGCATATGCATGCTCGAAATCCCAACAGGATGCAGAAATGGAGAAGGAATTGAGGTGCGACAACATCCATTAGGAGGTGCTTTCTCCCTCCCTCTCTCTTTCTGTCTCTGGCAAATGCACATGCTTTCTGGCAATATTAAGAAAAAAAAAAAAGAGCAGGACCAGGTGGTAGGGCAGTGGTAATGCAGCTGGACCCATGTGGGAAGGTCCTAGCTGTATCCTGCGACCTCCTAGAGAATGCCAGGAACACATGTGTCTATTTTCTGGGCCAGCTGAGACTGGAGGGGGGATCATGGTGTGAGGATTTGGTTGGGTGTGCCGTTCTGTCTCTGCCTCTCTCTCTCTCTCAGAATAAATAAAAATAATTTGTTTAAAAAGGGAGAGGTATTACAATGTGAAGCGAATATCAGTGTCCCATGAATAAGTAGTCAACTGGTGCTACAAAGTAAGTCCTAATCCAGATGACGGATTTCTTCCCTTTCATTGCCTAGATGCTGAGGAAATCCCCAGATGTAAACCACCATTGACACCAGCCTACCTGACTGGTAGAAGTAAAAATAGAAGTATTTTTTTTAGTCTATTTATTTCCTCCATGAGTGAGTGAGAGAGAGACAGAAGCATGGTCAACAGGGCCTTCATGCTGTGACTCCCCCAAGCCTCAGCCAACCCTGGCTCATGGGCACATACTTGCTCAGTATGCTCAGGGAGGTCTGTATATTGAAAACAGAACCTTCTCATGTGGGTCAACCTCCCAGAACATGCTGTCTTACTGCTGCACCACCATCCAGCTCCTATTTGGTTCTGCTAATTCAATTCATTGTATTCCCAGGGGTAGCAAAGGCCCTGGAACTTCCATAGGGCTACATTTACACACAGTTCACAGTGAGTCTCAGCAACCTCTCCAAGTTCACAAGAGCTTGCTGAAAAACCAGCCACAGAGCCTGTGACAAATTACTTGATGTAGCAATGACAACTGAGCCAACAACTTCTACCAGCTGCCTGCCCCATGTTTCCTCTGAGGGGCAGATGCAGCCTAAGTACCTCTGGAACTGAGGGCCTGGAGCACTCTTAGCAATTAGCAGAGGACAGGAAGACATTGTTGACATTCTGAGACCCAGATTTGAGCCACAGTGATAACCTAGCCTGATATCCTAGAACATAGAGACCACAACCTAATCCCTTTCTCACCATCTGACTTCTCCAGTCTCTTTAGAGAGACATCTTTACCCTCCTGAGTCATGGGCCAGTCCATAGTCATCATCTCAAATGTGTTCAGCTTTATCCAATGGATTACGAGGCATCACCCCTCCAAGAGGCAGTAATTGACCCATTGTAATGGTTTTACTCTCGAACTTAGAGATGGTTGCTATGGTCTGCCTTTTGTATCTTTCCCTGCAGAGCATGGGGTGTGAGCAACAGCTGGATGTTGTTAGGGCTCTGCCAGTCCACACACACCAGGGCCTCTGATGATAAGAATAGGTAGCCTCTTGGAATGGCAGCCTTCTTCTTAGTCCTCACATGAGTGTGAGCCAGAAAGGGCAGCTTCTGGAGAGCTGTGTGAAGGATTGATTTGAAAACAGAACAACTGGGCATACTTTGTTCATATACTTATAAGGTATGAGACTGGATCTGCTATTATGATATCTCTTATTATTAATAAAAGAGATTCTAGCAGCTAAAAGTAGAAAAGTTAAAAATGTGGCAAACCAGGGCCAGTGAGTGGTGTGGTGGTAAAGGTGCTGGGTCCCACATGGCCGACTCCATAATTCAAGTCCTGGACCCAGTGGTTTGAAAATCACACTGGGCACATGTAATGTGTACCCAAAATCCTGAGAGAAGAATGGAAAAGAAGGGACTGTGGCGTGGCCATTCCTCTTGGAGGGGTGATGTCTCACTTTCTCTCTCTCTGTCTCTGTCTCTCTCTTGCAAGTGCACACATCCTATGGTAAAAATCTAAAACATAGGGAAATAAAAGGGGCAAACCTGGGCTTGAATCCTGGCTCTGGTACTTACTAGCTTGAACAACTACTTCATGATTTTTTTCTTTTTTTTTTCCCTCTCAGTTTACCATAGGGCATTTAGCTCTCTAGAGAGAGACAGAGATAGAGATAAACAGAGAAAATGAGAAAGAACTCCTTTGGGGAGATGGCCATGCTATAATTCTCTTTTCTCCTTTCTCCTCCCAGGACCCTAGGCATGCACGTACACATGACTAGTATGACTGTCAGGCCACTGGGTCCAGGACTCGAACTGTGCAGCTGGTCATGTGAGATACAGATCCCATAAATGCCACACTATCAGCTGGCCCCTATCTTCATCTTTTGAATGACCATTTTCTTACCAATAGAGTTGGTACAAGGACTAAATAATATAAAATACATAAAAGCACTCAGCATCGGGACCAGCAGTTAGCATAATGGCTATGTTGCTGGACTCCCACGTAGTCGACCGCAGTTCGTGTCCTGGACCCGGTGGCTTAAAACTCACGCCGGGCGCATGTGTGTGTGTGCCCAAGATCCTGAGAGGAGAATGGAGGAGAAGGGATTGTGGTGTGGCCATCCCCCCTGGGGGGTGATTTCTCGCTTTCTGTCTCTCTGTCTCTCTCTGTCTGTCTGACGAGTGCACGCACCCTATAGCAAAATAAACCTCTTCAAAAAAAAAAAGCACTCAGCATCAAGTCTAGCACATGACAAACATTCAGTAAATAGCAATTATTTAATTTACTTTAAAAAGTTTATTCACAGGGCTGGCAGGCAGTGTGGTGGTTAAGGGCACTGGACTCCCATATAGTTGACCACGGTTCAAGTCCCAGAAACATTTTCTCATTTTCCCTCTCTCTCTCCCTCACTCTGTCTCTCTCTGGTCAAAATTAAAAACAAACAAACAAATAAAGTTAAATAAAATAATTCTTTTTTAAAAAGTTTATTCACTCATCTCTTCCATAAGTGAGAGAGACAGAAAGACAGCATCCCCAGTAGGGTCTCCATGCTGCAGACCTTCAAAGCTCTGGTCAGCCATGGACTAAAAAGGCATGTGTATGCCCGACGTGCTCAGGGAGATCTTTAGATGTGCAATGCATAGATTTTTGTCAACTAAACACTAGCAAAGTTACTTAAATGTTAGCCAAGCTTCAGTCTCTAGCCACAAAGGAAGTCCCAAATAGAGCATTTGTCTTGACATACCCAACAGTATGTATTAAAAAGAACTGACAGTTTCCAAGGGGCACACCTGACTGAAAAGGCTGATTGACTAGTGAGTCTGCTCATTGATCCTTCCTCTTTCCTCTCACCCCAAACACACACATGCTTTAGACAGTGTCTGAGCTATAACCTGCAAAAGGCTCAGATATAAACTTGGGCTGGGTTCTTTATATAGAGTGGTTGAATTCCCAAAAACGTCTAATGCCTGGTACCTGTGAATGTGCTGTTATTTGGAAACAGGGTCTTCACGGATGCACTAGAATTAAGATGAGCCATACTAAACTAGGGTAGGCCCTGTCCTTATAAGGAGACACACGAGGCGTAGAAACAGACACATACAGAGGGGAGATGGTCACATGAAGAGATTAGAGTGAGTGAGGGAGCTCCAAGCCAACAAATGCCAAGGGTTGCCAGCAACCACCAGGAGCCTCCAGAAGGTTTCCCTGGAGACTTTAGAGGGAACACAGTTCTGCTGATATCTCGACAGAGGATTTCAAGCTTCCAGAATTTACCTGAGAGAATGTTTTTTTTTTTTTGAGAATTTTTTTTTAAGAGGTTTTTGCCTTTGCTGTAGGGCACGTCTGCTCACTAGAAAGAGAGAGATATAGACAGTGAGAGGGAAAGTGAGAAATCACCTCCCAGGGAGGATGGCCACACCACAATCCCTTCTCCTCTATTATGCTCCTGGGATCTTGAGCATGCACGCCCATGCACCCAGTGTGAGTTTCAAGCCACTGGGTCCAAGTCTCAAATCAGTCGGCCATGTGGGAGTCCTGCGATGTAACTACTACATTATCTGCTGGCCCTTATTTCTGCTACTTTAAGCTATCCAGTTTGTAATAGTTTGTTATGGAATCCCTGGGACACTAATAGACCATGTGTCATTTTTTGCTCAAAACTGAGCCACCCTGTTTGGTTGGGATGTCAGGAGTTCATTTCTTCTAGCTTAATGACCAACAAAGACACTATAAACACGTCAGTATTTCTTGGTAATCTCAAGTCTTTTCTTATTCTGCCTCATTTGTGACTATCTCCTTTCTACCACCTTAAAATTGGTGCTGTATTGGTGGTATGACTCTCATGAGGTCTCATTACCACTGAATTGATGTGGGTGGCTTATGATGGTAGACTGGCTGCTCAATGGTTAGAATAGAGTGATGGAGAGATCAAGGTTCCAGATCCACATCCCATTCAGAACACACTCTGACCCTAGCCAGTATCTCACAAATGTGGCAGGTCAGAGAGGAAATAGGTCAGGGCAAACTCAATGGCAAGCTTGGAAAAACAATTTGAAGCATATGTTCTCTTCTCAGATACATCACAATAAGACATAAATCCTGAATGCAAAAAAAAAACAAAAAACCAAAAACAAAAAACCACTAAACTAAAAGCACTGGATATTATATGATAACAACAGGATATTAAAACGAATACCAAACTATTATACCATTTTTTTAAGTTTCTTTCATTCATGAATGAGAGAGACAGAGAGAGACAGAAAGAGAGATGGCATTCCCAGCTGGGTCCTCATACCATAATGCACCCCCAGCCACAGCCAGACTCAGATCATGGTCATGCACACACCTGGTGTATTTAGGGAGGTCTCTGGACACAAATACAGAATCTTCCCATGTGGGCCTCAAGAGCATTGTGTTACTACTGCTATGCCACAATCTGGCCAGTTTTTATGTTAAACTGGTAAGACTGCCTTTTGCAAACTGTCTGAGCGTCTCATCATAAGCCATCCTGCTTTGAAACACTTGTCACAACTGTAGCTAATCACTTGTTCAACATCTGTCATCCTTCCTAGAGAGCAGGGGCTGAGTCTTCATTCTCTGTGCTGGGTCATAAGTGTCTGATCAGTTCTTGGCCTATAGAAGGTGCTTCAAAAAAACTGCCAAGTGAATGAATGAATGAATTAATGGATGGGAGGGAGGTGGGTAGGCAGGTTTGCTGATCTGGTCCCAGGACTCCTGTGCCTTGGGTAGAGTCAGGAACAGGTCATACTCACTGTCAAAGAGGATGATCCGGCCATCACCACCACAGGGCTGGGAGTGATCCCCAAAGCAGACGCTGTTGCACTCAGTGCTGGCTGCCTCCCCGTACTTCCAGTAATCAGGATTGTTTCCACAGAAGCAAGCATAACCTGACTCCATCCCAGCAAACTGCCACAACAGAGAAGCAGCACATGGCAGGCATTAGTGGAAGGTGTCGGTGGTTTCCAACAAGCAATGAGCCTCATCTTCCCAGATGCTCTGGGACCTCTCCCTGGTCTCCCACTCTCCTAATACTTACTGCTAAGCTGATCAGTAACTGCATAGCACCACCATGCTTCCCCACCAGTGAGCATCCTATTTTAATGTTTGCATTTCTATTTTATTTAAATAGGTTTTAGAGAAGAGAAGATACTGTAAAACTGAAATATCAATCATAGTCACAGCTACACATTTTATTGAATGTTTATAATGTGCCTGGTAGTATATGCTTTATAGCTAACCCTCACAACAAACTCATTATAGGCCCCATTTAATTATTATTATAATTTTTTTTTTCATGTTTGCCCTAGGGTGTGTGTACTTGTCGGAGACAGAGAGCAAAAAGGGAAAGTAAGAAATCACCACAAAGGGGAGATGGTCATGCCACAATCCCCTATTCATTCTCCTGGGATTTGGGGCATGCACGCATATACACCTGGCATGATTTTCAAGCCTGTGTCTGGTACTCGCACCTTAGTTGACCATGTGAGAGTCCAACACCTTAATTACTATGCCACCTGCTGGCTCCATATGCCTTTTCTTTCTTTCTCTTGTTTAATTTCCTTGGCAAAGACCCCCAGTACAATGCTGAATAGAAGAATTAAGAGTAGGCATCATTGTCTGTTCCTACTCTTAGGTAGGAGAATTTTTCACCTTGGGGATGGTATTAGCTATAGGCTTTTTTGGAGATGATCTTAATCAATGATCACTAAAATAAGACAGTATTATGCCAGTTTCCTCCACTGTAGAATTATTCATTTTCTCTTTAGGAATAAGTATTTCATGGGGAGATCTTTCAGGTTATAAAAATATCTTGCTCAGCCATCTGTCTCATCTTCCTTGCTTGGGCTTGATTAATGGATTTTTGACTCAATTACTAAGGAACAAAGAAAGGAAGGTGGCTGGAAGCTGGTGTGGTAGGTTAAGGTACTAGACGTCCATATGGCCAACCATGGTTCGAGTCCCAGACCTAGTGGCTTGATTTCCCTCACTTTTCCTCTCTTTCTTTCTCTGTCTCTCTTTGGTCAAATTAAAAAATAATAATAGTAAATAAAATTAAATAAATAATTCTTTTTAAAAAGATTTATTTACTTAATTTTATTTATTCATTCGTTCATTTTAATTTGACCAGAGAGAGAAAGAGAGAGAGAGGGAAAGTGGGAAAGCAAGCCACCAGGTCCAGGACTCGAACCATGGTGGGCTGTATGGGAGTGTCCAGCACCTTAACCACCATGCCACCTGCTGGTCCCTAAATAAATAATTTAAAAAGAAAAAAGAAAGGAAGGAAGAGAATAAGGGACACAGGGAAGAAAGAAGAAAGGATCTTTTTGTCTTTCTCTTATATAAGAAACAAAAATATTACTGAACCATAACAACCAAGGAGTGAATTTTGGATAAAGAAATGGATAGGAAGAAAAAGTAGACTGGTATCCAGACCATGAACACTTAAACCAACAAGGAAGTAAACCATGACCTTGGCTTATTTTCACATTCTCTATAGAGCCAGAGATGTTTCTGCTCATAATATTCAAGAGCGCAAGGAACACAAGGAAATACATAACTGTGTCAGAGGACAAACTGAGATGCAATGCAGCTATTGGGGATTTTCCTACCCTTTCTTCTAATCTTTTTTTTTTTTCTCTTTTCAGCCAAAGGGCATATGCACTCATCAAAGAGACAAAGAGACAGAGATAGAGGGAGAGGGAAAGGAGAAAGCACCCCCCCCAGTGGGGTGTGGTTGCACTATAATCCCCACTCCTCCATTTTTCCATCCTGTCAGGATTTTGGGCATGCACACACATGTGCCTGGTTTATTTTTCAAGCTGCCAGGGCCGGGATTCACATCATGCAGTTGGCCATGTGAGATGTAGCTCTCCTAACTACTAAGCCACAGGGCTGGCCCTCTTTCAGTTTTAAATAAGAGTGCAGCCTCACACTCTTAAACCCTGACCCTGCTCCGCTTCCAACTTTTCCATGGCAGAAAAGGAAACTCATATGGCTTGCTTATTTTTGTTGTTGTTTTTGCTTTAATTTAAACATTTTTAAGTTATCTCAGCAAAATTCATTTACATCTTTATCTTTTTCTATAGTTACATAACCACAGAGCCATTACCTTGAACCTCTGACTCCGACAAAAACTGATGCAGGTTTGAATGGTAAGCTTGTTGGATGTTTTACTGGTGCCAGTTAGAGGAGGTGGGTTTCCATGGTCCTTGTAGCAGCCAAGGTTTCCAGGCACTAGAGAAAAAAGAAAAACAAAACCATTTCATAACATCTGGCTGTGAAACATTAAGAAGGAAAAACAATTTGTGCCAGTTTCTTTCTTCCTTCCTTCCTTCCTTCCTTCCTTCCTTCCTTCCTTTCTTTTTAAAAATGTTTTTGCCTTAAGACACATGCAATCACAGAGAGAGACAGAGATAGACACAATGAGAGGGAAAGTGAGGAATCACCCCTCTAAAGGGGAGGTGGTGGCCACATCACAATCCCTTCTTCTCCACTCTCCTTCTGGGATCTTGGGTACGCATACACATGTGCCCGGTATGATTTTCAACCCACTGGGTCCAGGACTTGAACCGTGGTCGGCCATGTAGGATTCCAGCAATGTAACCGCTACGCCATCTGCTAGTCCCGATTTGTGCCAGTTACTTTCATCTCAGCCAATATTTTCACTCCTGAGGTACAAATAAATAACAACAACAAGCTTTGAAAAGGGAAGCCAGGGCCAGCTGGCAGTTAAAGGGCTAGATCTCACATTGCTGATTTCATGGTTCAAGTTCCAAATCCAGTGGCTTGAAAACTACAGTGGGCACATGTGTGGCGTGTGTGTGTGCACAAAATCCTGAGAGGAGACTAGAAGAGAAGGGTTGTAGCATGGCCGTCCCCCTTGGGAGGTGATTTCCCACTTTCTCTTTTGCTTTCATTCTCTCTCTCTCGGGTGAGTGCACTTGCCCTCTAATAAATAAAATACACACACACACACACACACACACACACACACACACACACATCTGGTCTTTGCCCCCAGTTCCAGCAACAGAGCTTCCAATTCCTTTGAAATGTCCTGGGTGATGGGAGCTTCTTTTGATCTAATAAGGCAACTGCTGATAGGCTACTGAAAAGCTTTAGGGAGGAAGCTGGTCACGAGAAAGACCAAGCCATGATTAGAAGCTTGGAACTTTTATCCCAATTCCCTTATCCTCCAGAGAGGGGAGGGGGCTAAAAGTTGAGTTAATAATCAATCATGCCAATGTGATAAAACTTCCATAAAAATTCTTTTTTTAAAAAAAACAGAAGTTTTATTTCATTTAACTTTATTTATTATTGTATTTTTCGTTTTGACCAAAGAGAGACAGAGAGAGAAAGGCAGAGAAAGAGGGAGAGAGAGAGAGAGAGATAACACGAGAAAGTAAGCTGCCAGGTTCTGGACTAGAACCGCAGTTAGCCATGTGGAAGTCCAGTGCCTTTAATCACCATGCCACCTGCCAGTCTTGAAAAAAATTCTCAAAAGATGGGGGTTGGAGGGCTTCTGAGTTGGTAAACACATCAAGTGCTGGAGGGGGAGCAGTGGCGTATTTCTCCTGTGCTTGGGACCCTCTGGGCCTAACCCTATATATCTCTTCATCTAGCTGTTCATCTGTATTCTTTATTGTATCTTTTGTAATAAACTGGTAAATGTGTTGTCCTGAGTTCTATGAACCTATAGTAAAGTATTGAACCTGAGGAGAGAGTTGTGAAAACCCCAGATTTGATGCCAAATTGGACATAAGTGTGGTTAACCTGAGGATCCACTACTTGCCATTAGCAACTGAAATAGGGGATAGTCTTGTGGGACTGAGCCCTTAGCTGTGGGGAATGTACTAACTCTAGGTAGTGTCATAACTTAATTGTAGGATACCCAGTTGGTGTCTGGAGAGTGGGAGAATTTGTTGTTGGTTGGGTTAGGAAAAATCCACACATCTGGTGTCAGAAGGGAAGTATGTGAATGTATGGGAAAAGGGTTTTTCTCCTTTTACTTCCCAACATTCAGAAGTTGAATTCCCAGTGTGGTGGTTTTTAGCATAATTGTGGTGCTTTTGGGAGTAATTAGATTAAGGTGAAGTCATGAGGACTGAGCCCTTTGAGGATGTTATTGCTCTTACAAGACAAGGAAGAGGGGGTTGGACAGGGACACAACAGCAAAACATAATACTCTGTGAGCCTGGCCCACATGGGAAGATTCTGAGTACCCTTCTGGAGACCTCCTTCATATGCTAGGCATGCATGTGCCCACCATCCAGGGCTGGCTGGGGCTGGGGGTGGATCATGGCATCTAAGATTCTACTAGGGTGCTGTCCTTCTCTCTCTGTTTCTCTTGCTCATGGGAGAAAAGGAAGAAGCAGAAGCAGAATAAGCAGAGGCAGACGACCAGAGCCTTTCTCTCTCTGCTACGTGAGGATACATCAGGAAGCTAGCCACCAGCAAACCAGGAAGAGGGCCTTTCCTCATCAGAGGATCTGCTGGCACTTCATCCTTGGACTTCCCAGCCTCTAAGACTGTGAGAAATTAATATCAATTGTTTAAGCCACCAATCTATGGTATTTTGTTACAGTAGCCCAAACCTAAGACTCCCACCTCCTGGTATTTACACGCCATGTAATCTCTTCCCCTTGAGTGTGGGCTGAACTAATGACTCGCTTCTGACCATTAGAATGTGGCAAAGTGGGAACCAGCAGTTAGCGTAATGGCTATGTCGCTGGACTCCCACGTAGTCGACCGCGGTTCATGTCCCGGACCTGGTGGCTTAAAACTCATGCCGGGTGTGTGTGCGTGCGTGCCCAAGATCCCGAGAGGAGAATGGAGGAGAAGGGACTGCGGTGTGACCATCCCTCCTGGGGGGTGATTTCTCGCTTTCTGTCTCTATATCTCTCTCTGTGTGGAGAGCGCACGTGCTCTGTAGCAAAAAATAAAAAAAAATTGTGGCAAAGTAATGGGATGTCAGTTCCATGATGAGGTTATGAAAGACTGTGACTTCATCTTGCTAGCAGACTCTTTTTATTGCTTTCTCAGTTGTGTATTTCTTTTTCTTTTTTAAAACTATTTTTAAATCTTTTTTGTTGTTGTTGTTGAGAGGTTTTTGCTATAGGGTGCGTGCGCTCTCTAGAAAGAGAGACACAAAGAGACAGAAAGCGAGAAATCACCCCCCAGGAGGGATGGTCACACCGCAGTCCCTTCTCCTCCATTCTCCTCTTGGGATCTTGGGCACACACGCACACGTGCCCGGCGTGAGTTTAAGCCACCAGGTCTGGGACTCAAATCGTGGTCGAATACATGAGAGTCCAGTGACATAGCCATTACACTAACTGCTAGTCCCTCAGTTGTGTATTTCTATGAAGCAATGTGCTATGTCAGAGGTTGTGTGGCAAAAAATTGAGGGTGGCCTTCGGGCAACAGCCAGCAAAAAACAGAGACTTTCAATCCAATAGTCCCCAAAGAACTGATTCTACCAAAAAATTCTGGAAGGTTAGAAGTGGATCTTTCCCGGGGCCGGCAGGTGGTGTGGTGATTAGGGTGCTGGACTCCCACATGGCCAACCATGATTCGAGTCCCAGAACTGGCGGCTTGTTTGTTTTCTCTCTCTTTCTCTTTCTCTCTCGCGCTCACTTTCCCTCCCTGGTCTAATTAAAATAAATAAACAAAGATAAATAAAATATTAAAAAAAAAAAGAAGTGGATCTTTCCCCATTTGAGCCTTTAGATCAGACTCCAGCCCTGGCAGACATGTTGACTGCATCTTTCAAGAGACCCTGAAGCAGACACCTAGCTAAGTCCTACCTAGATCTCCTTACCCACAGAAAGAGTGAGATAATATGGGGCCAGCAGGTAGCATGGTGGTTAACATGCCAGACTCCCACATGGCCAACCACAGTTTGAGTCCCAGACCTGGCAGCTTGCTTTCTCACTCTCCCTCTCTCTCTGTCTCTCTGGTGAGTGCATGTACCCTATAGCGAATTAAATAATAATAATTCATAAAACTTTAAGAAAGAGTGAGACAATAAATGTGTTATTTTAAACCACTAAGTTTTGGAGAAGTTTGTTACATAACAGATTACCAACACATTTATATAACACACATGAAGTATGTTTATTGAATGAAGGAATTAATTCATCATGGGCCATGGATTAATCAATCTCTCTGGACTTCAGTTTCCCATCTGTTTTACCAACTTATGAGTCACTCCATTATTAATTGAAGCCCTTTCCTTTCTCCATTTGTTTCTCAGTTTATATAAGTGAAGACATAACAAGACATTAATGAGGCCTGGTCCTAGAAGCACTGCAAGGTCAGCTGAGAGTTATGTATTACCTAATTCTAAAGTGAAAGCCATCTAGCTGCTTAGATAGCATTTCTCTCTCTCTTTCTCTCTTTTATTAATGAGCGTAAAAGCTCATTTAAATTTTTTTCATTATTTAAAAATTTTACTTTATTTTTAGATTTTGCCATAGGGCACATGCACTTGCCGGAGAGAGACAGAAAGAAGGAAAATGAGAAATCACACTCCAGGGGGAATGGCCATGCTGCAACCCCTTCTCCTCCATTCTCAGGCTTTTGGGCACACATGCACATGCATCTGGTGTGTTTTTTAAGCCAATGGGTCTGGGACTCAAACCAAGCAGTTGGCCACATGGGATCTAGTGCCTTAGCCATCATGCCATCTGCTAGCCCATACATTTTTATTTTATTTTACAATTTATTTCCATTTAAATGTATACCTCTGTGGTCCTTATATTTAAGATTAGAAAACAGCATGATCCAGCTTGATAAGCTTTATGTTCACATTAGTCTTTTGAGCATATAAAAATATAAGCACATATGTGTATGTATACACACACATGCACTTTTTTATTTCTTGTAGTATTTAATGGGCTCATTTTAGGCTGGCAGGAAGTACCTCTGCTAACCCCAAAACTCACCCTTCCCCCTCTTAGCCAAGTGGTTACCCTTCTCCCTTGCATTTGTTTCTCAGTTTATATAAGTGAAGACATAACAAGACATTAATGAGGCCTGGTCCTAGAAGCACTGCAAGGTCAGCTGAGAGTTATGTATTACCTAATTCTAAAGTGAAAGCCATCTAGCTGCTTAGATAGCATTTCTCTCTCTCTTTCTCTCTTTTATTAATGAGCGTAAAAGCTCATTTAAATTTTTTTCATTATTTAAAAATTTTACTTTATTTTTAGATTTTGCCATAGGGCACATGCACTTGCCGGAGAGAGACAGAAAGAAGGAAAATGAGAAATCACACTCCAGGGGGAATGGCCATGCTGCAACCCCTTCTCCTCCATTCTCAGGCTTTTGGGCACACATGCACATGCATCTGGTGTGTTTTTTAAGCCAATGGGTCTGGGACTCAAACCAAGCAGTTGGCCACATGGGATCTAGTGCCTTAGCCATCATGCCATCTGCTAGCCCATACATTTTTATTTTATTTTACAATTTATTTCCATTTAAATGTATACCTCTGTGGTCCTTATATTTAAGATTAGAAAACAGCATGATCCAGCTTGATAAGCTTTATGTTCACATTAGTCTTTTGAGCATATAAAAATATAAGCACATATGTGTATGTATACACACACATGCACTTTTTTATTTCTTGTAGTATTTAATGGGCTCATTTTAGGCTGGCAGGAAGTACCTCTGCTAACCCCAAAACTCACCCTTCCCCCTCTTAGCCAAGTGGTTACCCTTCTCCCTTGCGTCACACATGGTTCAAATATAACAAATGTGGCTCACCACACAAACGTTAAAAGGCATCTTTCAGAAACAAACCAAATTTCTATAGTAGCAAATGTAAACAGAAAAGATCTAGGCAGTGGAGTCCAGTGTTCAGTAGGGACCTAGTTTGGGAACATCCAGATTTTAGGGTTGTTTAAACAGCCTGTTCAGCATCTCTAGTCGGGGCATTGATATAAGCAGGGTTTATTAAGGGAACTTGCACGTGGAAATTTGAACTGTGCATTTCACAGCTCTTAATAAGAACTACTTGATCACAATCATCTTGCTCATTTATTATTTTTGTCTCATTTATTCCATTTTGCTCACAACTTATTATGTATTAGTTTACATACAGGCCATGACACACAATCATAAATGTTAAGGTTAGACATAAACAAGGCCATGGGTTGCATGAATGCGATGGGAACCTATAAGCTCTGTTCACAACAATTTGGTGAGCAAATCTAGGCAGCTCGTGTCCAATGGAGCAGGGGGTTCCTGAGAGGCACAGTGAAGTAAGTCAGTGGGAGTCTTACTACCTACGCTCTGCTGCTGTTCTAAACCGTCTGAATGACAATGGCCTGAGGTTATCATCCTTGCCCTTCAAGTCAATCACTTGCCAGATATTGTCAATTTTACCTCCTTAGACTTCTGCCCACACCCCTCTGCCCACACTGTCTTGTCCCCAGTCCAGGCCACCACTTCCACCCACTTAGACCACTGCATCAGACTCCTATTACATCTCCATTTCTAGTTTATTTCTAGTTATGGGTTGAGTGTATCTTATCCAAAGTGTGTGTTTGTGTGTATACATATACACACATAGAGAGAGGGATATAACTGAAGGTAGGCCCCAAGTGTAAACAGGAAACGCATTAATGTTTCATGTACACCTTATACACATAGCCTGAAGGTAATATCATACATTATTTTTGTGTTGCAGTGTTTTGACTGTGACCCATTAGATGAGGTCGGGTATGGAATTTCCTACTTGTGGCGTCCTGTCAGCACTCAAAAAGTTTCATTTTGGAGCATTTTGGATTTCAGATTTTCAGATTAGGAAACCTGTACTACCATGCAACTAGAATAATATTTACCATACATTCCAGGCAGAAGGAATGGCAAGTGCAAAGGCCTGAGGCAAGAGTGACCCTGGTCATTGCAGGAACAAAAAGAAGTGAACATGATCAAGTGACAGAGAGAGGAAAAAGCAGCAGCAACTGGAGAAGTACAGAGGGCCCTGCCTAAAACCCCTGAAGCTCCCTGGTGGCCCGCCAGGATCAAATCTAAACTTCTCACATGGTGCAAAGGCCTGCCCCATCTGTGCTATCCCACTTCCTGTCCCCTGCCAGTAGGGCTGCTCTCTCTACTCCTCAGCTCACGTTCTATACCAAGGTCAGACTATAGTATACTGGCAAGTTTCCCAACTGCACCTTGCTCATGGTCTCTGGATTTCTGCATGTGCTATTCCCTTTATTTAGAATACTTTTCCTAGGGCCAGCAAGTGGTGTGGTAGTTAAGGCACTGGACTTCCACATGGCTGATCATGGATCAAGTCCCAGATCTAGTGGTTTGTTTTCTTACTTTCCCTCTCTCTCTCTTTCTGTTTCTTTCTGGTGAGCACATATGCCCCATAGCAAATTAAGAAAATAATAACAATAAATAAAATTAAACAAATAACTCTTTAAAATTTTTTTGAGAGAGAATTTTGCTATAGGGCACGTGTGCTCGCTGGAGAAACAGAGAGACAGAAAGTGAGAAATCATCCCCCAGGGGGGATGGCCACACCACAATCCCTTCTCCTCTGTTCTCCTTTTGGGATCTTGGGCATGCACGCACACATGACTGGTGTGTTTTAAGCTGTCAGGTCTGAAACTTGAACCATGGTTGATTATGTGAGAGTTCAGCAACCATTATGCCATCTGCTTGTCTCTAAACAAATAATTCTTCTAAAAATGCTCTTCCTGGGACTAGAAGATGACATAATGGTTACAATGCTAGACTCCCACATAGTCAACCATGGTTTGAGTCCTGGACTGATGGCTTAAACTCACACTGGGTGCATGTGCATGCGTATCCAAGATCCCAAGAAGAGAATGGAGGAGGGTTTGCAGCATGGCCATCCCCCCAGGGGGTGATTTATCACTTTCTGTCTCTATGTGTCTCTGATGAGCACACACACCCTATAGCAAAAATCTCTCTCAAAAAAATAATATTGTTCCCTACTTAAGATTTTAGTTCAAGTATCATTTCTCCTGGAAAGCCACATGACCCCCCTACTTTCCCCACCCTATTTGCCACAAAAAAGATATATGCTTCTGCTGTGTAATTCGATAGAAATCTATGCTGGTTTCATTCCAAACACCTGTTAACTTGTCTCTCTTCCCAGTTAATTATGAACAACTTAAGGGCAGGACTGTTTCCATGAGTGCAGGAGAGCATTTCCCAGGGCCTGCAGTGGTCCCAGCCACACAGACCCTCTGTGACTCTGTGCTGAAAGATTAGCATGTCCCGCGTCACCAGCTGAAATCATGGAGTGAGTGGGGATAGGAACTTCTCTGCAGCAGGGAGTGAACAGGACAGAGTAGGAGAGAAAAAGAGCATATGACAACATCCCCTAAAGCTAGTAACCACTGGTTTGGATGCCTTTCTACTCACTCCTCTTCAGTTATCGAGAAACATCATTCTGGAGAACTGAGTTTTCCATTAAGGTTAGCTTTAAAACCTAAAATTTTGGCCCATCTGTGGTAGTGCATGCTGGCAAATGTTGCTACTTGACAGGCTAAGGCCACATGCGAGGCCTGGTTTTAATTCCTGGCACACACTCAAACCTGGGCATACCCTTGTAGTTCCAGCAGCTCAGAAGTTTGGGGCAGTGAAACCAGGAGCTTGCAGTCAGGGTGGCCAACATGGTGAGACCCTGTCTGAAAGAGCTTGGTGTGGTGGCATGTGCCTGTGGTTCCAGGGACTTCGGAAGCTAAGGCAGGAGGACTGTGACATAGCAACCCTCTGTCTTAAAAGAAAACAAAAACTTTACTATTTTGTCTTCATCACTCTGGTGGAAACCTATCTAACACGCACAAGATATTTTTTAAGAAAATTTAACTTACTTTAAATTTTTCTTGGTGACTTGAGATTGTCAAATGTACTTCACCAAAATGGCCCAGACTGGTGTGTGTTTTTATGTTCTTAAATGGTTAATTGTCTTCTTTGTTGCTGTCTTAGTCTGGACTACTGCTGTGGATACCAGCTCCAAGAACTGGAATACCCATTTAAAGAAGAGGACATAGCAGGGCACATACCATAGAATAGTGACTTAAACAATGGACATTTATGGCTCTCATTCTGGAGACTGGGCAGTCCAAGGTCAGGTACTGGCAGATTTGGCTCTTGGTGAGGGCCCTCTTTCCGGCTTGCTGTGCTCTCTCATGGCAGAGGAAGGGTGAGCTCTGATCGCTTTTCTTTCATAAGGACATTAATCCTATAATAGGGACTCTACTCTTGTCACCTTATCTAAACCTCATTACCTCTCAGGACCCCATCTCCATATAGCATCTTACTGGGGTTAAAGTTTCATAATAAGAATTTTTTTTTTTTTTGGAGAGGTTTTTGCTACAGGGTGTGTGTGTTTGCCAGAGAGACAGAGATAGAGAGACAGAAAGCGAGAAATCACCCCCCCGCAGGCGAGATGGCCACGCTGCAATCCCTTCTCCATTCTCCTCTTGGGATCTTGAGCACACACACACACGCATCTGGTGTGAGTTTAAGCCACTGGGTCCAGGACTTGAACCATGGTCGACTACATGGGAGTTCAGCGACAAAGTCATTATGCTAACTGCTGGTCCCCATAATAAGAATTTTTCAGGGAGAAGTGGGGATGCAAATATTCAGTCCAAAACGATTGCTTTGAAGCCTGCTGAAACCTCAGAATGTGAGAAATGAAAGGAGTTCTGAAGAGCATCTATTGCTTACGTCTATCAGAGCCTGCAGGCTTTGCAGACCCTCCTCTTCATTTGTTGCTTCTTAGGCTTAGAACAAAACTGTGGAACTCATTGAAATTGTTTGAAAAATACTAATAATAAAAAACAGGCTCTAAAAGACAGCAAGCCTTTATGTTCCTCTTTTTTTTCCTAAAGGTTTTTGCCATAGGGTGAGTGCACTCACTGAAGAAGAGACATTAGTGAAAGGGGAAGTGAGAAATCACCCCCCTGAGGGGCTAGCCACACCATAATTCGTTCTCCTCCATTCTCCTCCAGTGATTCTGGGCACGTCCACACATGTGCCCAGCCTGATTTTCAAGTTGCCAGGTCTGGGACTTGAATCGTGATTGGCCGTATAGGAGTCTAGTGCCTTAATCACTATACCACCTGCTGCTCCCTTTTCTTTCTTAAAAGTTTATTTATTTATTCAGAGGTCTGTTTTGATATTTTGCTTATTTGTTTGCTTTTTTTAAAATTTAACTTTATTTATTCATTCTTTAAAAAAAAAAATTGATCAGAGAGAGACACAGAGAGGGGGAGAGATGAGAAAATGAGAAAGCAAGCCAACAGGTCTAGGACTCAAACCATGGTCAGTCATGTGGGAGTGTCTAACACCTTAACCACCATGCCACTTGCTGGCCCCAAGGTTTGGTTTGGTTTTGTTTTGACACAGAGATCTTTGCTTTTAGCCAGTGTGCTCAGGGATGTCCTGAGATGAGAACTCAGGACCTTCTCATATGGCTCCAGTTGTGTTACCACTGCACCTACCTGACCCCTTCCCACTTCCTGCCATCCATTTTGTAGCTCAGGAGTTGTTTTTGCTGCTCACTTCCAACGTTTAGCAATATTCTGAAGGGCACTAGTGTTACCATCATATGTCTACAAGCAGTAGCATTTTGCAATGAGAAAAACCCCAGGGTAAATTCTGGCCCCTGCATCACAGCCTTTTGAAGCTCAGTTTCAACAGTGAATGAATGAGAAACAATATGGGCCTCAAAGAGTTCTTGTGAGAAATAAAATGAGATCATGTAAATAAAGTAAATACCACAAGGCCTGGCAGGATAGAAAGTGCTGAATAAATAGTGTTTATTATCATTATATATAATAAGGCTTTCATCCTTTACCACACAAACAAGAACAACTTGCTGAGTAATATAAAAATAAAATAGCTTTGATTTAAAAGACAAAATCAAAGGCAGCCACCTCGGAAAACTGTTTGATTCTGGATATTAAAATATTAATCTCTTACAGCTGTAGGGCATAAAGAGCATTTTTATATAAGTCATCTCACATGAGGTTCTAGCCCTCTCAAGAAGGCAGGGCAGATGATGCTATTCAGATGACAAAGAAAAACCAGTTAACAAGATTAAGGGCCTCATAAGGGGTCATACGAGGTGGACTAGCAGAGTGCCGGACAGTGCAGTGGTAAAATGCAATGCTCTGTGGGGCCAGCCCCACGAGAAGGTTCTAGGTTTGTGTCTGGATGCCTCCCTTATTATGTTGGGCACACATGTGCCCATGATTCCGGGTTGGCTGAGGCTGGAGTGATTCAAGGTGCCAGAACCCTACTGGAGGTACCATCTCTCTCTATATATGGAGGAAATAAATAAATAAACTTAAAAATATATATACAGAACTGGTGGGCAGGGTGAACTCCAGGGATGTACATCTCTATTCCATGGTTTTTACTTGGTGTCCTGCCCCCATTCCTTAGAGAGACAATCTTGGAGCTAAATGGAAGTGGCTCTCTGAGAATAAAGACTGAAGTTTTAAACATGTTAGTCCCTCAATGCTCTGTGCACTACAGAGGAAGCCTCTGAGGGCTGCCACAGCTCTCTGGCTCATACTGGAAACTGTGGGTCGAAGTCGTGCCGGAGCTGACACGTCATGCAGTCTTCAAAAGCATGACTGGTCAGCTGAGTGGGTTTCCAGACTGTGTCCCACCCTTTGCTTTTCCCAGAAAGAGGGAGGAGAAGTCAATCTGAAAAAGGATATTTGTTCTCAAATTCTTTTTTACTTTCAAGGCCACTTTAAAGTCCTGTGGCTTGGTCATACATTTTTTCCTCTTACCAAAGAGGCTTCATTGCATTCAGTTTTTTGAAGAATCATATCAACATACAAATGGACCCCTTGCTTATCACAGTTGAGGCTTCCAAACTCATAACATCTCTTCAGATGTTTAGAGTTCCTGACCAAGATAAAATTTGTAGAGATGGCTGAGGGGAGAAGGTTCTTCATTCAGATTAACCCAGAACAATAGTTCTTTTACTACTGTAAGGAACCATTGGGAAACAACCAGGCAGGCTTACTAAACACACATCATGTTTGAATACAACCGTGTCTTCATTGTCAAGATGCCACACACACCCTTGTGGAGCCCCATGGCTGATAGTACCTTCTCAGAGAATCTACTCCCAAAACTGCTGCTGCTTGGGAATAGGCCAAAGGAGCCATTTTCTGGCCACAGCTGGCCCATCCTAGAGCCATCAGATTCTCTCCCAAGAAGCAGGATATAGGACTCAGTGGATTACAGGTGCTGGAGTTGTAGGGATCTGTCAAGTCGGAGTTGAGGTAACCAGACTCATGTCTAGGCCTTATCAGTGGATGAGTGGGCTGATCCTGTTAGTCCACGAAGAGGAAGAATGGACACCATGCTGAAGGAGAGAGGCAGATATGGGAGGCCACAGGGCCCCAGAGAGAGATGGCCAGGGTACATGCTTTCTTTCCACATTCCTGGGACACAGAGATTGTGTTCTGTAATAAACCCCAGTGTCCTCTCAATAAATTATAGTAAAAGCGCAATTTGAATAAAAGCCTTCAGGCAGCATGCTCTTACCAGATCTGGGGTATTTGCTTTAAAAACCAGAAGCAAAGTTCTTATCCTCTGGGACTAGCAGATGGCATAGTAATTAAGGCGCTGGACTCACAAGTAGTCAAACACAGTTCAAATCCTGGACCTGGCTGCTTGAAATTCATGTCAGGCATGTGTGTGTGCCCAAAATCCCGAGAGGAGAATGGAAGAGAAGGGATTGCAGCATGGTCATCCCCTGTGGGGGGGTGATTTCTCACTTTCTGCTTCTCTGTCTCTCTCTGTCTTCCTGGCAAGCGCATGCGCCCTATAGCAAAAACCTCTCACAAAAAATTCTTGTCCTCTAATCTAAAAATTCTTTTCAAAGCCCCTCAAAACTCCTCTTATCTTTTTCTTAAAAGTAAAATTGGTCTCTTCAGAAATGACATAATTCCTCTGTTTATTTTAATACCATTTAACCCTGTGTTGATACCATCTGATCCAGGGACCCTACGCTGGTGTCTCAGTAGCTGATTTCTCCTCTCTGTGAGAACAAAAACTCAGTACACTGAGTTTTCATGGGGACCACTGGGGTCATATTAGAAGACAATCATTTCAACTATTTCTTTCAGGGCATCTATGGATTAAGTGGGTTTATCCTTACTCAGGCCCATAGTCTCAAGCACATTCACCCATTCTGTCCCCATCTTCAACTTCTGTCATCTTTGGTCCAAGTTCTTATCATAATATGACCTTGCCTAACGTCTAAAATTTTATTTCTAAATATAAATTCTCCTTTTTAGTCATTCCAGTTCTTTGAGCAGCCTTACTGGTGCCTCTGCGTTTCATATCAACTCAGTCAAATAAGTAAGCACAGCTTTTTCTTGCTCTGTGACATTCTTCCTTGAGGAGGAGGGAGTAAGAGCTCCTAAGGATCCTGATCCCATATGGCTCAGATACATCACAGCGGTAGCTCCCTCCTTGGGCATCGGAGAGGGGGCTCCTTCTCTGAGACTTCATTTCTGGTCATTTAATTTGGTAGATAGTCACCAAAGAATGCACTAGCCATTTCCCCCCTCCCTGTACATGTGCGCCCCTCCCACTCTAAGAGTTGGGATTGGTCTCCCCTTTCCCTAAATCTGGGCAGACCTTGTGACTTGCTTTGATCACTGCAATGTGATAGATGGCTGTGTTCATGCTTGAAGAGGACTGATAGCTTCTGCTTCCCCTCTCAAAAGCCAGCCACCATATAAAAAGTCTGGGGCTAGCAGGCGGTGTGGCGGTTAAGGCACTGAATCACACGAGTCCTGCTATGCAGTCCAAGTCCCAGACCCAGTGCCTTGAAAACCACGCTGGGCACATGTGTGTTCATGTCCAAAATCCTGAGAGGAGACTGGAGGAGAAGGAGTGTGTCTACCTCCCCCCAAGTGGTGCTGCTGATTTCTCATTTTCCCTCTCTCTGTTGAGCCCATGGAACAGATAGTAAAAACTAAAAATTAATTAAAAAAAAAAAGAAAAAAGTTTTTCCCACTATACAAGATGGCAGGTGAAAAGCTACAAAGCAAGATACTAAGGAGAAGAAACCTAACGCCAAAAAAGGCTGATGCCAATGGCAAGGTTAAAAAGAGTGACCCCTAAGGCTAAAAAGCCCAAGAAGGGGAAGCCCCATTTGCAGCCGAAACCCTGTCCTAGTCCGGGGCATCGGCAGATACTCCCAGTCTGCCATGTATTCCAGGAAGAACATGTACAAGAGGAAATACACGGCCACTAAATCCAGGATTGAAAAGAAAAAGGAGAAGGTTCTTGTGACTGTCACAAAACCAACTAGTAAAGACAAGAATGGTGGTACCCGGGTGGTTCAACTGCGCGAAATTCCTAGGTATTATCCTACTGAAGATGTGCCTTGAAAGCTGTTGAGCCATGGCAAAAAACCCCTTCAGTCAGCATGTGAGAAAGCTGTGAGCTAGCATCGCTCCTGGGACCATTCTGATCATCCTCACTGGACACCACACAGGCAAGAGAGTGGTTTTCCTGAAGCAGCTGAGCAGTGGCTTGCTACTTGTAACTGGACCGTTGGTTCTCAATTGAGTTCCACTGCATAAACACACCAGAAATTTGTCATTGCCACCTCCACGAAAATTGGTATAAGCAAAGTAAAAATCCCAAAGCACCTTACCGATGCTTACTTCAAGAAAAAGAAACTGCGGAAGGCCAGACACCGGGAAGGTGAGCTCTTTTTTTTTTTTAAATATGGAACACTTCATGAATTTGCGTGTCATCCTTGCGCAGGGGCCATGCTAATCTTCTCTGTATCATTCCAATTTTAGTATATGTGCTGCCGAAGTGAGCATGTGGTGAGCTCTTTGACATAGAGAAGAGAAATACGAGATTTCAGAGCAGCACAAGGCTGATCAGAAAGCTGTGGACTCACAAAATGTACTAAAAATCAAAGCTGTTTGGTGTTCTAAATCTTTTGCCAAGAACCTAATAAGTGATTTTACATACACACACACACACACACACACACACACACATATATATATGAAAGCAAGTCTGAAAATCTTGCTGGAAAGAGAGGTCACCTGAATAGAGGCCTAAAGCCACCCTGGATGGACTGGCCTCAGTGGAGCTCCCAGCTGATGCAGCCATTGGATTGAGCCCAGGTGAAGGTAGCAGAAGGACCACCCAGCTGACACTCAGCCCACCCACAGAACTAGGAGAAATGATAAATGTCGCTGTTTTCAACCCACGGAACTAGGAGAAATGATAAATGTTGCTGTTTTAAGTCAGCTACTGTTTGGGGTGGCTTGTTCTGCAGTAATAAACAGCTAAAGCGCCTTACTTGATAAAGGTCAGTCCTGGTTCAAGAGGAGTGATAGAGCTACATCCCTAGGAAGATGCCCTCAGTTTGCTGACTGGGACTCCCCCTACCCCCACCCCCCACCTACCAAGGACACTACAAATACCCCAGGCAAGGAATCAGAAAGGCATCTTCTGTACTTCCTACTATTTCATACCTTATATTCTCTACAGTCATCAAATTCTGTCTTCTGCCTAAATACATCTTGGACTTAATCCTTCCTGTCTTACCTCACAGCTGCCATCATAGGTCAGGCTATGGCCATCATCTCCCTGCCCCAAACTTCCTTCCTCTGATCCATCCTATCAATGGACACTGGGCTCATCTTCCTAAATCTGGACTTTTAGCACATCAGTCAAAAGTTAACCAATGGCGGGCAGGTGGTTGGAGGTGTTGGATTCCAACATGGCTGACCATGGTTCGAGTTCCTGACCTGGCAATTTGCTTTCTCCCTTTCCTTTTCTCTCTCTCTCTGGTCAGATGAAAAAAAAAACAGTAATAATAACAACAAATGCAATTAAGTCAATAATTCTTTTTTTTTTTTTTTTAAAAAAGGTAACCAACAGTGGGTTTCAAGGTCTGACTTGGTTTTCTGTCCACCCCTCTACTCCAGGCATTCCAATCCCCCTTCCTCTAAATCTCTGACAAGCTATACCTGACCAGATGAGTCCTGACCCATCCACATTTCTCCCAACTTCCACAGTCTTCACTAAGTCCCCAAGTTGTTAAAAACTGGCAGACCTGGCAGCTTGCTTTCTTACTTCCTCTCTCTATGGTCAAATTAAAAAATAATAATAAATAAAATTAAATAATCCTTTTTAAAAAAACTCTCAGCACTTATCTCACAATTCAACACTTATTTATATGGTAATGTGGTCATCTCTAATTTTCTACTTTTTTTTTTCTTTTTTTGGAGAAGTTTTTGCTATAGGGCACATGCACTTGCCAGACAGAGACAGAGAGACACCTGGGGGGGTGGCCACACTGCAATCCCTTCTCCTCCATTCTCCTCTCAGGATCTTGGGCATGCACGCACATACGCCCGGCATGAGTTTAAGCCACCGGGTCCAGGATTCAAACCATGGTCGACTACATGGGAGTCCAGCAACATAGCCATTACGCTAACTGCTGGTCCCTACTTTTTTTTTTAAAGAGAGATTTGTGCTATAGGGCATGTGTACTTGCCAGAGAGACAAAAAGTGAGAAATCACCCCCTGGGGAGATGGCCATGCTGCAATCTCTTCTCTTCCATTCTCATCTTGGAATTTTGGGCATACACGCACATGTGCCCAGTGTATTTTAAGTCGCTGGGACTTGAACTGCAGTCAACTACGTTGGAGTCCAGCAACATAACTATTATGTCACCTGCTGGTCCCTAGATGTTTATAACTCAGATTCCTAATGACATTATAAGGTTGAGGGACTATTTCTTATCTTTATATGTGTGTGTGTGTGTGTGTGTATGTGTGTGTGTATATATGTGTATATATATATATATATATATATATATAGTTTTTTTTTTTTTGAGAGGTTTTTGCTATAGGGCGCGTGTGCTCTCCAGAAAGACAGAGAGAGACAGAAAGCAAGAAATCACCCCCCCTCCCCAGGGGAGATGGCCACGTCGCAATCCCTTCTCCTCCATTCTCCACTTGGGATCTTGGGCATGCACACACACACACTTTTTGACGTTTTTGCTATAGGGCGCATGCACTCGCCAGACAGACAGAGAGAGACAGAGAGACAGAAAGCGAGAAATCATCCCCCAGGGGGGATGGCCATGCCGCAATCCCTTCTCCTCCATTCTCCTCTCGGGATCTTGGGCACGCACGCACACGCACCCGGCGTGAGTTTTAAGCCACCAGGTCTGGGACGCGAACCGCGGTCGACTACATGGGAGTCCAGCGACATAGCCATTGCGCCAACTGCTGGTCCTCCGTGTATATTTCTTATAGACACATGCCAGTGTAAAGATTTCCAATGAGTCATCCTTACTGTTCTGAATGTATTTCCCTTTTTGAGCTCCTAGTATGCTTTACACAACTATGCTTTATAACATTTTGTATCTGTCACTGACAAATGTCTATTTGGTTCAGAAAGTCTGTATTTTCTTAATGGAAAATTAAATAATGTGTGCTGCCAAAATCAAAAATAATGGAGCACACACCAGATCTGAAACCATAAAACTGCATGACGAGAACGAACAAATGTGGGGCCTCTTGTGTTCCCTGAACCCAGTACCACACCAGGCCCCAGGAAACGGCCACTGCAGCAGCCAAGGTACAGTACCAAGCCCCAAGCCAGTTGGGTAAAAAGGGATGGACAGGAATACAAAGCAGGTTAAGAATAAGAACAGAACCATGCCACTGGTAGTCCCTTCCCTGGGACTACCAGCATGCTGTTCAGTATTTGCTGGTACTTTCATGCCTACCATGTGCCAACTCCAGGGCTTAGGGTTGAGTGCATTTCTTTTATAAATTTTTTATTTCTTCAATGAGCAAGAGAAACAGAGACAGGGAGACAGCACCCCCGCACAGTACTGAGGCCACCATCCACACCCAGTTCCACCAGACCTGGCTTATGGGCACATGTGTGCCTGGTGTACTCAGAGAAGTCTCTGGAAGTGAACCTGGAATCTTCCCATGTGGGTCAACCTCCCAGAATGTCATTTTACTGCTATGCCCTGTCTGGCCCCAAGGGTTGTATGTGTTTTACTCATTTAATCTTCAAAATAACCCCAGAAAGCAGAGATAAGAAAACCAAGGAGAGTAGAGCCATTTTGCCTACAGCTACTAAGTGATTCAAATCTAAGCCAGTGTGACCTCGAAGTCTACATTCTTCTACTAGCCTCTGTTGTCTCTCTCTGTGGGAAGAGACTTGACTTGACAGCATCAAGGAAGAATATTTAGTGGTTATTTAGTGGCCTCCACTGTGTGAAGTGTGACAGACTGTTGAAAAAGATGGCTCTTGGGGCCAGCAGTTGGCATGAAGGTTAAGGTGCTAAATCTCACAAGGTCGACTATATGGTTTGAGTCCCAAACCCAGTGACCTGAAAATCATGCTGGTGTGTGTGTGAGTGTGTGCCCATGATCCCAAGAGGAAAATGGAGAAGGGATGAAGGGATGGCTGCGTGGCCATCCCCACTGGGGGTGATTTCTCACTTTATTGCTCTCTCTCTGGTGAGTGCATCACCTTATAGCTAAAAGGAAAAAAAAAAAAAAAAAAGAATAGATGGCTCTCTATAGTGGCTGCCAACGTGAGGCTAAGAATAGAAAGGCCACCCTAAATGCCATCAGCACCCCTTTACAACACACAAGCCAAGTAAAATGAGGGTACCTTCTGTGTAGATGCTAGAGAAACCCTTGAGTCTTCATTTCTAATTTAATCTCTCCTTTAAAGAAATATCACAGTTGCCCCAACTCCTGCTTTGAACAGCACAGTCCAGTTGGGAAAACATAACTATTTGCACAAAGTGAGAACAAGCGATATTGAAAGGGGATTCTGACAATGCTAATTTGGGTAGTCTGAAAGGGTTCAGTTACACAAAAATGTTGAGGAATTGTAATGGAAAGACAAAGGAAGTAAAAAAAAATAATCTGTGTAATGTATATTACTGTTATTATTTTCAATATTGCCTTGGATGTTGGCTACAGTTAGAGGTTTCCTTTTAGCTGTAAAGTATAAATGACACACACACATGTGTCTTTGTAGAGAAGGTGAGCTTCAGCTCACAGTGATG